>NC_050573.1:132001977-132315727 GCF_011100635.1 Trichosurus vulpecula | reverse complement strand
ATGAGATGCACAAATTTTGAGACACCTCCACTCCAAATGTTTACATGGATTATTTGTACCTGACCTGTGGTGCAGTTCCAAGCTCATTTTGGTCTGATCAGTCAGACACACTGTGCCTTGTTTGTTTGTTTTGAGGGGAGAAGGCAGGGCAATTGGGGGTAAGTGACTTGCCCAAGGTCACATGGCTAGTAAGTATGTGAAGTGTCTGAGCTCATATTTGAACTCAGGTACTCCTGACTCCAGGACCGGTGCTCTACTCACTGCGCCACCTAGCTGTCCCCACACCGTACCTTGAATCCAACATAGTGATCTCATTTTGGTACTCTTAGAAAGGACATCAAATAACAAACCTTATTGCAGTCATCTACCAACCTCCAATGCACTCTTCCACTCTTCCTCAATAACTTCAGCAACTGGATTGCAGTCTTCTTCTCCATGCTCATTCTTAGTATTGTTCTTGATATTTCTTTGTTGACTCTGATAATATTCTGGTCTTTATTTAATCACTACTGTGATTCTCAGAATTGGTTATGAGGTCTTTAAACAGAAGAACATTTTGAGATTGCTGTACAGAGGACTCTTGTTACATGAATGGCTGGCCTTGATGGTTGTTGAGGGGACTTTACGCTTCTCTATTCCCACAGAATATAATTTTCTTGAAAAATTAAGTATTACACTAAAGAAACCAGGCATAAAAATTAAGTCAAATACAATAAATAGTTCTTAAATACCTACAATGTAAAAGATAAAATGTTAAGAACTAGGTACAAAAGATAAAAAAACCAAAATAATCCTTTCTTATATGGAGGTTATACTGCAATGGAGAAAACAAGACACAGATATATAATAAGTATGATATACGAATCAAGTAAATCAAGTATGAATCAAGTAAAACAATGCGGAAGGCAATTTCTCTTATTATATATAATATATATATTCTCTTATTATATATTTTAGAGGTGATCGAACTGAGACTGATATTGCTCAGGTTTACAAAGTGTATGACATAATTTAAACTCGGGTCTTCCTGACTTCAAGTCCAGCATTCTATCCACTATACCATCTGTTTTGTAATTATGACTATGAAGGAGAAATAATAAAGACATAGTCCAGCAATCACTCTAGGTTTAAGAAGAACAGATTTCTAATAGTTCAGAGAGAACATAGGTAAAATCCTATGACCTAAAATTATGGAAATATTTATACCAAAAGCAATGAGAAACTCTCAAGAATTAAATTCTCATGTCACAAAGATAAATGATTCAGATGAGGAAGGAAAGAAGGAACCATTTAAAGGAAAGGATGTACCTTCTGATATTATTTATATATAGCCTAAAGAGACAATGGAATTAGGGCTGAGTGGGAGAGGGTACATTTCTACACATGGTGCTCATTAATCAATTTGGATTTTGAAACACCCATGAATGGAAAATAAAAGCAGAAAAAAGGCAGTATAATGCGTTGTTTTAGAAGAAAGTTCTGTACTTTGTTGTGTACACAAGACTGCTAGAAATATATTTTTATTAATTAAATGAATTTTAAATATCTTCTTTGGCATGGGGAGGGCTTAAGGTATAGAAAAAAGGAAAAAATTTTTCCATGCTTTGAAAATCTAATGCAAGTCATTTTGGTATTGCAGTTTATATTATCACATAATAGACAAAACACACCAGGAAAGATTAAGCAGAGGTTCAGAAGGTAGGTAACAGTCTCAAAATAACAATAAGTTAAAATTTCTGCTCACTCTATGGGAGCATTTTCTTAAAGTGATACAATCCTTTTTCAACTACTCCATCAAAGGATTCTCCTTTCTACCTAGTCAGAGTCTAGGCATACTTCTACCAAATAAAGAAAGCAACAAGGTCTTACTTCTCTTAGTCTGATCATTATCCAGCTCATTTTAGAGAGGAAACACTCCTGGCAGGGTCTGGAACAGTGGTTCTATGGAGTGGATGGGAACTTATTTAGACCTTTGAAAACAATGATGTAAAATGTTTTCAGTTTAAGTCATTGTTTTGATTAAGTAATGATAAGATTGCTCATTTAAATGTAACCAATGAATTTAGAATAAGGTACCTACTGATATAATTTATATGCAGCCTAAAGAGACAATGGAGTTAGGGTTATATGAGTGTATATTTCTACACATGATGTTCATTAACTAATTTAGATTTTGAAACATCAATGAATGAAAAATAAAAGCAGAAAAAGGCCAGTAGGATGTTTTTTTTAAAGTGTCACAGTACTATAATTATAATTTCTAGTACAATTCAACGTATGAGATATCAGGGACCAGTTCCACTCCCTTTGTTCTGAAACTATAAAAAGGGATCTTTGTTGCATGAATACAATTTGTCCCCTTTTTGGAGATATTCCGCAAAAGCTGAGTATAGCTCAGGGAGAAATAGAGCTAAAGGGTCCTGGGTCCAGAGAATAGGGGAAGATAGAGAAAGCCTATTTATGAGAAAAAAAAACCAAACCAAACCAAAACAAAACACTTGTCAAAAATGTTGTTCATTTCTGGCCTGAGATGACCTCTGTCTCTTCGAATGCTGAAAGCAGCGAAACATAACATGAAAACACTGAATAAAACTCCTTTTCACATTTATCTCTAGAGAAACCTCACTATCAAAAGTAAATATGACTGCCTTGAAATATAAATGCAGTGTAATTACCACATTGTCTTAGAAAGTGACTATGAAGCAAAGAAAGCTATAAAATAAAAATAATGTCTAAAAGCAAAGAAAGCTATAAAAATAATGTCCAACATCAGTATTAGAAGAGAAATTTTGACTTTTCAGTCCTTTCTCAAAATTCTATTTCATTTAAATCATTTAATCATATGTACTTTGAAGAGTGAATCATTCAAATCACTTTAAAAAAAGATTAGAAATTTGTAACATTGAAATGATTGTTTCTTCCCTTTTCTTTTGACCAGATTTGATGTCAACTGCAACCAACAATGCTTCCAAGCATGGACAGACTTTGTTGTTGCTGAATTGTTTGACTCTCTGTGACTCCATTTGGGGTTTTCATGGCAAAGATACTAGAGTGGTTTGTCATTTCCTTCTCCAGTTCATTTTGCAGATGAGGAAACTAAAGTAAACAGGGTTAAGTGACTTGCCCAGGGTCACATAGCTAGCAAGTATCTGAGGACATATTTGAAGTAAAGTCTTCCTGACTCCAGGATTGGCACTCTATCCACTGCACCACCTAGCTACTTTTAACTAACATTATATGAGTCTTTATGGACTGCGTGATTCCAGAAGATAGTAGGAAAAAATATTATCTGTAATTATATAGACCAGACCAATCCCCATAATGTTAAAAAACAATTTCTCTTTAGTCAATAATGGAAAGAAAAACTAAACACCTCTCCCAAAAAGAAAATTGTTCAATATCCCTAAGTATTAGTAAATTTAAGGAAACCTATAATAGTCAAAGAGCTAGAGGAGTTCTTCTAGACAGACAGTGGAAGAGTTGCCATCATTCATTTTAAAATAATTATTTATAAAATAAGAATGAAGTAACTATATTTGGAGAAACAGAGAGTGACTAGGATGAGAAGATTAAATCTAAACCAAATCATATCAGGATAATTTTGCTAAACTGAGGATGCTTAAATTATAGAAAAGAAGCCATAAAGGTGGTACATAATACCTTTCTTCAAGGATTTGAAAGCCATAAATCGAGGAACTAAATTTTCTTTGCTTCTCCTTGGAAAAAAGAACTAAATCCAATACATGAAAACTGTAGGCATGCAATTTTTGACTCAATATAAGGAATAACTATCTAATAATTTGTGATGCTAAAATATGACAAATGTATTATTTTATAAGGAAGTGAGTTTATTATTATTTATGACATTTAAGTTGAAGCTGGGTGGTCAGTTTTCAGGGAACTTCAAAGGAATTTTGTCTTCCATTAGGAATTATACTAGATTACTTCAGTAACCTCTTGCTCAAAAAACCATTTGTGTAAGACTATTTTTATTCATGGAAATGGGTTCCTCAATGTTGTACACCTGCATTAGGGTTGGAATTGATTAGAGCTTGAGAGAAGAAAAATCTTGATTTTCTGGCTTCCTGATTTGGGAGAGAAGCTGATGGTTCCAGATTCTCTTCAGGTTCTTGAAAGGAAAAAAAGGCTTTGGGAAGAAGCTGGCACACAGAGGGATCAGGATCTTCAACACGTCCCTATCTCTTAATATATGGGAGGCTTTGGGGAATTTCCCCTTGGGTGAAATCTGAGAATTTCTTCCTTTAGATAAGTTAACTTGTTCCTAATGGGAGAACTCTGCATTATCTGGCATATTCTGTGATTTCTGTTTTTCTATTGACTTGGATGAATGGATTGATTTGCCATTTATATTTGCTATTTAATACATGTTATCATTATGGAACTGGGATTTGGAGAAAAAGATGTCAAGCCTTGGATATATAGCTTGGGATATTTCTTTTTCTCATTAACAGACACCAACTAAGAGCACAGCATGAATTTACAAATCATTTCCCCTAGACTAATAATTTTTAAGGGAGCAAATACATATGATTTTAGCCCAGTCTCCTTCCTCTTTGAGGAAGGTGGAGTAGTCAGTCTCTCACCTCAGCTTCCTGCTTCCTTTCTTGGTAGGAATTAAAGTCCCTCTTAGAGAAGAAACAGGAGAGGACACTCCGGGAATATCTATTCTTGCTTCCCTAAGGGCTGTATCTAGACAGATCCATGTGGGCATGATTAAAAAAATGCTATATGTTCCCTTGAAATTAGGTAATTTTGAATACTCACACATGGCTCTTTTAAGCAATATGGTGATGAAGTATATTGTGATATATCTGAATTGTTTTGCTCATTGCTGTGCCATTTTTTCTATTTCAAAAGAATGCTCCAGGCATGTGGGGATCTCCCAATGAAGAAAAAAAAACATAAACCTGAAACTAAATCAATACAGAAACATACCAATGCAAATTGATAACTTCTTTGCAACAGAAAATTTTAGATATTTCCCTGTGACACTGAGAGTTCAATTGGTTTGCTCAGGGTGATGCAACCAGCCTGTCTTTAAAACTGGTCTTTTAATACCATGATGCCTCTTGTGCTAAAAATGGAAATATGTACAATACTGAAAGACTTAAGAAACTGCCAATTTAATTTATTTTTCCTTAAATACATCCCTTAAAGTCCTACTCCACTGTCCCATTGTTGTATTAATATAACATTGCATTTGCAAAGGCTATTTCTTATGATCACAAACTCTAGAAGATCCCATCAAGAAAATGAGACTTTGGTGTGGAATACAATAAACCTGGTATACTTTTTGTCCAAAGATTCAAACCCACCCCTTTTCTAAATGTGTCTATTTCTGTGAAGAATGTAGACATTTGTTCAAATTATCTGGGTTTTTATCATTGGAGTCTTTTTTAAGTCCACATTCTCATTCATCCCACATGTTCAACTCATTGACAAATCTTGCTATTTCAACCTCTACAGCAGACCTGAGCAACCTGGCAGTAGGTAGGGACCAAAATTAAAAACAGGTTAAACTTCTTCAGGCTCCAGTTAAGATAGACTAGAGGCAGACTGAAGATGATTAGTTGCCATAGGTCACGTGACAAATAAGAGAGAGTGTGCAGTGGCAAGCCTACATTTTTCTTATGTTGTGCAGGCCTGCTCTACAACAACTCTCCCAAAATTTTAAGCCATTACACTTGTCAAATAAAAGGTTATTATGTTTATTTGCTACAATAAATTGTATGTCTACTCTATTGCATTGGTCTACCTTTCTATTTCTTAGCCAGTACTAGATAATTTTGATAATTACTGTCATAATATAGTTAAAGATCTTGTGCTGCTAAATGTTCCTCTTTTACCTTTTTTCCTCATTATTTCTGCGGATATTCTTGACTTTTTGTTTTTCCAAATGAGTTTTTTTTTTCTAATTCAGTAAAAAAATTTTTTCTGTAATTTAATTGGGATGTCATTGAATATATAAATTTAGTTTGCATAAAATTGCCATTTTTATCACATTGGCCTTGCCTACCCATGAATGATTAATATTTCTCCAATTATTTAAATCTGATTTTATTTGTATAATTCTTTTAATATAACTTTGTTTATGTGGTCCTGGATTTGTTTTGAGTGATGCATACTATTTAGGATTATTTTAAGTGGAGTACTTTTTACTATCACTTCTTACAGAGTTTTGCTTGTGATTGTATAGGCATGCTGGTGATTTATGTGGATTTACATTATATCCTGCTACTTTGCTAAAATTATTAATTTCAGCTAACTTTTTCATCAAGTTTTTTGGATTTTTGAAGTATATCATCATATCATTTGCAAAAAGAGATAGTTTTATCAGCTCATTCCCTATTCTGATTCCTTCAATTTCTTTTTCTTCTCTTATTGATATTGCTGGGATTTCCAATACAATATTGAATAATGATGGTGACAGTGGGCATCCTTGCTTCACACCTGATCTTACTGGGAAGCCTGCTAGTTTATCCCTGTTGCAAATAATACTTGCTGATGGTTTTAGATAAATTCTTTTTATCAATTTAAGAAAAAATCCCTTTTTACCAATATTTTCAAATGTTTTTAATAAAAATGAGTGTTGAAATTAATCAAAAGCTTTTTTCTGCATCTATTGTCATATGTTTTTTAAAATTTTTATTATTGTGTAATCAATTATGTTAATAGTTTTCCTTATTCTAAACCATCCTTGCATTCCTGGTATAAATCCCACTTGAATACAATGTATAGTCTTCATAATATATTTTTGTAATCTCTTAGCTAGTAGTTTATTTAGGATTTTTGCATCTATATGCCTGGTTTAGGTATCATTACCATATTTGTTACATAAAAGGGGCTTGGTAGAATCCCTTCTTTGTCTATTATTCCAAATAATTTATTTAGTATCAACATTAGTTGAACTTTAAATGTTTGATAGAATTAACTTGTAAATTCATCTGGTTCTAGTGCTTTTCTCTTAGGAAGTTCATTTATGACCTGTTCAATTTCTTTTTCTAAAACAGGTGTATTTAAGTATTCTGTTTCCTCTACTGCTAATCCAGGCAATTTATATTTCTGTAAATATTCTACCATTTTACTTAAACTGTTAAATTTATTGGCATATAATTGGGCAAAACCACTCCTTATAATTGCTTTAATTTCATCTTTGTTAGTTGTATGTTCACCCTTACATTTTTAATAATAGTCATTTGGTTTTCTCCTCTCTCTTTTTAATCAAATTAAATAACTATTTTATTTGTTTTTTTAAGTAAAAAGCAACTCCTAGTTTTAATTATTAATTCAATAGTTTTTTAACTCAGTTCTGTTAATCTCACCTTTAATTTTTAGCATTTCCAATTTAGTGTTTAATTGAGGATTTTTAATTTGTTGTTTTCCAAGTTTTTTTTAGTTGCATACCCAATTCATTAGTTTGCTCTTTTTCTATTTTATTCATGTCAGCATTTAGAGACATTAAGTTTTTCTCTCCTTACTGCTTTTACTGTATCCCATAGGTTTTGATATATTGCCTCATTGTTGCCATTTTCTTTATGAAATTATTGATTGTTTTGATTTGTTCTTTTACCCACTACTTCTTTAAGATTAGGTTGTTTAATCTCCAATTAGTTCTTAATCTATGGTTCCTTGATCCCTTATTAAATTTATTTTTTATTGCATTATCATCTGCAAATGCTACTTTTTAACATTGCTGCTTTTCTGCTTTTAACTAAATTTTTTATGTACTAACATATAGTCAATCTTTGTAAATTTACCATAAACCCCTGAGAAAAAAGTGTATTCTTTTCTGTTTCCATTAAATTCTCTCCAGATTTCTATCATATCTAGTTTATCTAAAATTCTATTCAGTTCTTTAACTTCTTTCTTATTTATTTTTTGGTTAAATTTTTCTAGTTCTGAGAGGGGATGATCAAAGTCCCCTACTATTATGGTATTACTATTTCTCGCCACATGTAATTCATTTAACTATTCTTTTAAAAATTTAGATGCTATGGTTTTTTGTGCATATAGGTTCAGTATTGATATAGCTTCATTGTCTATGGTACCTTTTATGAAAATATAGTTACCTTATTTATCTCTTTTAATTAAATCTATTTTAGTCATTACTTTTTCTGTGATCATAATTGCTATCCCTGACTTTTTTGCATCAGCTGAAGCGTAACAAATTCTATTCCAACCCTTTATCTTAACTCTGTGTTTCTCTCATTTCTTAAATGTATTTCTTGTAAACAACATACTGCTGGATTCAAATTTTTAATCCATTCTACTATCCATTTTTGTTTTATTGATGAGTTCATCTCATTGACATTCAAAGTTATAATTACTTAGTGAATTTCTGTCCATGTTATCTTCACTCACTATTTTCTTTCTCAGCTTCCCTTTTTACCCTAGCCCAGTTACCTTATATTTTCCTTTTACTCTCCTATTCCTTATTTTACCCACCCCTCTAAAAGTCCCTCCTTTATCTATTCACTCTACCCTTCTAATCTTAATCTATACATCCTTCTAAAGTCCCTCCCACTCCCTTTCCCCCAGTTTTTTCAACTCTCTAGAAGTTCAGAAGACTTCTAAACCTCCACAGATGTATAAGTTGTTTTCTTTTCAACCCAAATGACAGTAAGGTTCTAATATGACCAGTACTCCACCCAGACCTTCTTCCTCTGTATGAGTTCTTCCTTTCACACCCAGTTTTTGAGATAATTTCTCATTTTAACCTTTTTCTACCCAATTTTGTTTTTTAGAATGATCTAATCATATACAACTCAACTTTTCCTTTAAACTGCCTTAGTAATGATAAGTTTTAGGAATAATATTACTAATAACAATTACTAATAGTAATAACATTTTCATATAGCATAAATAAGCAGTTTAACCAGAGGTGGGATTCAGTCAGTTTGCACCGGTTTGGCAGAACCAATACCTAATTTTATGTTGAGTTCAGAGAACCGATTGTTAAAATGGCACTTGTAATCAGGGTTCGCTCTAAGTTGGGCACAAATTTACATTCCTTACCTTTTTTTTATGTTCATCTGCACAATAGCATTTTCTAAGCACTTGTAGTAATGTTCATAGGGAAGTGTCCCTTGCTTTCCAAGGTGAGAAACTTGTTTGATCTTTTTTCCCTTTCCATCATCCCTTCTCCTCCCTGCCTTCCCCTTCCATCATCTCCTTGGGGGTAGCTCCTGCTACCGACTGGTCCAACTGCGGTCTCTGCATCTTATTATTCCAGGAGCACAGACTCTCATTGGCTGAGCCCAGGTCTCTGCAGGGTGGCGCTTTGGGAAGGGCTGTTCCCTTACTGTGAGTCTCGGACAGTGGTGCTTCCAGTATTTCAGACTTCCCTGTCACATCTTCCTTGGATGCTTGGAGTGGGGAGGGGATTGTTTCCTCTGGCCACCTGAGGGGGCTGTTTTTGTTTTGGCAACTGTGGGTCAAGGTTCAGAGGAGGCACAAGCATCATTGTTTTCCTTCCACCCCACTCTTACTTTTGGTCCCTTCGCCAAGCCATGAAGTGGAGTGGCTGAAAGGCCGCCCTGCCTTGCTTTTTTTCCGCGTCTTCATCCTCGTCCTCGTCCTCTTCCTCGTCCTCTTCCTTGTCCTCGTCCTCTTCCTCCTCCTTGTCCTCCTCCTCCTTGTCCTCCTCCTCTTCCTCTTTGTCCTCCTCCTCCTCCTGCTTCTCCCTGCCCCCTCCCCAGTAGGCTTTCTGATAGGTGCCAAACAACTGTGAGCTCAATAGATCGCTTAAAAATTAGTGAATCAGTGAAATGTGTTGTGAAATTTTTAAGGCTAATGTTAAAAAGTTGTCAGGCTTAACTTTTGGTTTGGTTTATATTTAGTGAGGGAAAAGATGGCAGCATACTTAGCACCCAAGTCCCATCTAAGTAGGCTCTTTTCAATGTAAATAGTCTACTTTCTCCCCTTCTTTACTTCTTGTTTGATAGTGTCAGTCTATTGTCTCCCAAAATTCTGGAGGGTGCAAAACAAGCAAAGGGAGGAAGAGAAAGGACTGTTTCAAGGACTCCTAGGATAATTGATGGTAGATGTTTTGCTGAAATAAAAGTGTTCTAGATGTTCTTAAGAATAGCCTTAACACCAGCTCTCAGTTTCTTCCTTAAGAATCTTGGGCAGGGCTATTTGCAGTAGTTAAATCAACAACTAGATATTAAGATATATTTATGTGTCCAGGACTGTTGGGAATACAGAAATAGAAAATAATCCCTTACTTCAAGAAGTTAGGATTCTATTTAGTAGAGACAAGACAATGGTACCAACAATGAGATGAATGAAAGATAGTCTATAATCCAGTGCTAAGTAGTTAGGTAGGGAACAATGTCACATTTTAAAACAGGGTTAGGGCATGACTTGGAATGAGTCATTTAACTTAGCCAGACTTCAGTTTCTTATCTGAATAATATGGGAGTTGGAGCTGATGATCTAAGAGGTCCCTGCCAGCTCTAAATCTCAGATCTCATGATGGTAATGACAGTTTAGGAAGGTTGGCTCATTTAGTGATTTGCAGGATGAATTGGAGGGAAAGAGGTGGGAGAAAAAACTGCTCTTGGAGACTAGTGAGGAGAGAGCTTTACTTCTATCTGTGATGGAGAATGGCTCAAGCATCTACTTCTGGTGGGACTCCTATGTTTTTTGTTATATTCTCAAGGCATCCAGATTAGATAGCCACTGAGGTATCTACTAATTCTGAAATTCTGTGAAGTGTCAGAGCCCAGATGATGTCAAATATAGGATGAGCAAAAATAAAAACCTGAAATCTGCTCCCTACTTACATGCTTAGTGACTTGTGCTTGATTTGGACTGAGGTTGTCCAGTATTTAATAAATGCTTACTAAGTGACTGACTAAAAAAAAATAAAAATAAAATGGTCATTAGGGAAGAGAACTGGTTGTTAATTTATTTGAATCCTACCACTGAGTTTAAACTTTATCAGTGCCTTATAATTAGTCTTTAATGATTTCCATAGATTTCTTCATGATCTTTTATATATAATTTTCTATTGAGTTCTGGTCTTTTTGTTACAGATACTTGAAAGTCTTTCAGTTTGTTAAATGACCTTTTTTTTCATTCACGATTATACTCAACTTTGCTGAATTAGTTATTTTTGAATGCAACCTCAGCTCCTTTGCTCTTCAAAATATAATGTTACAAGACCTGTAGTCTTTTAGTGTAGTAGCTGCTAGGTCTGCTGTTTTTCTGTAGTATTTAAATTGTCTTTTTTTTGTAACTTGAATTATTTTCTTTTTAACCTGGGAATTTTGAAACTCGACAATGACATTCCTGTAAGTTTTCTTCCTGGAATTTCTTTCAGGTGGAGATTGGTGGATTTTTTTTTTCTATTTCTACTTTACCTTCTTGTTCTAGAATTTCAGGGCAATTTTCCTTAATAATTTCTTGTAATATTGTATCCAGATTTTTTTTTATCATAACTTTCAGGTAGTCTGACAATTCTTATATTATCTCTCCTTGACCTATTCTCTAGATCAGTTATTTTCTAAAGAGATGTTTCAGATTCTCTTCTATTTTTTTCTAGTTTTCTTATTTCTTGGTGTTTTATAATGTCATTTGATTCCACATGTCCAATTCTACTTTTTAAGGAGTTATTTTCTTCCTTATGATTTTATATCTCTTTTTCCAATTGGTTAACTTTCTTTTCATAATTTACTTGGATTGCTTTTATTTTTTTCCCCTAATTTTTCCTTGATCTCTCGTTTGATTTTTAAATTCCTTTTTAAGTTCTTCCAATAGTTCTTTTTGGGCTTATAACCATTTGATGTTACTCTTTGGGAGTGGCTTTTTTGCCTCATTATCTTACTCTGAATATAACCCAGATCTTCTTTAACACCGAAATAACTATCTATGATTGCATTCTTTTTTCTTTGCTCATTCATGTTTATTTTTAATTTGCCTTATTTTTAGCAGCTTCTTATTATCAATTATTATCAATTTTTAATCCCAAATTGTGGGTAATGTTGCTTTAGGCCTCAGGTCCTCCTTACTATTGTTTTTTGAATTCTGTCTGCAGGCCCAACCTCAGGGACTCCTCTCCTCCCTTAAGCCACAATTAGAGCCCCAGCCATGCTGTCTCAAAAATGTTCTTGCTCCTTGTGGTATACTATTCACCAGGATTGTCTCATTCCTCTTTGCCAATAGCCACAGCCCTACATCACCGCTGGTCAGCCCCACTAGACCCGGCTTCCAGAGACAGCTGGGTCCTTCAATATTCCCCCACTCAGAATCTGCTCTTCCTTAGACGAAAATTTGTGAGGTGAGGTTCCTGAGGTGATCTTTCTTGAGGCCTGGTCTCCTTCCCTTAGTGCCTGCTGTTTGTTGGTTCTGTGGAATCAGCCTTGAGGTGTTTACACTTTGCTCAGGCCAAACTGCAGCCTCTGCAGCCTTTTCTGAGGTCCTCTCAAGTTGTATTAGGAGGATAATTGCTTTAATTCTTTATTTCTGCTGTTCTTTATTCATTTCATGGCATTTTCTCTGTATATTTCTGGAGGAAATCTGGAGAAACTGAAAATTTCTGAGCTAGTCTGCCTTTTCCCAATCTTACCGCACATTACTCCTCTTCTCTTAGGCAGGTAGGTCATGCAGTAAAGTGTTAGACTCACAGTCAGGAAGTCCTGAGTTCAAGTGTTATGTCAGGTACTTACTGTCTGAGTGAGCAAGTCACTTAATCTCTAGCAGTATCAATTTCCTCATCGGTAAAATAAGAGTAATAATATAACGTTCCTTCAGGGCTCTTCTGAAGATCAAGTGAGGTAATAATTGTAAACATTTCCTAAACATTTAAGCACTATATAAATAATAGCTTTTATTTTTGCGTGCTATTGTACAGCTAAATTGAGATTTGTTTTTTACTGTTCCTTATAAATGGCATACTGTCTCCTGTATTCATACCTTTGAAGTGATAGCCTCACATCTATAGAGTGAATTACTTCTTCGTCTTCATCTTTTGGAATCCCTTGTTTCCTGCCATTTCAGCTCATTGCACAAATGCATGGAGACTTTCCTGATCTCCCTAATCATTAGTACTTTTCTCCTCACAATTTTCTTATTTCTATTTGCAATATGCATGCATATGTATATGTAAATGTATATGCTTGTGGATTGCATATTGTGATGTTAATGTAATGGGAAGATATTTCCCATCCATTAATAGGCCTATGTGACCTGCTTTGAGCTCCAGAGTCACATGGAAGCCTGAGTCACACGAGCCTGTGGTGGAAGGAGCTTGCTAAATGGGTGGAGCAGGAAGGGATGGAACAGGAAGTAAGAGGGTGAGACAGAGCAGTCAGAGCCAGGGGAAAGAGAGAGAAAGAGAGAGAGAGAGAGAGAGAGAGAGAGAGAGAGAGAGAGAGAGAGAGAGAGAGAAACACCCAGCGTGAGTGAGAGAGGAAGTGATTTTGCTTAAGGGAGCTTGTTTGTGGGGATGCCTGACAGAGGGAAGATTTGGGGATGGAGGTGCTCTTTGCATTGGTAATGTGTATACACTTCTTTGTTACTATGATGGATTTGGCTTTCTGGTATTTGAATAAATGTCTTGGCTTCATCTTTGAGCAAGAGAGTCTATTATATCTTGTGATTCAAACCTGCAAATATGCCAACATATTCATAGCAGCCACTGTGGGTATAGCATTGGCGATATACATATGCATATGTGGATTTTTTTGTTTATATATTATGTGTATTTTATATGCATGCACATGTAAATGCATTTGTGTGTGTTATATATCTGGATATATACATGTGTTATATATATATATATATGTATATGTATATATGTATGTGTGTGTACATGTTGTCTCCTTTGATTAGATTATAACCACCTTGAGGGCAGAAACCATGACATCTCTTTGCATCTTCAGTGCTTGACTCTTTGTAGGAACTTTATAAATTCATGCTGATTGACTGACCAGCCAAGCTAGTTCAAAGAAGCTAATCACTAGATTGAACTCAAGGTGATTTGTTTTTCTTTTTGTTCAGACCACAGTAAAAGTAGCTACCAAGCCAAATAATGTTTGCTATTTCCATTAGTCATAGTGTTTCCTACTTGAATAAAATCATGGATTCTTGAAGTTTCCTAACACACAGCAGAATGGAGACACAAAAATATACTTGATCAGTGATAGAAAGATTGCCTGAACTTTGATACTCATTGATCCCATCGATCGGAGCTAGAAGAAACATTAGAGATGACCAAGTGTATTATTGTAGAAAAGAGGACAGAAAATGAAAGAACATATCACACAATTACAGAATCAAGGAGCTAAAAAAAGGTGAAAGGGAACTCTGAGGCCATCTAACCTTACTTCTACTGCCTGAGAATCCCTTCTTCAGTATGTACAGTATGTATGTATACATGAATGTAATGTATGCATATATGCATGTATACATGTATGTATGTATATATATTCTCCACCTAAATATCTCTCTCTGTGTCTCTCTCTGTCTTTCTATCTCTATCTCACTCTCCCTCCCTAGGAATGGAATATCTTACTTGTTATTTTAAGTGGAGTTTAATGATCATCTCCAACTAAATTTTTGTTATAGCTATGTATGGGATAGAAAAATCAAATAGTTGGAGAGATATCTTTAGGAGAAGCAAAGCTAATTTATTTTAGGGTCTCATCCACTAGGAAAGTAGAGGAAGGAGGCACATTGCCCAGTCAGCCTATGCCAGATTGACAGTAGAAGCTACATGAGGTGAAAGGTTCAGAGTAGCAATTTTTAAGAAAAGCACTTTGGGTCTATGTAGGAGGCCTGGTACCAAAAACCTTTGATTGAGGCCTGTCAGGTTAATAGTAAGTGACTGAGTCAAAATTAGTAAAGAAAAAAATTCAATTGAAACATTTTTAAATAACATTATCAGGTCAACTTTGAAAATTATATGTTGAATTTATTATATATTTTAAAAGAAAAGTAATTTGAACATAAAAGATATGAACATTTGCTTGCAGAGTCCTCTTTTTCACTTGTACTATATATGTATGTGTATATGTCTGTGTGTATGTATGTCTAAATGGTATATATGTGTGTGTATAAATGTCCATTTTATTGGTTGTTTATTAAGTTCAGAATAGAATCCATCAATTTCTTAAAGATTTTTGAAAATGATTTTTTTGCGCCTTTCATTGTATCTCTAATGCTTAGTACAATGCCTGTCACATAGTAAAGAGTCAATAAATGCTTATTATCTGGCTGGCTGAATATCAAGAATTCAGAGATATTTGGAAAGAATCAAATAATCTGATTTAAAGCAAATAAGCAGAAATAGAGTAATTTAAACAATGGATGTTCACAATAAAATAAAAGAAAAGGAGTGGTAAACAATAGTTATGGAATTAATTTTTAGTATTTCAAATTACTCATCATCGAATATCCATATCTTTTTCATTTTTATTTAAGCTTATATTTACCGGGTAGAATAATGAGTTGTATCTTGAGGTCCATTATTCTATTCCTTCCAATATTTCCTGATTGGTGCAGAATAGTCTTGTATTATTCAAACTTTTTTTTTTTTTGTAATTGAAGGTCTTTCTTATTGTCATTTGAAAATTTGTTGTTTCTTTATGGAATTATTAAATTCAACTATTCTGTGTGTTGGAGTTGTAGCCTTTTATTTTTTCTTCTGAAGAGGTAAACAATATTGTTGTTGTTTTTTAAAAATCAGTACTTTGTATTCTATGTCCAGAACTTCTAGGAAGTTTTCTTGCATTATTTCTTGCATTATGGTGTTCAAGTTTTTAAATACTTGTTATAGTCTTCTGAGAGAACTATAATGAGGAGCTTGTCTCTACATATTCTGTTTCCAAGATCAATACATTTTCCATGTATAGAGAATATTTTAAAAATGTTTTTCACTTTTCTTTCTCTTCTTCCACATTTTCCTTTACTTCTATGTATTTGAGTTCTCAAATTGTTGTTTTCGCTTTTGTTTTTATTGGTGAGAATTGCCACTTCAGTTCCAAGTTTTTCTATTCTTGCAGTTATTTCTGTTGTGCAGGACACAAATTCTGCTGTCATAGTTCTTACTTCTTTTTTAGAACCACTCAAGAGCAGGGTATTGTGGTTCCCTGCTCTCTTCAAAATCCACTGCTTTATCAGGGTCCTCTGTTTCATCAGGTATTGAGTCATTTTCCTTTGTTTCATAGTATTTATTCATAGATGCCTGAATTAATTTACCATATCTGGAGACCACATATCTCTCTACTATTAATGTTCTCCCGATCCTTTATCTGATTATTCTCAGCATCTTCGAAGTTTCTTCCTCCTGATATTTTTGGTATAATTTTGGAGTTTTTTTTTCACCTTATTTTCCTCTGCTGCTTATTTTCTTTCTCCTTTCCCTCTAATAGTGTGTTCCCTGGGGATTAGATCTCAGTGTTGTATCCTTTTCCTGTGCTGGGTAACTCATGTTTTACCAGCTTAATCTTTGCCTCAAGTAATTTTGGAAGGGACAGAACTGGCCTGGATGCTAGATTCTTTCCCTTAGGCTTAATATATTGCCACACAGCAACCTGCAGGAGGTGAGGGTAGGAGCAATTTTAAAGGACAATGATGTAAAAAGAAAAGTAAAAAGCAATAAAACATTTAATAATAAAAAATAAAATAAATATCTAGGATACTTGTAAAACTTTGAACCTTTTAGAATTATTGATTGTGGGGTTATCCTTCGAATCCTTAGACAGGTGAAATTTGAAAGTTTTTTTAAATTCTCATAAGCTTTTAAATGAACTATTTAGGGATTCTGAGACTCATATTCCTCTTATCTTCTAGAAAGCAGAGAAAAGTTGTAAAAGGAACAGTAATTAATGAAGTGAGACATTTTGTAGGTAGAGTCAATCTCTTTAAGTGCTCCACTTAGTGTTATGGAAGAGTTGATATCAAATTACTTGGTGACCTAAAAGAATTACTTTTCCTTATGGATGAGTATTTTATATTAATGATCAAGCTAAATATTAATGAGGTGTAAATGTTGGTGACTTGTTAAATTTCACATCAGCCAGTTTGGGAACACTAAGCATAATAAATTATTCTAGGAGATATCACCCAGTGGGAATAAGGAAAAAAAAATATAAATGAGATAATTACAGAATCTCAGAGTTGGAAGGGAGATAAAATGTCATCTCATTTAACAAGGAAGTAAATAAGAATTTTACTTAGAAATGCTTGATAAGAAAGAAAAACAACATATACCTTCTTAAACCACCACATTTCATTTTGTAAACTTCTAATGTTATAAGCTTCTACATTACATGAAGCTTACATCTGCCTCTTTGCAATTTCTATTTTAGTTCTGCTTTCTGGAGTTAAACAGAACGAGTCAAATCTCTCTTCTATCTGAAAGTCCATAAAGTACACCAAAAATTGTTAATGAGACATCATTAACAAAGAATAATCATAGAGGCCTTCAATATGCTTCTGCAAAATATTAATTGAAATGACTAATGTAACTTAGTATAGTAAGTAGAACGCTTGATTTAGTGTCAGGAAGACGTGTTCAAATCTGGCCTCAAATGCTTGTAACTGTGTGACTCTAGGCAAGTCATTGCATGTATGTCACCTGTAGTTTCCTCTTTTGTAAATTAATGATGATAATAATAACAATAAAATACATTGTAATATATTTATCCAAAGTGAGCAAGCAGAATCAGAAATGTATATGTGTGCGCGTGCGCACACACACACACACACACACACACACACACTGAATTCTCATCTCACTGCACTATCTTTAGAATTCTGCGATTGATTTTTCTACTATGCCCCCACTTAGAAAACTAAGGAAGAAGGAGACTGGGATGATATTCTTTGGAAAAATTTTCACTTTCACAGCTAAAAGAGAGAAGAAAAACTCAGTGAACTGGGAACACAATTCAAAGACTGGAACAAAAACAAATCTCCCCACTACAACAGAGCAAAAAATAAGAAATTGTGAGAATTTCAGAAGAAATTAATAAATGTCAAAGCAAAAAATGAATAAATAAGTAAATCTAGAAGGCTATATAGGAAAAAAAGATAAACAGCTAGTCTGATTTTTAAAAGGAAGATGAAGTTGCATGTACTAATTTTTTTAAAAAAGAATTCAAGATAGAGAAGATGGATGAATACTTACAAACATATAAAATAATCATATTAACAAAAGGAGAAATACGCTATTTTTATGTGATATTAGAAAAATAAATTGAACATGCTATAAAGGAAACTCTAATGCCAGATGGATTTACAAGTCAATTCTAACAAACATTCCAAGAACAGATATTTCTGATATTATATAAACTGCAGTAATAGGAAAAGAGGACACTTTCCCAATCTCTTTCTATGACCCTAAAAATAATCTTGATACCAAAACCCGGAAGAAGTCAACCAGAGAACAAAAGTTATAGACCAACATTCCATTATGGAAATTGACACAAACATTTTTAAAAATAGAAAATAGGTTACAATAGCATATTAGAAAGATTATACATTATGACCAGATTGGATTTATATTAATATGTAGGTTTGATACAGAATTTCCAAGTTCTAGACTTAGAGTCAGGAACACATGAGTGCATTTGCAGCCTGAGATATCTACTAACTTACAATTCATTCCTGTTCTGGAATTAAAGTCACCCAGAATTATACGCTTGTCCTCTTTTGGCACATTGATGATGAGGTCTTTGTAAAGTTTTTCTTTGGCTTTATCAGGGTTTGTAATTGTGAGAACATATGCCCTGATCATGGTGGCATGGCGCTTTCTTGCTAGTGGCAATCACATTCTCATGAACCTGTCATTCACTCCTTTTGGGAGGCATACAAGCATGTTGACTAAATTAGTTTTGATTCTAAAACCTATGCCAGCTTCATAGTGCTCCTCATCACTACAGCCACTCCAGAAAACTATATCCAGCTCCTACTTGGGCAAATTGTTTCACTCAGGGCTGCTATTTGGATAGGATAACTGCTAAGTTCAGTCAGAACGGAAGCTGTTCATCTTTCAGGTCTACTGTATTTCATGCTGTTGATAAATGTGCTCAAATTCTGTGTGAGTGTGTGTGTGTGTGTGTGTGTGTGTGTGTGTGTGTGTGTATATATAAAATCATGATCACTGTTCTGGACAATGAATCTATGTTTTCTTAAAGGGAAGATTAACAGGGTGAGTATGAGGGAAACTTGTTGGGAACAGTCACCAATCTGGGAGAGAAAAGTTGAGAAAAAGTTTCATAGCATGAAACATATAGAGCATGACCTTAGTTTTAAGGCAACTTGGGAGTCAACTGCTCCAAACTCATTTTACAGAGAAGTTTGCTGAGATCCACCAAAAAAGCCCAGAATAAAAACCATAAATTATAGTAACGGTAACAAATTCTCTCTCTCTCTCTCTCTCTCTCTCTCTCTCTCTCTCTCTCTCTCTCTCTCTCTCTCTCTCTCTCTCTCTCTCTGTCTCCCTCTCTCTCTCTCTCTATCTCTCTATCTCTCTCTCTCTCTCCCCCCCCATCTGTCTCTACCTATCACCTTACTTCACTGATCTATCATCTACCTATCCATTTGTATCACATTTATAGTAAATAATAAATGTTTGTTAACAAATAAAAGACTAAGTTACTGTCAAGTTACAAAATGAGAAAAAAATAGTTCTAAGAAAACTTTCGATTATTGAGCATGTTACCACAAAACAACTAATGTTGTTTTTTTAATTGAACTGTATGAATTGCATTTTAGAATGTGGTATTGTAAAATCTGGAGCTAACAAGTATTGGCTTTCTAGTGGTTTAAATGAATTAACTGCCACAGACACGTTAAACAAGAAGGCTATCAGACCTAGCTGTTAAAGGAAATTCATATACATTTTTTTATTGCTTGATTGATTTAGAGCAAAAACACTATCATCTACTTTTATATCTCTTGTAGACATATTGCAATGGTGATAACATAGTAGGTACTCAACACATACTCTTATTTAAAAAAAATTGTTGAATAATGAGTAGATACAGAATTTGAAGAGAAAAATATTTTAAAAAAATTATATGTATTATATTGGAAAGAATGATACTTATTCCCTTTCTTAGCCAAATGCCTAGAAATAGCTATTTATACTATTTTTATCCAATTTCTTACCCCCAATTACTTCTTACCTCCTTGAAATCTAGCTTCTAACCTCTTTACTCCATTTTAATTATATTTTCCAAGATTTTCAATGATCTTGATTGCAAAACATATTGATTTCTCAGTCCTTCTTGATATCTCTGAAGCATTTGACACTGTTGACCAGCCCCTAGTGCCAGATACTTTTTTCTCAATGGGTATTTGTTATTTTGCTTTTTCTCCTGTTTATCTTTCTCCCTGTATTTCTATTATAAAGATTATGTTGTAATAATATTATGATAGTCTGTGGTTCAATACTAAAAAGAATGACTAACATAATATATATGTAGGAGAACATTTTCTAGACCGAGACATTAAAGATCATTTAAAACATGCTACCATTTCCCTGATGCACTCTCCTATACAATTCTTATCTCAGTTCATTGACCATATGTAGTACCCATCAATTATATAAATGTATGTGTACATATGTATACATATGCATGTACATGTACATGTGTGTTTTGTGTGTATTTCACAGGCTATACATTCAACTTTATTTTATATACTGATCAACACAAGTTTTCTATTCATTAATTTTATTTTTAGTAAATAATTAAAACTAACACTTTTCTTCTAAATTGTTGCATTTTCTTACTGATGAGGCATTGTAACATTCTATCCTGTCCTAACTAGGGTAGTGAAGGTTGGGGATGGGACAGAAATAGAGGGGCTATAGATTGGATAGAATTAAACAGAATGATAGCCAGAGTCCTGGACTGGGAAATTAGGGAACAAGGTATATAGTGGTATACATAAAGATGGAACAATATCAGTAATAAAATAACATGTTACGTATCTAGAATTTTTTACTGCCTACAAAGTACATCAGAACAGTTGGAAATAAGGCCATGTGACTACTATTATCTCCATTTTATATAAGAGGCTCACAGATGAGAAATAATCCATCCTAGATCATGCAATTGATGATTGAGTAGAAGACCAGAGACTTGAACCCAGGATTCTTGATTCTCTATTGTAGGCTCTTTTAGTCACTCTTTTAATAAAGTCCAACCACAAGGTGATAATTCCTTTTAATTGATGAAATTCAAAAATACCATATAATAATTCTTATAATATCTGTTGATTTAAACATCATTGTTATGAGTAAGTTCACAAAATCTTGAAATATTGAAGATTAAATAGATTTGTGTTTTTTTTCTTGAGCTCATAATCTCCTCTATACATACCTATAGAGCTAATCAATTAAAGGTTAGTCTTTGATTGGCAAATATCTTTCAGATAAACTCTTTTGAGGATTCTAGAATTAGGGTCTGGGAAGGGACAATAAAAAGATTGATTTTACGTACATACAATGAATTTACATTATTTACACAGCAAAGAACTGATTTGTTATAACAAATTTTCAGTGTTTGCTTACAAATATGGTGTCTTTTTTTGGTAGTACTGACCTGGGATTTTATCTGGCCTTGCTAAGTAAGAGGCGTTGTACTGATATTTTTCATTTATGTTTAAATATGCCCCCAATTGCATGAAAATAGCTTTTTAAAAGAATATATAGGCCAAAATTGTCCACTGTTTCATAAAAAAAGTATACATATGATCATACGGAATTGGTTTTAATAATATAGTAGTCTATTTTATGGGGAACAAAAGTGAGTTTATTATGTTGCATGTAAATCAATGTACTTTTTCACCCTATTATTTTCATTATTATTAAATGTGATTCATGTGGCCTTTCAAATTAATAGGTGATGAATGCAATACAAGAATGTTTTTGAACAGCCTCTCAAGGACCGTTCATTATTCTTTGGTATGAATTCTGAAGGCATTACTTATTACCCCTAAGACATTCATATGGAAAAGAATAATGCATTGACAAGAAAACAGACTGCCTAGGTTTCTCCTTGGACCATGACCACTAACTAGCTATATAACTTAGAAAAATTAACCTCCCTGCATTGTCAGTATTCTCATCTTTAAAATGGGAATTAGAGAATCATCAAAGTCCCATTTCGTTATAACATTTTATGATGCTTAATATGAAAAAAAGAAAGATAAAACTAACTTCTAAGTTGCAGAAATGAAGAATGTTTCCTTTAATTTATTGTTATTATAGAATGAATGGAAATTCCCTTATTTAAAAATAGTTCTTGAAAACTGTTGAGGTTTTGTGATTTTTGAGACCTTGGATCTCTCTTATAATTAGAGCACAAAGCATGTGCACATGAATAAAAAAAGAATCCCATAATGCTGAAGTAACTGTTTTGGTTCCATGCCATTATTACATAATTACTTACTACATCATTGAACACAAGAGTTGTCCACCAACCACTTAATTTATTTTATTTCATTTAATTTTTTGGGGCAGTCTGACTTTATTAGCCAAAGGCAGGCCTCGCACCTTAGGTGCTCTTGGGTGGGCGGGTTCGCTTCTACTTCACCACCACTGGCTTCCGGCTTCCAAGGATGGCGCTGCGCCGGCGTAGAGCAGCCGTGCAGAGATCTTGCCCGTATTTATTCTTGCGGATCATGTGCCAGAAGCTGTTGAGTGTGGCCCTGGGCATGCACGCAGGCTTCTTCTGACCTGCCCTCCGAGTCAGCATCACCACGATACCCTTGCGGGTGGCTGCCACCGTCTTCTGGTGGATCAGCCCGTTGTAGCAGAACGAGTTTCCGGCCTTAATATTGCTGGGCTCGGTGCTGTACTTCTGCTTGTTGCGTTTCACGAGGAAGCTGGAGCAGTTCCTCAGGACCATCCACTGCAGGTGGGCCGACATGGTGGGGGCTCGGGCGGAAGACCCTGGAGGAGGGACTGGAGATCTTGGGCGGGGAGGAGGAGGCCCTGGAGACCTCCGGCGGCGGCGTTCAGGGCCACGAGGGGCGAGAGGAGAACGCCGTTACCTGCACTCGCCACTTTATTTTTAAAAAGTGCTTTTGTTAATTCCACTTTTTGTGCAAAGACTGTGTGCATGACCCAAGCCAAAGTATATTTTCTTATAAATGTATATAAGTATTGAGGTCCTAGTCAGCTACATTGCCCTGAAAATTGTCAAGGAAAGAAGAAACTCCAGAGTGACTAAGCAAAACTTAAGCATTATTTGTGAAGAATTGTAACATTTTTTACATTTTAAGGCAGATACTTCAAAGTATCTGTGATCTAATTGATGTAGGTAATTTCTCCCACAGTACGGATTGCATCACTCCTTGTCACCACATCCTGCATGCCTCTCATTCATATCATTTTTATGTTACGTTAAAATACTAGAGTTGTGCTGCTTTCTTCTTTGGTGCATCTGGGTGTGCCATAGGCATAGATAGTTCTCTAAAGATCCAAGGCAATTTTGCATCAATGTCATTCTTTGCGTTGCAAGATAGAGGCAGTTGAATATTATTCTTATGTGAACTAGGCTTCTCTGAATTCACTCATATGAACAATTGCTAAGTATGGCATATCCAGCAAAATATGACATTAGGTTATCTATTTCCCCCAATTACATAGGAAACACATTCACACAATTGAACAGAAAAATAATAAAACAATTCTAAGAATTGTCTTTTGATATCTTTTCTATTTCAAAGAAACGTACACTTATTTCAACCTTCAGTGATGTCAATAAAACTCATTTCAGTTTTTTTTTGTTTTATAAGTATGTTTTATAAGAGGTTTTCCCCTTTCTCATCTTTATTAGAAAGTTTTATTATTGCAGGTATAAAATAATAATTAAAATGTTTAAATTCTTTAATCTCTTTTGGATAGGTTTGGCTACATGATATTCTCCTTTCTCCTAAGCACTATTCCAGACCTCCACATAAATGCCAAAGTAATTTAGAGGATGCTAGATGGCTTTAGTAAATAGTGTGCTCAACTGGTAGTCAGATCAAAATTCAGTTTAAATTCCGTCTTAGACACTTACTAGCTGTGTGATCCTGGGCACCTCAGTTCTCTCACCCGTATGATGCAAATATTAATAGCACCTGTCTTGCATGGCTGTAGTGAGTATTAAATAATATAGGTCAAGCAACGGAAAACCTTAAAACCCTATATAAATGTTATCACTATAAATCATCATCATCATCGTGATCCTTATTCTTATTACTATCCATCTCTTATCTCCTTTCTATGCCTTTGCACCGAGGAAAAAAATTAGTTCACTTTTAATTGTATTCCCATAGCCTAGCAATCCTAGGTGCTTATAAATGCTTCTTTGTTAACTGACTAATAATAGCATTCTAAAGTTGAAGAGAAATTATTAAGCATAATTTTGAAGAATAATTATGAAGCATAACTTTATGAAACATAGTTGTTTCATCAAAACAATCTACGTTTTTTAGGCAAACTGGACATCCTTTGATGTGACTTTCGTATCTCTAAGCTTCTTCGATATATTCAGTGGCAGATCAAGTATTTGTAAAAGTTTTGCCTCTTGGCATCAAGCATCAACAATATATGCAGACCCCTTCCTCCCTCCTTTTCTTTTGTTTTTTCCTTCTTGCATTTTGGATAGAATTCTGATTATTTCTGTTTGTAAATACCTCTGTTGCTAAACTTGGCACAAGAACAGAAGAAATCCTAAAACTCATAATTGAAATGGGATGCCAATCACCGGGGAGAAGCTTCTCACAGTGTCAGTAGTCATTTAGATTTTCCTGAATTGTGTATTAGGACACCGGGATACATGGACACACACACACACACACACACACACACAAACACACACAAACACACAAATAGCTGTCATTAACGAAGCATTTCAATGTTTTCAAAGCACCATGTATCTCTATAGTATATAGATACATATAGATATACAAAATCCCACTACAGCCTTGAGAGATTAGGTGCTTTCACTATCCACATTTTATAGATGAAGAAACTGAAACGGAGAGCAATTTAAGTGATTTGCCTAGGGTCATACAGCTAACATCTAAGTTAGGATTCAAATGTAGGTTTTCTAGATTTTAAGTGCAGGATACTTTGCATGGCACCACCTAGTTATATTTGAGGAACTATGGTTAGGTACAAGTTTACTTGCATTATTCTCAGGAGAAGATAAATAGGAATAGGAATATTAGAATATGCCCCTGAAATCCATCTGATATTTCATTTACATAAGGAGATAGTCCTAGTCCAGTATTCTGTTTTCCATGGCATGCTTACATGACCTGAAAAGAAAATTCCAAGGAGAATGTATGTCAATCTCAATAACAGAAAACTTTGAATCTTCCCACAGTAAAAGGATTACTGTCTCCAAGATGAATTTAGGGGTATCTATTTTTTTCTTTTTATTTGCATTACTTTGAATTGCCATTGCTACCTTCCATTTCTTCATTCCCAAATTATCTGTCCTAAGGGATAACTCACAATTATGAGGATTTATCAGAAGTAAAAAAGTCAGTTTTTTGCTGCACTGTTAGCACAATAATCCAGCTTTGCCAGCATTTTCTGCTCCAGGTGTCACGAACATAGAAACATATACCTACACAAACACATAAAATCACAAACACACAAAAGCACAGACAGAAACAAGGAAGATAGTTGCAAATAGGATAATCTGATGAGGAAATAAGACACATAGTTAAAGAAATGATTAAAAGAATAAAAAGTTCTGATGTTATAGTGAAAAAATTTAAAAAAAAACGCTTCTGTTTCCTAGACTTCCACTAATAAGCTATGTAATCAAAGGTAAATGAGGCTCTTGGCACCTTAGTTTCCTCACTTGTAAAATGAGGGCATTGCCTCTATGGTTTCTTCCAGTTCTAAAGTGAACTGTTTCTAAAAAAAAAAAAAAAAATTGAAGAGAGGGCCTGCAAGGCACAAATATAAGTAAACCAAAAAGAAAAAAAAGTATGGTGCAAAACGAATGTAGTTCAAGAACCTGGGTTTCAGTTCTAGTTTAGTCTTTTTGTTATGAGCTGTGTGATCCACCCTGGACAAGGCCCTTCCACCCTTTCTGAAACATGGCTCCTTAGAGATAGGATATGAAGGAGTTAGACTAGAAGATCTCTAGGGTCCCTTCTAGCTCTAACAATCAAGGATTTTATGAAAGGAAATAGGAGGACAGAAAGGAGAAATTAATGTTATCATTTGGCTAAGGAAGAAATCTGGAAAGCCCCAAAGAACTACAAAAACTATCTCCAACAATAGTCCTGGAGAGTAAGTCTCACAATATTCCTGTGAATTTGGGGAATTAGGGTAGCCTCAAATATATTTCTAGATACATTCCTTTGCCTTTTGGCATTAGGGTGAGAAACAAAGGTGTCATGAACTGTTGCTGTTCATCATAATATTATCCTACACATATATCCATATATATATGGATATATGCACACATACATATACCTACATATTACATATGTAATACATGTTGCATGATATGTGCTATTTTTCTATTAAAAACTCAAAAATATATCTTTGAAATAAACTACACACTCTTCAAGGAAAAAAAAAAACTTGTATTTCATTAAAAGTAACCAAGTTACTCTTTCAACTTCAGCTCTTGGACAGATTTGTAGTAACAATAAGGGCATGCCCTCTAGGTACAGTTCCATTTGTATCTATCAGTTAAGTGTGACTTACTGTTGCTTGCCATATGAATACCACATGGGGTTTATCACCTGTTCTGTTTTAGAAGGATCTAAATCTCCTTATATCATGTGGGTATTAATGGTAGATATGGGTTTCCATCAATTATCCCTTTTTCTATTATATTCAACATGAAATTCTCTGTTTGAATTCTCTATTCTCATCCTTTGAATGAGTCTCAATCTTTATTTCTCCAGAAATTTTGGGATTTCAAATTTAATATCCATACAACATCACTAGGAAAATATTGGTATTTAAAGATGGGCGATTGTTTCAGGGGTAGCTAGGTGGCCCAGTGGATAGAGTGCCTGGCCTGGAATCAGGAAGATTCGTCTTTGTGAGTACAAATCTGGCCTCAGACACTGTGTGTAACTGTCAGCAAGTCACTTAACTGTGTTTGTCTCAGTTGCTTCACCTGTAAAATGAGCTGGAGAAGGAAATGACAAACCACTTCAGTATCTTTGACAATAAGGTGCCAAAAGGGGTCACAAAGAGTCAGACATGGCTGATAACAGCTCCAATTGTTTCAAAGAGAAGATTGGAGTATTTAAAATAACTGCACCATTCAGCCTAAATCTTTCTTCCTTTTTGGTTCTAGATCTAATTCATTGCCATTTGCAATACTTGTTTAAGATATATGTACTGATCTTCCAGTTCTCTGTGCAGTTTACTGCATATCACAGTCTGGACAATATAAAATATTTTCAAGAATCAATAAAAATATCTTCTGATTTGTTTGTGTACTTTTATTGATTTTCTCTTGTTAGACAAGAACCCTGTGTAACCAAGAAAATGCACCAAACTGGAATGAAAGCCCAATTAGACATATAAAATTATGCACCACATTCTGTTCTTAGAATATAAGCTCCTTGAGGGCAGGTTCTGTTTTGCTTGCTTGCATTTCTATCCCCAGCAGTTATAACAATTCTAGGCAGAGCATAAATGCTTGCTAAATATTTTATTTATTTATCTATCATCTATCTGCTCTTCTGTTAAACAATTGATTTTTTAAGAAAAAATGTTTTCATTTTAGCTAAAATGTTGTAAGAGACCATACAAAGGAGGTATTTAAATTCCTTTTATAGTTTTAAAAAGCATTTATTTTGAATAAAGCACCTGATAATGAAAGTCTAATTATAACTCAATAAGAAATAAATAAAATTCAATGTTCAAATAAAACCAACAATCAATGGAGGCTAGAAATGCTAGTACTGATTTTTTTTAACAACAGGTTTTGTGTAAACAAATGGAACCATTTCTAGTTCTATCCTGAATATTCTTAGTTATTGGTCATTCTCATTTCATTTAGGCTTACATGAAAAACATAAAGTTTCTTAATTCTTATGATATTTGTTCTACAGTATATATATAAACACAACGAATTAGAAACAAGAAAGAAAGCCTGCTTTAATTTCTAATCCCAAATTATCATTGGCTCAAAACTCCTATTAATTTGAAAATGGAATTTCTAGTCAGTAACAATGTTAGACTTAAGATGAGACTTAAATTGCATGCAGTAAGAGCACTTTATCATATTCTGCCTGGGGACTGTACTAGTAATGAAACTATATGTGCCGTATTTACTTAGCTTTTGAAGAAAATACATTTTGTTTCAGGACTGTTATTTGCGGGCTAATTCCCATGATCTGCTCCCAAGGAATTAGGAAATAGGCAATACTGGGTTTCAATCAAAGAAGAAATTCAGCTAGTGAGAAACCTAGAAGAAAATATTTCCTTACCTAAGCTTTTTTTAAGTGTCTTACGTCTTTTCTATCTTTTTTTTTTTATTCTGTGTGTTTATCGATTTCCTTGTCATGAATTTGCTAATGATTGATGTTGGTACAAAAAACATATAAATTATTTAACTATATTTTCCTTATGTTTCATTTTCTTTTAACACCTTTTTAAAAAAATTTAACAGAAATTTTAAGCAGATTGGTAAAGTAGTTTAAAAGGGGCAAAGAAAGAAAAGTAGAGATTTTGTTTTATGAATAAGAAAATGGTCTGGAAGTAAATTAAGTTCTTTGAAAAGACCCCTTCTCCTAACTTCCTTTACATATTTCTCTCCAGGGCACTACAATTCATCTACTCACCCAGGTGTTCAATCGTAGTATTATTCTAGACTTTCCTCCACTCTCCATATTCAATCAGTTGCTAAATTCTATTAAGAATATCTCTATAGTAATATCTAGCATCTCCATTCACGCAGCTACCACCTTAGCATAGGCACTCAACACCATTCTCCTGGATTGTTATAATTATGTTCTAAGTGTCCTGCCTTCCTCAAGTTTTTGCCCCTCTCCAAGTGATGGTTCATAAAGCTTCAAAATGGATAAACACATTCAAATCTCATCACATCAATTCCTTTGCTAAAACTTCATTAGCTCTCATTTGCCTCTAGGACTGTTTTTCTTAAACCTAGACTGCCTGAACTCTTTTTTTTTTAAATTGCAATAGCTGCATTCCAATATAATTTGCTCTTTTTTAATTTATATATTTTATTTTATGCATTTAAAACATTATTGTAGAATGTCGTTTATAGGTTATACCTGATTGACAAAGAGATCCATGACACAAAAAATGTCTAAGAACCCCTACTCTAGGATAAAATACAAAACTTCAGCCTTGGATTTAAAGCTGTTCTTAATCTGATGCTAGCCAATCTTTCTATACTGATTACACATTTATATCCTTACGTACTCTGTCCTAACCAAAATGGACTATTTACTGATCTCATTATATACCATATATTGTTTCCACCTCCATGGCTGTACTATCTATACCTCAGATCCTGGATGTTCCCTCTCCTCTCATCTTTCTAGTATCCATACCTTTCTTTAAAGCCTAACTTGGGTGGGTGGTTCATCCTGTAAAAGTCCTTTCCTGATATTTTAGCGATCTCTTCCTCTCAAAATTACTTTGTATTCACTCTCTATATACTTGTGTCCCAAAAATTCTTAATGTAGGTTTAAGCCACCAAGGATTAATAGCTTATACACAGGCTTATTGAAATACTGCCCGTCCCATCCACCCTGTATAAGATAAGCAATTTGAAAGCAGACACCGTTGCATTTTAATTGTTGAATCTCCAGTGCCTTGCCTGGCACTGAGCTTGATACATAACATGGGTTTAATAAATGTTCATTGAGTTAAATTGACTTGAGATTAACTCTTACATATCATCCATATAAATTATTTGTTCACTTTAGAAAATGAAATACTGTTGAACTGAAAGCTTTAACATAATAGCACATGGTATCTTGCTCTCTAGAGAAAGGTAATTTATGCAACAGGAGAACCTAACAGTAAATGCTTATATCATTTCATCTAGGAATGCAACTTATTATAATCTTCTTCTAAATATGACTGAGCCTACGTGGACAATCAGAAAAATTCAATCTCTCACTGGATAGAATATTCAGTGTTCAGAATTTAATGTGCTGAATAGTGTATTGATTATATGGTGGAAAATATTTCATGTGCACATTATTTTAAGATTTTGAATACATTAACCACTCAATTTAAATAGTCAATTTGAGTTATTTTTAAAAAAATCAAATTAACAAGTTTTTATGCTAAATTGACTAAATCTATTACCCATTTTGGCACAATACAGAACTCAGAAAAAGTATTCTGTATTAGACTGCTTCAGAATTTGGCCTATTTTTTAACCTTCAATGAAGGTACAGAAATCTTTCCCTTTGGAAGGGTCATGAGGGTCATGCATTTTCCTCATCTTGCAAATGGAGTTACCAATCCATCTCCTCCACTCCCTCTACCACCAGCAAACACATATGGCCATGTAGCATCAACTGCCATATCCTGGGAATGTGAGAGAATCAGTCAGCAATATCTAAATGTTTCTAGCATGACAAAGAACTAGTCATCTTTTTTTTTTTTTAGAAAAAAGAATCCAAGAGATTTTAGAAGACTGTTACCCAATGTCATTAAATTAACTATTGAGTGTAAAAATGTCATGTGTTGTTATTGTCCTTGCTGCTGTTGTTCAGTAATATACAACCTTATGACACCATTGGGGCTTTTCTTGGTAAAGATACAGGAGTGGTTTGCCATTTCTATTACATTTCATTTTTACAGATGAGGAAACTGAAAAGAAACGGAGTTAAGTCACTTGCCATGGGTCACGTAGCTAATAAGTGTCTGAGCTGAGATTTGAATTCAGGTCTTACTGACTCCAGGTCTAGCACCATATCCATGTACCCCCTCACTGTCACCCCCCCAAAAAAATTCACATATATTTTATTGATTTTTTTCTTCTTTTCTTTATTTTATATTCAAATATTCATGAGATATATTTGTTAATTTTGTTTTTTTTTTAGCTTATATGCCTCTTTCTTTTTTTATTTAACATATTTAGTTCAGCATTGATTTTCACAATAGTTTGAATTACACATTTTCTCCCTATTTCTACCCTCCCCCCCACTCCAAGATGGCATAAATTCTGGTTGCCCTGTTCCCCAGTCAGCCCTCCCTTATGTCACCCCACTCCCCTCCCATCCCCTTTTCCCTTACTTTCCTGTAGGGCAAGATAAATTTCTATGCCCCATTGCCTGTGTATCTTATTTCCTAGTTGCATGCAAAAACTTTTATTATTTTGTTTTTGAACGTCTGTTTTTAAAACTTTGAGTTCCAAATTCTCTCCCCTCTTCCCTCCCCACCCACCCTCCCTAAGAAGCCAAGCAATTCAACATAGGCCACATGCATATCATTATGTAAAACCCTTCCAGAATACGCATGTTGTGAAAGACTAACCTTACCCAGCGACCATCCAGGCTGACCTGGGCTGGAGCCCTGGTTCCCCCTGCTATTTCTTAGGTTCTGCAGTTCTAGAATTTGTTCAGAGCCATTTTTTAATCGGTGTTTGGAGGGTCCTGGGGGAGAGCCCTAGGCAAGTCCTTGCTTTCCAGCTTCCATCTTGGCTCTGCCCCCCTAAAAGAAACTTGAAGTCTAATATACTGTGAGTCCAACCTCAGAATTTTTATGCAATTTATTATCAACAGCATTATGAATGATGCTGATACCTCATGCTTCCTTGTTTCCCAGCGATCAAAAACCAAGCATTTAGCTATGGACGCTGTCAAAGTGATTTTCCTAATGAATTATAGTTGCTGTAGTGGTCACCTTAACCCCATCTTTTGTATTAAAAAAAAAAAGAATAGTTCTTCCTTACTATATGGAATTAGAAATTAGAAGGATTATGATTCAGGGCTGATTGAAATGTGTAGTGATTCTTAAGGTGTAGTATTGGGACAGATGACAACACCCAGGATTTTGGAGAACAAAATAACTGCATAGATGATAAGGGTGGAAGATCAGATGGTCCATGACCAATAGCTCTTGGGAAGACAGTAGTGCATATAGAGTGTAATGTGCCACTGGCAACCTTGGGGATAGGAATTCAGCCTCTAGTTTGGAGGAGATATACTGTATCTGGTGGGGATTGGGCAAAAGAAGCAGAATCAAAGGAGAAAAATGTGCTCCTAAAAACCAGTTCTTGTAGTTCCCCATATATTTATTGCTGTCTTCTTAGCTAGTGAGCTAGGAAAAGAAGGGGAAGATACACAAAATTTTCTCCATTTCAATGATATCCTGGTATTTACATCTGAATATAGTCTCATTGTTTTGTTAGGTAACAGTATCATCCTCCCTAATGGAAAGACAGCCAATAAGCGTTTATTAAGGACCCATTATGTAAAAGGTACTGTTCTAAGTACAGGGGATACAAAGAATGGCAAAAAAGACACTTGCTTCTCTCAAGCAGCTCAGAGGGGAGATAGGAATCAATTGTCTTCATTCAATAAGAAGGAATCCTGAGAATTTCACTTTCAGCTTTATATGCAGTTTTATTTAACTGACCCCTTCCTTTCTTACAGCTAAGAGGGAGAAGTGACTTTTGGTCTGAGTAAGGAATGGCACCTGTGACATTATAATTACTCTTGTTGCCCTTTATTTTCTGATTGAAGTCCAAATGCCATTTGCTTTGGGGAAATTAATAAGGATGTAGTTAACTGCGTTTTCCTTGCAAAATAGTCTCTAGAGTCTTTATTTCCTAAAGGGCTTTAACTACAAAGTGCGAAATTCCAATGCTGTCTCAACTTATATTGTTTTTAATTTTTCCAGTAAAGATCATCCATGCTTTTATTTATTTTTCATTCTTGTATGATTACTTATCTTGTAGATTCATCAGTTCTACTTAAATTGCCCCAGGGTTCTGTTTGAGTTGTGCCAAAACACTAGGATAAAATGTTTAAAATTCAATCAGTCATAAGATGGTTTGTCTACATGCTGTTAAACAGTCATTCATTAAGAAACATGTGTATTGACTGCCTGATTTCCCCCTTCCCCCACTGCCCTGCCATCCTTCTGATGACAACCTTGTATGGTATGGCATAGATAAAGCTAGATGAAGTTCCCTCCATTGAATTTTTCTACAATCAGTCTATTTATTATCTCTGAAATTCAGTTTCTGCATCTACAAACTGGGGATAATATTTATACAACATAATTCAATGAGATGTTGTGAAGACAGCGTCTTGTAAATTTTAAAGCTCTATAGTATTTGAGAGGCATTTTTAAAAAAGAAAATGTTTAAGTTCCTGTTAGTGATTTAATATAAGGCTGTCAAAGGAATTTGAAATAGCTACATTAACAAAAGGTACCACTGTCCATTATCTTTAAAAATTTGTGAAGTCGACAAGCATTTACCTATTAAGCACTTGTTATGTGCCAGGCACTGAGCTAAGTGCAAATACAAATAAAAAACTCTACAAGCAGTTCACATTATGATAAGGAAAGACAATAAATAAAAGGGAGCTAAGATGAATGGGGCAGAGGGAAATTACCCATGAGGCATAGTAGCAAAGTAAGTACAGAGGGTCATGAATGGATATCATGGAGAGGAGTGAATAATCACTGACCTGGGAACTTCCTCAAAATGGGAGTACTAAGAAGAACTCAGCAACGGCAGTGGGGGGATATGGTGACAAAGGGATCTTCCAACGTGAGAAGGTACCTGAGACATGTAAATAAAGTCTGGATGGTTGAGTGTAGCCAGGAGGGGAATGACATTATCACAAATATTCTCCACACATTTTAGATACTAAAATTCCCCTATTTATTGATATTGTTCACCAGATAAAACCTCTGCCATGCCTGGCAAAGGATAAAGTCAAGGAGACAAAACATTAGGAAAGCATTCAATCAATCAATCAAGAAATATTTATTAAATGTACCAAGCAGTGTGTTAAGCCCTGAGGATTTTTTTAAAAGAGGCAAAAGACAGTCCCTGCCCACAAGAAGTTAAAATCTAAAGAGGAAACAACAAATAAATGAGTATATACAAAGAGGTCATTTATAGGATAAATAGGAAATAATTAACATAATAACTTTCTAGAATTAACAGAAGTTGGGAAAGTCTTCTTGTAGAAGTTGGTATTTTATTGGAAATTAAAGGAAGTGAGGGAAAGCAGCAGGTAGAGATGAGAGAGAACATGCTGAATAGTCTCTATCTTTGCCTTCCTGGGCTGTTCTACCTACCTATTGCCCAATTACTTTGTAAATAGTATAATTATTGTATTTGTCTGCCATTTTTATTTTTCATTATTCTCTTGTTATTTAGCTGGGAACTCTTCATCTCACGTCGAAAAACTCAGGCAATAACACTCAGTTCATAGCAATTTATAAAGGTAATATTAGAAATACAAATACATGCCTCTCTGATGTGATTGAAATAAAAGACTTCTTGTCAGGAAATGCACTTTCCTTCCACTGGATATCTTAGACCTCCCCCTGCCCTACTCCCCTCAAAAAAAGATAGAAAGTTGAAAGAGAGAGGAATCTTATGCATCACATACTTGATAAGATAGAAGATAGGACATCTTCTCCAGTCCACATTAACTGTCTAAAAAATGTAAAGATCGTGTTCCCAATATCTCCATAGGATATAACATCAAAGAAGCCTAACAAAATTACAACTTTATGAATTAACAGTGGAAAACACTAATCCCTAGGGCTCACTCAGTACCCCTCCCCCACTAACCTCCAAGTTCCAAAGGCTAAATATCAACTCAATGGTGGGAGAAGGTTCCAGAGAAGGATACCCTATGGGGAGAGAGATATGTTCTGTAATGAAAAATAGGAACCTTATCAAAGGTGTAATATACAGAGATTTAATGCAGTGGAAGGAACTTTCTCTGAGAGAGGATTTTAACTACCTGGAATACACCCTGGCTCTGAAGAACAAATATTGAAGTCTCTGGGAGGAACATGGATTTAGAATCATTGAAAGACATGGACCACCCAGAGTGGAAATTGCGTAGCAAATGGGAAAGGTAATTATCATGGTGAGGGTAGAACTAGAATAACTATTTTGGGACACAGGGAAATTTCAACCATGGGGCAATATTTCTATTCGATTTACCTCTTTCAGGAAATGGAACTAATAAAAAATGAAAGAAAAGAGGAATACAGTGGGTGATGAGACAAAATCTAAAAGGCATGAAGATAGAAAAGTGTTTTAGAACTGGAAACCATTTTAGAACTTTAGAAAATTGAATTACATGAAGAAGAGGTGAAAGATGGAATAGATCATTATAAATATCATAAATTTAAAAATAGATGTTTATAATAGAAATGGAAGATAATAATGAAGAGAACATGGTAAAGAAGTCATTTTTATTCAGTAAAGTGGGCTGATATTTAAAAATAACAAATAGAAATTGGAGGAGACCAGAAAAATCGAGATTTTTTAATTGACTTATTAATTGAGAAGGTAAAAAAAGATAACTAATAATGAGAAGAAAGAAAAAGGAATCAATAAGTAAAGCCTCCAAAATAGGGAAAGGGTCAGCATATAATAGCTAATATTTATATAGTGTCTACTATGTGCTGTGCACTATCCTAAGCACTTTACAAATATTATTTCCTTTGATCATCACAACAACCCTGAAAGGTAGGTGCTGCTATCATACTCATCTTACAGTAGAGAAAACAGAGGCAAATAGATGTTAAGTGACTTGCTCAGAGTCATAAAGCTAGAAAGTAGCTGAAGCTGGATTTGAACAGTGGTCTTCCTGACTCAAGGCCTAGGACTCCACCCACTGAGCCACCTAGTTACTTGACATATAGGAAGGGGCAGGGAACTGGGAATGAGAGGAAGAAAGTCTTTGAGTAGAGGGTTGTCCTCAAGTACATTGATCTAAAATAATCTGAGAGACAAAGTATTACCTAAAAAGCTGAAGGGGAGTAAAAATTTGATCCTAATTCAGGAAAAAAACAGACGTAGCAGTAGCAATAACAACAGTAAAAGCTTAGTTGTTGGAAAGTATAAGCATACCTTTCTTAACTTTAAATATGAATGGATAAAACAAGCCAACAATATGAGAACAATGGTTTAGATAAGAAACTAAAACCTATAACATTTTATTAACCAGAAACAATTACAAAAATTAAATATATACACAGACTAAAAATGAACAGCAAGCACAAAATTTAACTTGCATCAAGTGATTCTGGGGGAAAACCATACAATCATGATATCAGACAAAACAAATAAAAAAATTCACAGTATAAATGGAGAAAAAATGAACAAATTATATATGGCTGAAAGAACCATAGGCCACAAATCAATATTATTCTCACATGCTAAAAGAGGCATAGGATCTGAATTCATAAAGGAAAAAGTAACTAAATTGTGAGAATTACAGCAGCAGATTTTAATGGCGCTCACTTAGAATTAGACAATCTACCAGAAAGACAAAGGAAGGAGAAAATACAGAATTGAACAAATTGCCAGAGAAATTGGAATGTAAAAGTTTATTGTGTTATCTGAATGGGACAGCATGAGATGAAACTAAAAAGAAAACAAAACAAAACAGCTTTCTATGCAGTAAGGAACAGATTTTAAAAAGAAATATTAAAAAGTAAAATTTTAAAGGTATTTACAGATCATAACATAATACAAATTTGTACAGCTAAATGAATATTAAAGAATGTATGTAAAAAACAAATCATAGAAAAATGGAATATAACTTGATAATGAAGAAAGAACATATCAAAATTTCTAGAATGCAAGTAATGTAATCCTAAGGACAGACGTGCTTATAAATACATATTACCAAAATAGGAAAGTAGAGGATGAATAAAATTAATACTTGTTACAAAATTAGAGGCAACAAATTAATAAAAATGCATGAAGTTACAGAAGCTGATAAACTGTAAATAAAAAATATAAAAATTAAGAGTAAAATTTTAACAAATGACATACTAAAAATATATCTAAGTTTCATAAAAGAAGGGGACAGAAAATCAAATGAAGTGCATAACAGCGAACAAGATAAAATCCCAAGTAAACCAGTAGAAAAGCCAAAAAAGATAAGTGATTGGCATACATATGTATGTTTATATGTTTAAGTATTTTAATAAACATACACATGCATGCACAAACACTTTAAACAAGTAAATAATAACAAAACTGGAAAAATAAAAGAAATAGAATATTACGTTAACAATTATAAATATTCAAAGCAACAGAATGTCAAATCTGAATTTTAAATAGTCTTATCTCCAGAAAAAGCAAGAAAATTATCTGAAAAAGCAAGAACAAAGCAAGAACAAACAAACAAATAAAAAAACTCTCATGTCCAGATGGATTCACCGAAAATCCTATCAAACTTTTAAGTAACAATAGAAATACTAGGATGCTATTCTCAAAATTTTTTAAAAAAGAAAACGGTGTTCCGGAATTATTTTATGGCCAAAATATAGAAGTGTTACCCAAATCCAAAAAGAATAAATCTAACATTGAGAACTATAGACCACTAATATTATTGGGTATTGATTTAAACATTTCAAATAATATCTTGCTAAACAGAAAAGAGCAATCTATCCAATAAGTCATTCCTTATGATCAACTTGCATTTGTACCAGGAAATAAGGATCTTTCAACATTAGGAAAACTATCAACATAATGAATTTTACCAATAAAATCATCAAAACTACATGATGCTTTAATGAATGTGTAATAGCCTTGGACAAACTGTGTGTGTGTGTGTGTGTGTGTGTGTGTGTGTGTGTGTATTTGCAATGCCTACAAAATACAATAAAATATTAAAAAATATGATAGGAGGATTCTGGGAAGATGACAGAGTAGGTCATAAAATTCCAGGCTCTCCAGATTTCCCCCCAAAAGGAGATAAAATAGTGCCTCAGGCTGAACACAGAGTGGTAAAAATAAATAATAATAGGGGCAGAATAGTGGCCCTACTGCAACAATCAGAAAAGATCTGAAAAAATCCCAGGATGAAGTTTTGTCCCCATGGGGAATAAACACCTCCAGGCTAATTCCGCTTGAACGATAAGCAACAGTGAGTCCTGGGGCTGGCTGGGTTGCTGTCTTTTTACCCTAAAGACAGGAGAGTTGGGTATCTAAGCTGGGGAAGATCAAGGGAACCTCTGCTGACAAGGAACACTAGACTCAGCAGCGCTGTGGAGACATGGCCCTGGGCAAGAAGAAACCAGAACACACCTGGTGAGTACAGAACCAGTGAGGGAGGGACGCTGTTGGCTGTGGGCACTTACAGGAGGCTGGAGGCCTTGGTTTTGGTTCCAGGTCAGAGGGAAGAGCTGAAGAAGAATCTGAGGCCAGAGGTACCACCCCCATACTCCAGGACTAGAGGTTATTACAAAAAAATAAGCTGCTACAAATAAAAAAAAATGAGCAGGCAAAGGAGAAAGAAAGTTACCATATGAACAGAGAAAACTGGGGTTGGTCTTCAGGGGAAGATACTGAAGTAAAGAAATCCTCTTTTGCCACAAAGAGTAATGTCAGATGGTCACCTGCTCAAAAATAATTCATTGAAGAATTTAAAAAAAAGATATTTTTAAAAATCAAATGAGATTGAGAAAAAACAAAAAAAATAAGAACAACTCAAGAAAAACAAGATTATGAAAAGAAAGTCAACCAACTAGTAAAGGAGATTCATAATCTTAAGGGAGAAAATGCCTCCCTGAAAATCAGAATTGGGGAAGGGGAAGCCAGTGAAGTCATAAGAGACCAAGAAATAATGAAACAAAATATAAAGAATAAAAAAAAATGGAAGAGGATGTGAAACATCTCATAAGAAAAACAACTGATCTGGAGAACAGGTCAAGAAGAGAAAACATAAGACTAATCACACTACCTGAAAGCTATGATCATGTTATCATGATTATGTTTAAAATTAAAAAAAAATTAAAAAAGAATTAAGAGAAAACTGTAAATATTATGGAAGAAATTAGGTTTTGGTCAACATCTTACCCAGAGTTATCTTTTCCTTAGAGGACATGGATAGCCCAAAGTACTGAGTTGTATTTCTCTAATTCCATAAGCTCACTTATTCTGGTGTGTTTCCCCCACTGTTAGCTGCGAAAGATTAGCAACACAATTCCATTTAACCAGTTAATATAAACTTGCTATAACAAAGGAATATTTGTTACAAAATCATAGCAATATCATAAATGCTATTGTTTGCACCCCCCAACAATTAGGTGGCTCCTATACCACTTCAGTCTCTGGGGAGAGTAGGATCAAACTTAAAGTAGTTTCTGTAAGGTATTTTTCCCACCAAGCTTATTTCAACTGTGGTATAATTGATATATATAAGTCAGTATTTCTGTCACAGTTAAACTAAGCAGGTCAAGCAGATCATAACTTAATTGCATACCATCTGGCTTTAGAAAACTTTGGCATAAACTCTAGCTCCTGACATTCTACTGACTTGCTCTCATGACATTTCAGACATTTGAGGTATCTCCTATTCGAAAGAAGCCAGAGAGAATCAATATAACACAGAAAGAAGTAACAGCAGGTCAATTTTCTCTCAGCTACATAATAGCTCCAGATGAGAGGTGGCCTAAAGCCCAAAGGACATAAGTAAGGAGGCCAGAAAGAGCCAAATACAAGAGAGTTACCCTAGTTGACTGATGCTTTTCATAAGTACTCTAGTCATGGCTTCACAATCAATCAAAATTATTCCTCTTCACCACATGGTTAGTGAATTAGAATCAATTATAGAATGTCTGTGTATGTTTCAAATCAGGGAGCAGGATGCATTCATTAAACATCTTCACTTTCTTTCCAATAATAGGTTCCTTCACCTACCAAACGATCATGCCTGCCTTTTATACACACACACACACACACACACACACACACACACACACACTTAGATAAATAGATAGATAAATAGTTTTTGATTCTTCTGTTTCTTTTGTTTATTATGTATTTATCTTATCAAGCCTTCTTTCAGTCTAAATTTCTTCCTACTACACATTGACTACATACTGGTTAGGCTTTCAATTGGGTTTAATACCATCCGATAATACATCTTAAATATCTACTACCTTTAAGACATTCTACCAAGCACAGTACAAATAAAGACTAAAGATGACAGAGTCATTTTTCTTGTGAAGCTTATATTTTGCTATGGGAGAGATTCAACATGAATACAGACGAATGTCATACGTGGTAAACTGTTGTCAGGCAAAGAAGATAGGCAGACAAAATATTATAGGAATATTTGAAAAGAGAGTTTTTCCCTTTCTCTGGATTTTATAACTTGTTTGGATATATTTAATAGCATACATCTAGCTACATATACATTATATATGTAATATGTATTGTGTGTATATATGTGTATATGTATGTATATACATACATACTTATGTGCATACATACACACACACATATATATATGTATGTAAAATATGTTATTACCCATTACGGAATATATAACACAACATCACAGAGATAAAACTAGTTTGAAGGAACTTCAGAGGTTAAATAAACCAATTCCTTTATTCTATATATGAGCAAATTGAGGCACAGGATTATTAAGTGATGATTAAGATTACAACCAGTAAAGGTTGAAATCAATTCTTTTATCTCCAGCCAGTTCTGTTATTTGGGCTTTGCCAGTATGTCTTCTCACTGGGTACCTGCAGTGAATCTGCTTGTTTCATAGCCTGATATTTATTATACTTACCTTGGGAATAGAAGCTTTGGGAATTTTTTAAAGTGTGTTATAGACTTTTTATCCCCTCTTAAACTTATAACCTGCTGCATGGCATGGAAAACAATAAATTGAAGCTCTTTCCATATATGCGTTTTTTTCCTGTCTGGAACTGTGATGTCATCTATTCAAGGAAGTCTAGGTAAAGAAACTCCCTACCCCCATGAAAATCAACACATCTCTTCTGTTATGAATAGACTCAGACTCACCTGTGACTTACAGTCTAGAAGCCAGCAGGTTTCAGGGGAAGAACTAAAAATCTGAATGGATGAATGAATGAATGAATGAATGGATGGATGGATGGATGAATGGATGGATAGATGGATGAAGCATTTATCAAGGAATTATTATGTACAAAACACTGTGATAAATGCTGGAGATATAAATAGAAAAGTAAGGGAATTTCTGCTATCTAGGAGTTCTCATTCTAATGGAGTAACTGTATGTATGAATGGTTTTGTCTTCAATCAGATGAAAAAGGTCCATTATCTTTACAATTCACTAGCAAAGCAAATGTGAATGCCTTGTTTAATGTCATTTCCACTGTTAAAATGATCTCCGTCTCTCATGTTAAAACATTGACAATATCAAGGACTTTAGCCCTGTTGTTATTATTCAGTTGTGTCTAATTCTTAGTGACATCATTTGGGGTTTTCTTGGCAAAGATACTGGAGTGGTTTGACATTTCCTTCTCTAGCTCATTTTACAGATGAGGAAATTAAGGCAGACAGGGTTCAGTGACTTGCCGAGGGTCATGCAGCTAGTATCTGAGGCCATCTTTAAGCTCGAGAAGAATTTTCTTGACTTCAGGCCTGGCACACTATCCACTATCCTATCCAGCTGCCACTCTATTTAGCTGCCTGGCAAGTCTTTACGACTTTCTTATATGTGTCTTTAGTAGCTATGGCTGTAGCTACTATAGGAAAAATTGTCAGGCTGCATCTCTACTAGTATTGATTTCCAGGACTATGGGTGCAGGCAGTGGGTCAGAGACATTGTTATTCCTCAAGGCTCTTGGGTTCAGGATTCTGGGCTCTTTCCTTCAGTTTGAGGGGAAATGGTATTTAAGGTGATGGTGGTGGTGACTTGCCTTGCACATGCTGCCTCTTGTCTCTCTCTCAGGGTGCCTTGCTGTTTTTTTATCTAAGCTGCCTTGCCTTCCACTTTATTTCCATCTACATAGGAAAGAACTTGAACCTCACTTATTTTTAAAAATAGAAGCAGATACTCAACTCTGATGGCATATCCTTTTTGTAGGATATGATTCAGTGCCAAGAATTTGGCAATTGTAAGAACTGCAGACTTTTCTAAAGCAGAATAGAGGTAAAATTGAAATGTTTTGGCTTGGAAGGTCTAGCATCATGAGGATTAAATTCTGATACTTTTCTTTCTAGGGTTTGTCATTATCTTGGATTCAGACTTAAATTTATTGGAATACGAAGTATCCTCCCAATTGTAATTTTACAGAGACTCTCTCTTATCTTCACTTTATCATTTCTTGTACCGCTATCCCTTATGCACTACTTTCTCCTGGCATTATGGAGTATTTTTAGAGAGTAAAACAATAGTTCTATACCAAGTATGCTTTAATGCTACCTCCTTTGCCTATATCTGGACTTGATTACAATTTTCCTCCCTTCCTAATAATATTTCTAAAACATAGTGCAATACAGAGGACATTATTTTAAACCATTTTCAGGAGTGAGAGTATATATTAATACTTATGAATATATATACTTATATATATATACTTATTAATAAATATATGGAAATTCTTATAGGACTAGGGACTGGATTGATGATTTCATTGGTATAGTTTCTGCAATTTATGGAGAACTGCAAGATCAAGTGACTTAACTCCTCAGGGTTCTATATTCAGTATGTGGCAGAAGTGAGATTTGAACCCAGGTTTTCCTGGCCTGGAGATAATCATTTTATCCACGTTGTAATGTTGGCTGTTTGCCTAATGGAAATTATAATGGTGATAACAATAACAAGAAGAACAGTGGTAGCTAACATATGATTAGTGCTTTAAGATTTGCAAAGTGTTTGATACACACGCACACACAACACTTCATTTAATCATCACTGCCATTCTATGAAGTAGGTACAATTATTATCCCAGTTTCAAAGATGAGGAAATAGGTTGAAAGACCATAAGTGATTTGCCCAGAGTCACACAAATAGTAAGAATCTGAGGCAAGCTTCAAACTCATCTCTTTTATTTCAGATACACCACACTATACACTTATGCCACTTTGTTAAAATCTGTGATGCAGCAGGAGGTGGTGGAAAGAAGATGTGTCTTTCCCCTGATGCAATGTGGGAAAATCATTAAAACTTTTTCATTCAACTTTTCTTACTAAAATTTGTGAGATGTAGCTAAAAAAGACTTCATGGAAAAAAATATACCCCTAAAACATACATTAACATTTTTTTTATAAAAAGGAGGCTAATGAAATGAATATTCATCTAGAAAAAAAAAGAAAACCAACACACAAAGGAAGAGAGGAGGAAGGGAACAAGCACTCATTAATTTGTCTGCTGTGTGCCAGGCAGTGCATTAAATGCTTTACGAGTAGATTATATAATTTGATCCTCACAATAACTCTATGAGGTAGGTTCTATTATTGTTCTTATTTTACACTTAAGGAAACTGAGGCAGATAGAGTTTAAGTGCTTTGCTTTATCACAGCTAGTCAGAGTCTGAGCCTGAATTTATACTCAGATCTTCCTGACTCTAGGCCTAATGCTGTATCCAATGCTCCATGAAGAAACTGAGATTAAGCACAAAACAGATGAAAAATCCAAGGAGAAATTGCTAAACCAGAAACAAACAAAATATTTGATACCATCTTATAGCAGAACTACAAGACTGTTCTTTGAAAAGTCCAACAACATTAATGTTTTATTCAAATGGGAATGGTGGTACCAGCAGCTCCACCCCCAACCCCCTTTTCCTACCCTTCTCCCAGTAGCCTCTCACCCCAGCTGCCCTGTTACATCAGGTCCTGGTGGCCTCCCATGGGAACAAGAAAGTCATTGTTAGGAAGGTTTTGTGAATTATAAAATGGTTCAGTGTAAGAAACAGCTATGGTTTCATTAACAGGGATGACACCAAGGCAGATGTATTTGTAACCAGGCTGCCATAAAGAGTAGTAACCCCATGAGGTCCTTCACGACATAGGAGATGGAGAGACTGTAGAGTTTAATGCTGAAGGAGAAAAGGGTGCAAGGGCACTAATGGTACAGGCCTTGGTGGTGTTCCAGTGCAAGGCAGTAAATAATGCAGCTGATTGTAACCATTATAGACATTATCCACATGCTAGCTGTCCTCTACAGAACTACCAAGAGAATTACCAGAACAGTGAGTTGGCAAAAGAATGAGGGATCAGAGGAGGCTCCTGAAGGCCAGTTTCAACAACAATGTCCCTACCACCATGACTATATGTGGAGAACTTGTGCCTGCTGACCACACTATTCTGATCCTCCCATAGAGAGAGAAGAGATGAAGGGCACGGACAACTAGGTTACAGGAGAAAAAGGTAAACCAGTGAGATAGAATTGCATAGAGGTTAGAGACCATGATTCTGAAGGGGCCTTCCTTGTCAAAGACAATCTGGAGAAGAAGACAAAGAGAACCAAATAAATGAGACCCTGGGTCAGCAGTCAACTCAATCAGTGTTGGTACCAGGGTAACTTTAATTGCCGATGCAGACACCCAGAGAACCCTAAATCACAAGATGGAAAAGACAAAAGCAGCTGAAACAGTAGGTTAGAACATGTTTGCTCCTGAGGCTGAGCATAGCAGGGCTGAGTTAATGCCAAAGTACCATCTCTACCAGTTTAATCATCATAAAAGAAGAAATAATATGAAATTCCAGAAATAATAAGAAATTATTGGAAAATTTGGAACAGAAGATCTAAATGCTTGCTTTTTGTTGTTGCATAGATAAGTAGAACTCTCTGCATTATCTATGCAGCATGACATTTATTATTATTATTATTACTGTTTTTACCTAAATAAGTTTCTTTGTGGGAATGACTTTTTTTTAAAGCCTGGCTCTCTCAATATAAAAATTTTAAGGCAGTTGCTGCCTGGGAGTTTCTCTTCCTTTATCTCTGGTCCCCAGTGTCTTTGAAGAACCTTGATGCAGCCACTGTCAATGGTGCCACCACTGCCTCTCATGAGGGGGCTAAGCCTGGGATGGGTGTGCACCATGGACCTATAGGCCTATGGGCAAGAGGTTACAGCAGAAATTGATGACCCCAATGATGACTTGAGAGAAAGGAATTTCTGCTTTTCCAAAGTCAGATAATTTCTTCAAATGCACTGGGGTCATCCATGGGGTAGATGGGAAATTATATGAAGACCTGTGGTACAAGCTTTCCCTGGAGTTCCCTAGCAGCTACCCGTATAATGCTCCCACAGTGAAATTTGTCAAACCTTGTTATCATCCTAATGTGGACACCCAGGGCAATATCTATTTGGATATCTCAAGGAGAAGTGGTTAGTTCTATATTATGTCAGGACTCTTCTACTATCTATCCAGAGACTGCCGGGAGAACGTACCATTGACAGCCCATTGAACACACATGCTGTTGAATGCTGGACAAACCTCACAGCCTTTAAAAAGTACAGTTGTCTCTTTCACATCATGACTTTCTCCATCACGATTTTGGGAGAGTTTTGCAGAAGCTGCAGATGACATACTAAGGCCAGCAGAATCACAGAGACTATGACCAAATGTTTAACCCAAATTTTACAACAAGGTACTACAAACACCCCATAAAATAAAAATTAAAAATTCAGTATCCATTTATTCCTATGCTCTCTAGTGTTTTTAATAGGAATGGGTGCTGTATTTTGTCATGGGCTTTTTCTGCATATATTGAGATAATCATATGACTTCTGTTGGTTTTGTTATTGATATCATCAATTATGCTCTTAGTTTTCCCAATATTGAACCAGACTTGCAAATCTGGTATAAATTCCATCTGGTCATAGTGTGTGATCCTTGTGATATATTGCTGTAATCTCTTCGTATCAGTATTCATTAGGGAAATTAGTCTGTAATTTTCTTACCCTGTTTTGGGTATCAACCCTATATTATTATCATAAAAGGAATTTGGTAGGACTCTGACTATTTTTTCCAAATAGTTTATATAGTATTGGGATTCATTGTTCTTTAAATGTTTGGTAGAATTTGCCTGTGAATCCATCTGGTTCTGGGAATTTTTTCTTAGGAAGTTCATTAATGGCTTGTTCAAATTTCTTTTTCTAAAATTGGGTTATTTAAGTATTTTATTTCTTCTGTTAATCTAGTTAATTTATGTTTTTGGGCAAAATAGGTCCTAAACATTGTCTTAATTTGCTCGTCATTGGTGGTCAATTCACTCCTTTTTTTTTGGCTGTAGTAAAATCTATTTTGCTTCAGCAGAGTTAAAAAAGGAGAGGGGATCAATCAAAATAACAGCTAAAGTAATAAGAAAAATAGAAAATTAATAGATATAAGGAAACTATAGGTGCCACTTCCCCTGGCTGTGCAAAGGCACATCTGGGTCCTGGTGTTGACATTTGCTAGCTCCACCCCCCTCTGGGGCTCAGGAACTCCTGCTATTCTGCTGAGGTGGGGCCTGCTGGAGCACCTCTCTTCCTGCACTAGTCTCCTTCTGCCATCACAAGAAGGGCCCTCTCCCCAACTTCTCTTGCTAAAAGGCTACTGAAGTCCCACTTCTGGCTCCTCTATTTCAGGGTTTCTCCCAAGGGAGTATTATCTGGATGACAAAGGGAGGGAGGAGACATGTTTTACCTGGTCATTATGGCTCCCAAAAGTTCAAGAGGGCAAGTTTCACACCTTTAGACTGTGGGCTGGAGACCTCAGGGGTAGGTGCTGTTGAAGCTGCAGGCTTTGCACTGGTGTCTCTCATAGTTCTGACAGACTCCTATCCTGGGGTGAGAGGTCTAGGGATTGAGCGCTGCCATAGCCACTACTTCCACCCTTGGCCTGCTCCTACTGCTGTGTTTCTCATGCCTAGTGCTCTCCCAGACTGGTATGCTGGCTGGGTTCCTCTGCTGTTCCTGGTTGGTGTGGTCTGGAGCCCGTTCCGTGTGCTCAGCACTCCTGCTCCACTCAGTCTACTGGCGGCTTCCAAGTCTCTCAAATCTGCTCAGATTCACTTTTTTAGACTTATCTGAAAGAATTTGTGAGAGAGCTCCAGTAGCTCCCTCCTTTCACACGCCATCTTGGCTGCACCCCAACGTAATAATTCTTTATAGTGTTTATATTTGTTGCTTTTTGCCCATGGTACTTGCCTTTTTCCTGCCTTTTAAAGGTGATCTCTGCTTCTAGGGCACAGGGGGCACTGTCCCAAGCTTCCTGTGCTAGAGGCCCGCATCGTGCTCACTGGCTTTGTGTGCTGGGGCCTCAGGTATGGGCACCTGGAGGCTGTAGGAGTCTTGTAGCTTAACTGGTGCTGAGCTGGAGCTGGTGTTGGTGGCTGGTATGTTCTGAGGCCAGGTGATGTTTCTGTGCATTTCCATGGGGCTACACTGAAGTTCACCAGATGGGGGGGTAGTCTGGACACTTGAGGATGCCTCCTCACTGGGGTTGTGCTAGAGTACAGGTAGGTTCAGCTGCTGGTGGCAGCCTATCCACCAGTTCATGTGGTGGTTCTATAAGCTGAGGTCTCCTGGTCCCCTGGCTGTGTCAAGGCACGCAGAGTGGGGTGGGGGTGGCCAGCCAATAACCTGGGGCTTAGGATCTCTTGCTGGTTTGCTGAGGTGGGGCTTGCTGCTGACTTGCTGGGATACCTCTCATCCTATATTGCTCCCCTTCCACGACAGGGAGAGGGTCCTTTCCTGTTAATCCCCCAAGCCCCCTGGGCTAAAAAACTGCTGTACCCCATCTTTCTGCTGGCTCTACTTTTCCAGGATTTTTCCTGGGGTTATATTTTCTGGGTTTTTCAAGGTCAGTAAGGGAAGGTGAGAACAACTCCCTGCTTATTCCACCATCTTGTCTCCTGGAAGTCTCCAAATTTGTTTTTAAGGTATGGTTTTCTTCACTATTTTTTTGTGCCTTCTTTACCAAGCTATTGACTCTTTTTCAAGATTTTCTTGCATCATTCTCATTTCTCTTCCCAATTTTTCCTCTTTCTTACTTGATTTTAAAAAAATCTTTTTTGAACTTTTCCAATGACTTGAGGCCAATTCATATTTTTCTTTGAGGTTTTACATGTAGTAGTTTTGAGTCTTCTCCTGAATTTTTGTTTTGATCTTCCCTGTCACCATAGTAAGTTTCTATAGTCAGTATCTTTTTTTGGCTGTTTGCTCATTTTACAAGCTATTTCTTGACTTTTAACTCTATGCTAAAGTAGGGTTCTACTTCTGGAGTGGAGGGGGCACTGCCCCAAGCTTCAGGTTTTTTGTGCAGCTCTTTTCAGAGGTAATTCTGGAAACCTCTTGGTTTTTTTTTTTTTTTTTTGGTTTTTTTATAGTGGTATGATCCAGGGAGGGGTTTGTACTCCTGTACTTTGCACTGGTTTGTGAGCAACCACAAGCACTTTTTCACCCTGGAACTGTGACCATAGTCCCTGATCCCATGTATCTGCAGGCTCTGGTGTGCTGGTACTCCTCCTTGCCTTGGGACTGAGACCTAAGACTGTGGCACAGATTCAAGCATAGGCAATTCAATAAAGTCCTGTCCCTGCTGCCAGCAAAAGGACCCCTGTAATCTCCTTGTGACCAGTTGTCCAACGCCCTTACTCTCTGTGGGCTGAGAAGTCCCGAAACTGCCGTTGCCTCCACTGATTCAGTCGCCTCCAAGGCCTACTCCTCATTTGCTGGGGCCAGGTCTGCAATGGTGCACCCTGTGCTGGATTGCACTCTACTTTCACACTGGTGTATCCAACATTTCCTGCCAACCTTCTAAGTTGTCTTGCTGTGGAAGAGTATTTCATTCCATCCTTTTGTGGGTTCTGGTATGCTGGATTTTATTTTGAGACATTATTTAAAGGTATTTGGAGGGGTTTGGGGAAGAGCTGAGGTGAGTCTCTGCCTTTTCTCTGCCGTCTTGGCTCTGCCACCTATAATAATTTTTCTAAAAGAAGGACATGTTTTTTTCTTTAAAAATCTTATTTTTACACGGATTACCTCTCTGAGGGTAGAGAGGAAGAATACTGGGAAAATGTTATTGATATCAATAATATCCATAAACATTATTTTCAGAAAGATGTCAGTTTATCTTCAAAGCAATATGGAAGCACAAAATTTTAGGAATCAAAAAAGATATTTTCCATTGACAAGAAGAAGTCAAATCCAGAACTAGTTATGGTCATTGCTTAACATAATGCCTGGCATATAGTAGATGCTTAGTAAATGTTTACTAATTTTGATTCTGAGTCAAAACATTTTTGAGACTGTATATTTTTGTATTGCTAATGGTTATCATCAACTGTTGGCCTCAGGGGAGGCCTTTGGAAAGAAAAGCCTTTCTGCCTTTATGGCAGTCATATTTGTCTAAACTGCTTGGATTTGAATGACTTTTTAAAAATGATATTTCACCTGATCAGTAGTCCTAAAATTTATATGGACATAGCCACGCATTGAGAGTTGTATGAGGGCCCCTCACAATGAGTGAATGCAAGCCAAGGAAAATTCCTGAACTTTTAGGATTCTTTATCCTGCTGAAATAATTGTTAGAATTGTGTTTGTTTGTTTCAGATTTGGAATTTGAAAAAGCATTCGTTGTTTTGCCCACACTCACATTTTTTTTTGTGATTCCTTGTTGAAAGCCCCTGAGGAAGGAACTTGGAATAACAGTGAAAAACTCTCCCCAGGAGCACAGAAATATTTCTGAAATTGGAGATATGGACAAATGTGCCAATTGCACTCATTTAATTAGCTGAGGACAGGAATGAGTGTTGTACCAGATTTAAAAGTTTCCATTCTTCTCTAAACTGTAACCTGTCAATTGGAATCCTATTCTTTCCCTTTCTTTGTTTCTCCCTCCCTGTTTTTCTCTTTCTCTCTCAGTAAGGGGCATGTGCAATGCATCAAAGTCAGACTACAGGAGAAATGTCCTAGCCACAGCAGAAATGGCTATTGTTTGCCCTGGTTTTATTGCTTTTTCTGTTGCTTTGTGTCTTTCACTCAGTGTAGGGAAGAGAGGTTCCAGCAATGGCAGCATCCACAATATTTGTGCAGAGCATAGGATAGCAGTGGAAGCTTAGGCTTGTAGCAGCCTTCTGCATGGGGGTTGGGGTTGTGCTGCAGAGTTAGGGCTTTCATAGCAGGGAGAAGTCATTCCTCAGCAATGGCAAAACAGTAGTGTTCAGACTTGTAGCAGCACTCTGTTCCAGTATGGGACAGAAGACCTCAGGGTCTGGTAGTGGCAGTTGTTCTGTGTCATGTGTGTGTTCTGTGTCATTGTGCATTGATTCTAAGCTCTATGCTTATTAGGGCTGACACTAATAGAACTTTCACTCATTAGTGCATACAAGGAAACTTTATTCCTAAAGATAGTAGTAAGTATGTTTTGAAATGATGCTCATGAAGATTTCCTTTTTGCCCAACTATTGACTGTATATCTACAGTCTGGCAAGTCTTCCCCAGTCAGAACTACTCCTGGGTCTACACAGGATGCTCAGATTTCAGAATGCAGGGAACACAGGGGTGTTTGTAACCTAGGAACCACCTTGATGGCTTTGTCTCTATTGGGTCTTTATGGTTCTAGCTAAAGATGTTTACAAATTATATTTAAATTGTGATTGGCAATTGATTTTTTAAAGCTCATGATGACAGGAAACTGTCAATCAAAATTTTAACTTCTTAACATCATTAGCAAGTGTTTATCAATTATTTACTCATTTTGAGATACATGCAAGTCATTAGAAGGTGTATATCTGTTTTGGGGGACAACATAAACATCAAAGGAGTTCTTTACCATATTTGGAACACACCATTAGTACTTGTTTATCAGATTTGTGAGATACACTGTATTGCCAAATTATTCTACTCAAACCTTTCTCTTTTTATAGGGAAATGACAACAACAACACACAGACTTTATAACAACTACTAAGTCACAAAATAGAAGCTTAAACCAAAAGGAGTTGTTCATCCTGTCAATAGAATTATTCTCACTACACTCCAGCACAAGGGATGGGTAGCATTTGACCCAAGCTGGGCAGAAAGAAAAAATATGCAGGCCCTAGCATTAGAGGCCAGAACCAAGGAACAGGACCAAGGAATGGCTCCTGTCACCAGTATAAAGCAATGGGCAGGGATGTCATTACTAGTGGGAACTAATGACAGTGAACAGAGACACATGGCCCAGTAGGCAATGAACAGGGAAGGGGAAGGGAATAATCATTTATATGGTGCCTACTATGTATCAGGTACCATACTAAGCACTGTTTAATTCCTTACAACAACATTGAGAAGTGGGTATTGTAATTATTATTTATTATCTTCATTTTACATTCGAGAAAACTGTGGAAAAAAGGTTAGGTGATTTGTCCAGGGTTACACAGGTAATAAGTGACTGAGACCAGTTTTGAACTCAGATGTTCCTGACTCCAGGCCCAGAACTCTATCCAGTATGCCAACTAGTTGTCACTTAGCTGAGCAAAGACACTTTGCTTCAGGAGAAATAGACAGTAGTGTGCTATGGGCGTAGATGTTAGGCCATAGTGGCAACAGCTAACAAACGACTCTGGGCACAGATATAGACCCTAACAGCAATCTACAGAGAAACAGCTCCCATTGGCAATAGCAGTGGCAAAAGGGTGGGTACTGGCATGAGCAGTGGCAAAAGCCAGGCTTATTTTCTCCAGTTGTTTACTCTAATTTAAAACCACTTGGCTCCTTCACATTGTTGCCAGTACATTGTCCAATATTCACTGAACAATTCCTCCCTAGGGAGGGCGTCAAGGATAAAGAGGTGAAATTTTTGGGAGGGGATTTGCTTCATTACAAGAAGGAGAACTGAAAGTCTCTAAATAACTCCCACAGGAATAAATGAAGCAATCCCTCAGAGACCACTTGTTAGAGGTGACAGTACAATGTTATATACTATTTTTCAGAGAGAGAAGATAACATCCATCAAAACTTAAAATTTTACTCACATTACCCTCTTAAAATTGTGAGTAGGGGTTTTAGAGTGATTATTTTCCATTTTCATTCACTTTTTGATTGTTTATTTGGTGGTAACATTTAGATTTCTTTGAAGTAATAACTTAAAAGTGCAGTGGAATTACCTAAAAATTCATCAGGAAAACCTGGCAAATAGTACGTTGAAATTACTTAGCTCACAATATTAATCAATCAGTAATGAACAATAATTAAGTGCTTACTGTATGCCAGGTACTGTGCTAGGTGCTGGGCATAAAAATCCCTACACACATAGAGCTTATATTCTCAAGTGGGAGAGAAAAAAACATTTTTGAGGCCTTACAGAATAAAGACAAAGATAATAAAACTATTTTTGAAGTAGTTTGAGAGGAAAGACATTAGCAATTTGAGGTATTAGAAAAGTCCCCAGGTAGAAGGTATTGCTTGAGTTCTGTCTTTAAGGAAGAGAGATAATCTCTATGTGGAGGTAAGGAGCGAATGCATTACAGGCTTTGGGAAGGCCAGTGCAAAGGCCCAAAGATGGAAGATGGAGCGATATGTGGGAGGAAAATGCAGAAGGCCAGTTTGGCTGGCTGGAAGAGTACCGGAGGAGGAGTAATGTACAAATATGTTAAAAGTAGAAGGTGAACCCAGGTTTTGAAGGCCTTTAAAGATTAAAGGTTTACATTTAGTTCCAGAAGCAAAAGAGAGCCACTAGAGTTTATTGAATAGGGTATTTGCTAGGTTAGGTCTGTGCTTAAAGAAAATCACTGGCAAGAGTGTGTAGGACAGACTGAGGTGGGGAATGACTTCAGACAGAGATCAGTCTGTGTGTGTGTGTGTGTGTGTACAATTATCTAGAAGAGAGTTAATTAAGAGTTTGAATGGAGATGGAGGTTATATAAATGGAGAGAAGGGGTCAGATCAGGAGATATTAAAGAAGTAGAAATGGAAAGATTTGGCAATTGATTTTATACATATACATATACAAACTTACGGTACATGTCTCAGCATATATCTGAATATTGAATAAATTAATAAGTTAATGTTTTCTATTGTTAGTGAAATTGGGATTAATGTTCAGAGGAATAAAGGCTCTTTCTGTCTCCTTTTTCCCTATTTTCTTTATCATTATATACTTTTTTATTATGACTGTAGCAAATATTCTAAGTAACGGTAATCATCAAACTATCTTTAAAATACCTTATTTATCCATCATGGGGTGTGTGTGTAGTAAATATAGTTGAGGCAGAAGTTGAATTAATTGTGTATTTCTTTAATCAAGACTTTTATATATTTTTTAAAAAATTCAAAATCATTTCTGAGCTGTCTCCTTTACAAAGCCCTAAGGCAAGGTCCTGTCTGTTTCAATAAGCTTTAACTTACCTGTGATTGAGTTTTGCACATGACAAACCAAAAAGACTCATAACTTCTTCTTACTTTTTCCCACTTTATGCCCTCCATATTTTCAGAGCCATTTATTTCCTACTGTTGCCTTCTATCATTGTTCTTAACTTCTGAACAAACCTATTCAAATGCATTCTATTGGAATACTACATGTACATACGTAACACTTAATATGCCCCAGCAACAAGGATAAAAGAACCCATTATCTAGAATATTGAGCTACTGATCTATTTGTTCTAAAAATGTCAGTATTGTCCTGCACTCAGGAATTATTGTTCTTTGGATCTTGTAAAGTCAGCAGGGAAAAGTCTTTTCAGTCTTTGAAAAAGATGTATCTAGACAGGGAAACACACTTTGTTCTGTAAAACAACAGTAGTATTTTTTCAAGTCCTTATGATCTTGATATTTTTCATTTGTGTGGTGACCCAAAGCCCTTTAGTTGACCTTATATTTCTGGAAGCTACACAGTGTGACATATTTCCCTGTCACTAGAGCATTTTGTTCGCATCTGTATTCATGAAAAAGAAAAGTTAGGCCATTTTATTTCTTCCTTCTGTGGCATTTTTCCTGCAGAAAATCAAAGTTCCTTTTCCTGAAAATTGTAAAATCTCATCAAATTTTAGTAATCCATGATGGATTGCCTAAATTATATGCCTGGGCAGTTTTGTTTTGTTTTGTATTCCCCCAGAAGCATCCTAAGTTATTCAGATCTTTAGTCTACAGCAAAGGGCACAGTTTTTTGAGGACAGAAAGAATTCTCAAGTTCACTCTACTCTTTCTTTACAATTCAAGGATCATTTATGGAGTGCCTGCTGTAAGCCAAGAACTAGATTAAAGTCTTTGGGAGATACATATGCAGAAGACAATACTTACATATATTGGGAGGATCTAGTTGCGATATTTATAGGCATACTGACTGAATCTGGGGCAGGGGACATAAGCTAATAAAAGGAATGTGGTCATTATTGTGAAATTGTAAGGCAGAAAGATTTAATTGCCAAATCCTGGGGAGGCAGAACTAGAAATAGGCACATGGAAATCATGAAATGTCAATTTGGAATTTTTTAGAGTCCTTTCAATATCATGTAGAACTTATATAGGTTTTATGAACCTCTGAAGTAGAATATTCTGAAAATAATTTCGTGATGTTGGTGAAATTCATAGTTAATAGAATCACAGTAGATTAGTAAATGAAATTAAACAAGTAAAATTTCAGTACTACTTAATAGTTTTGCATCTATAAAACAAGACTTGTTTATGTTAACCAGATACAGTACTTACAACAAGGATCCCTCTACCAAGTTTTTGGTGGTGATAGATGAGGGATTTTTGGAATCTGGTTTGCTTATATGTTCCTTTTTCCATTTTAATATGACATTATTAAAACAAGAGAATGTATTGGTTAATCTCTAGCTTACATTTCAAAATGTTATGGGATATATATTAGGCTGTTAGAAAGAAATGCAAACATACACTCACTGACAGACACATGTGCCGTAAAATATCTCACATTTATAAAATGCTTTAAGTTTTGCAAAACACTTTATATGCACTACCATTTCATCTTCATATCCTTGTAAGGGGAATACTTTAAATCACATTAGAATATAGTTCCAGAGAAGCATTAAAGCAGCCCATGATCAGCCTATGCTAGATTCACAGAGAATCGACATAAGGCGAAAGGTTAAGAGCAGCAATTTGTAAGGAAAGCACTTTGGTTCTATGTAGGAGGCCTCATACCAAAAATATTTGACTAAGGACTATCAGGTTAATAGTAAGTGACTGAGTCATAGAATTAGTGAACTTCAGGGAGTTTTTATGATTTTCATTTTCCATTTGGCCAATTATATTTTTTAAGGAGTGCTCTTCAGTGAATTTTTGTATATGTATTTTTTTCAATTTGGCCAATTCCACTGTTCAAGGAGTTCTCTTCAGTGGAATTTTGTGCTTCTTTTATCATTTGGCCTATTCTGTTTTTTTAAGGTGCTTTTTTTTGGAGGGGGAAGCCCAGGCAATTGGGGTTAAATGACTTGCCCCAGGTAAAGCAGCTAGTAAGTGTCAAGTGTCTGAGGTCGCATTTGAACTCAGATCCTCCTGATCCCAGGGCCAGTGCTCTATTCAGTGCACCTCCTAGCTGCCCTGGTGCTATTTTTTTCAGGTGCTATTTTCTCTCTCTCTCTCTCTCTCTCTCTCTCTCTCTCTCTCTCGGCAATTGGGTTTAAGTTATTTGTCCAGGGTCACACAGCTAGTAAGTGTCAAGTGTTTGAGGCTGCATTTGAACTCAGGTCCTCCTGACTCCAGGGCTAGTGCTCTATCCTGTGCACCACTTAGCTACCCCTAGGTGCTATTTTCTTCAACATCTTTTGTGTCTCTTTCATCAGGCTTTTGACTCTTTTTTTTTCATGATTTTCTTGTGTCACTCTCATCTTTTCTGAATTTTTTTCTACCTCTCTTATTTGATTATTAAAATCACTTTTGGAATGTTATTGGAATTCTTTTTGGGATTCAGACCAATTTGTATTTTCCTTTGAGGCTTTGCGTGTAGGTCTTTTGACATTGCTGTCTTTTGACTTTGTGTTTTGATATTTTTGTCACTGTAGTAACTTTTTTTGTTATTGTTGCTGTTGTTTGTTCATTTTTCTAGCCTATTTCTTGACTTTTAACTTTATATTTAAGTTGGGGTCCATTCCTGGGGTGGAGGCCTTTCTGTCCCAAGATTCAGGTTTTTCATACTTTTTTTTCAGAACTATTTTTTGGTGGGGGGGGCTTCTGAAAGTTTTCAAGGTGGTATGAGCTAAGGAGATGTGTCGTCCCTGTTCTCTTGATTTGTCCTCTTGTCTGTGAGTGACTGCAAATACTCTTTTTCACCCTGGAACTTAGTCCAGGGTTCCTAGTCCTGCTATTGTTCCTCCTTGCCCTGGGACTAGAACCCAGAAATCTGTATAGACAATGCTCCCAGTGCCAGCAAAAGGTCGTCTATAATCTTTTTCTGACTAGTTGTCCCACTTTCTTACTATTTTGGGGCTGAAAGCTCTGGAAGCAGCTGATTCAGTCACCCTCAAGGCCTGCTGCTGGCATGGTGCGGCAAGGCCTGTGCTTGCATGGCCTGCTGTATACTGTGCTCCACTTTTACCGCAGTGAGACAGACCTTTCCTGTTGACTTTCTAAGTTTTCTTGGGTTGGAAAATTGCTTCACCATGTCCTTTTTTAGGTTCTTCTGCTTTAGAAATTGTGATGGGTATTATTTTAACGTTGTTTGGAGGAAAGCTTACGCACGTCTCTGCCTTTACTCTGCCATGTAGGCTTCCTCTCCACCCACAGTCTCCATGTTTTATCTCTATTAATTGTGCTTAAACCGGTTTCTCTGTCAACCTAAAAATATAATCTGAACTACTCTCCTGGCCTGGGCTAAATGATTTATGGTGCCACTTTGTATAATAACAAAGAGCTAAAATCAAAGTCGATCCCCATGGATTGTGTAGTGTTTTAATGTAATGCAATATCATTGTGCAGCAATTCATAAAAACATGGGAAGACCTATATACTAATACGGGCTGAAATAAATAGAACCAGGAAGACAATGTTTATTATTAAAATAATGTAAATGGAAGCAATAATAAAATCAAAGTGAATATCATATAAATATAATATGGCCCAAGAAACGAGATGATAAATATGCCTCCCTCCTTAAACTGAAGAGGCTGGAGACTGTGGATAACAGTCTATGTGTCTATGCTGTCAACATCATCAATCTGTGGGTTTGTTTTGCTGAATTGTTATTTTAATTGTATAATTTGTTTTCGTTAGAATGGAGACTCACTGGAACAAAAAGGACTGGGGGTCATTCAGAAAAGAATACAATAAAAACGAAAGGGCATCAACTGGACTTTGCTTTAAACGAGAGATCAGCAACAAAACAGTTTTTCCCCTCCATGTTGATACGTATTTAGCTTTCAGTTCTATGATGCCTCTAAAGAATTTCAAACAAAATGCTGCCTACTCATATTGCCCATTTTGTTTCTATGAAGTTTCTATTTCAATCCTAAATATAACATGTCACACTTATCTTTATTAAATTCTATAATATTAGAATCAGTCTGACATTCTACTCTGTTATGAACATTTAGGATCTTTTGATTTGGTCGAATCTAGTTAAAATACATCTGTAGAACTGTTCTGATCTAATCTACCAACCATGTCACAAAAGGAAATGAGCATAGTCTGGGGTGACATGTTATAGATGAGGCCATGCTGTTGATCACAGTTTTCTTTTCTAGATGTTCAGTGAACACTTCTTTAAGAAAGTATTCTAGAATTTTGCCAGGAGGCAAATTTAAGCTTATTTTAAAATAATTTACATGGTTCAGTTTCCTTCTATTTTTTGAAGATTGGGAAAATGTTTACCCTCAAATCCTGCGTATGCAATTACTCCCTTTCTTTATGATCTCTCAAAGATCACTGCCAGTAACTCAGAATCACTTCTATTATTTCTTCAGTACCTGAGAGCTCTGTAAGGTCTGATGACTTAAACTGCTTGAGAAGATACCTTGAGTAGGTATCTTATTTTTCCTTATATGCTTTGGGTATCAATTCCTTTAATTTTTTTTATCTTTTTAGATTCATAATTCATTTCTATTACATAGAAAACAAAAGAAAAAAGTAGGATTATGTTGCTTTGGCTGCTCTTAATTAACAGTTTTAAGCATTCCTTGGAGCTGGCAAAGAACCTGCTATTCTTTGAGTCTTTTTTATTTCCAATATGACATTTGTAAAATGAAAGAAAGACAAATACTTTTTTTCTTGCTCATAGATCTTACCATCCTTAGATCATGATGAACTTCATCATTCTTGACACTATTTTGCATAAATATACCACAACACCTTAAAGTTAGCTTGCTTGTTGATTGCATAGGGATGTGCATTCATACTGAATTAAATCAGGTCTATGCACCATATTTTAGGGAGAATATTAAAAAACTGGAGAAAATATAGAAGGCATATGGTAGGATGGTAAAGAGCTTCAAGTTTTTGCCATCAGAAGAACAAGTTGAAAAATATGGAGAGGTTCTGCTTGGGAACAAGATTTTCAGGGAACACAGTAAGTATGTTTAAGAACCTGAAGGAACAAGGTATGGAAGTGTTAACAGACTTGTTTTCCTTGGTTCCAGAGAGAACAATTAGGAGTGGTGGGTGGAATTTACAAGAAGGTGTACTTAACAGTAATATAGGGAAAAGCTTCTTTATAATCAGAACTCTAAATGAAATGGGCTTCAGTAGAGAATAGTAACTCACTAGAGGCCTTCATTCAGAAGTTATAAAATCACAGGTCATTTCTGACATACCTTTTAATTTAGTTTTTATTGATTTGTATTTTTTAGGTAATTTTTTCCTTTCTTCCTCATCATAACTATTTCATTTTCTTAACAAAACAACAAATTGAAATTAACTGCTTACTTCACTTATTTCATGTAAATTTATGAAATGTGCTTTATAATTTCCTTGTGCTACTGTTCTGCTCCTCCACCAGAGATGACAAAGCATCCAGTTTTAAGTTTGCAATATAAAGATATTTCTAGTGAATAGAACATTGAATTGTATCATTATCACACACCAGCTGTTTACTCAATGTTTTGTAAATGAATGAATACATGAATTTGTACAATTGTACTTTAAAAATTAAAACAGATTTTAGCTTATGCGGTACTATACAAATCTTAAATAAATTTCAGGTAAAACAGCATTTTCATTTTCTTTAACTTAGGAAATCTTCATTCTTAATGTCAACAAGGGAAAAAATTCTTGAAGATGATTTAACAAATAAAAGAGAGATAATAATGAGATAATTAATGCCCAATGAGATACAAAATAAGCAAAATATTCTCAAAAGATAACTTATCCTAGAAAACTTACTTGTGTGATTTTGATTTTTGAAAATTCTTTATGTATAGGAATGACATGTGTAATTCCAAATTGCCCATCTTCTTTTAGCATTTTAAATTTAATTTGCAAAAAAAAAGTATTGTCATATATCAGTTCCTCATTTTTGGGGGTTTGCATCACATTCTTTTTCTACTCTGAATTCCAAGTAACTCACTTTCATGTAAAAGGCATTCTTAATATTAATGCAATTCAATGATAATTTATTTTAAAGGTTAAATGTTACTGCTCACTGATCTAAAGAAGGCATCACAAAAGCCAAACCAAGTTCCATAACTGGAATTCAAAGGCATATGCTCTTTTATTTGGAGCTGAACCCTGGCTTTTGTTCTCATTTGGCAAGGGACTTTGTCATGTCTTCACATCCTGTGGAACTGATGAGAATGGGATCTTACAACTGAGAACCTGGCGCCACTTGGATGAATCTGTATTTGATACCTTAGGTTGGATTTTCCACACTGCAGAAAGCCTGACAAAGATAGAACATGTGTACAAAAATCAATTTGCTTGCTGGTAATTGGGTACAGCCCCCTTACTATTATTGATGATGTGTGTTTGAATAAGAGCTTTTCCCCCTTTTGTCCTAGCCTTTCTTTGACAATTTGTTGTGCAGAGAATTGTAGTCATGTTACCAATTTATTGTTATGCCTGGATCACTGGAATGAGCTTCAGCAAAAAGATGAAATGGACATCATTTCAAAATTTTAAGCATTTTATTCTTGCAGAAATACAAATTTAATACTCATTAAAATTTATTGTTTGCCCATGCTAGGCATGGAACTATTAACCATATTTCATAGCAGACCAAAGGTTAAAAATAGTTTATGACCAGAAAATTTATCAATCATTTGCCTTATTGGGACACCTTAGAAAATGATCAGTAAAATGACTTGCCGTAAAAAAGGGGGTTTTTCCCTGGAGCACTTTGCTATCTTTGAATTGCCCCTGAACGTTATTTTTCTCCCCAAATCCTATGCTTCTTTTATGGCTATATTGTCTCCCACTAAACTTTATAGAAGAACAAAGTAATATTTGGACTAAAACTCTCGAGAAATCCTTTCTTAACAGGAAAAATTGGGCCCATTAGATATAAAGTACATGTTCATATGTCATTGCCACATGTACTGTTGAATATCAAAAAGTTTACGTTTATTTAGATTTACTGATATAAATGCTTTATGTATATTCATTTTTAACTTTAAGAGGAAGTTAATGCAAAAGTCATTTCTATATTACAGATGGGATAGTTGAAGGTTAAAGAGGTTAAGTGACTTGCTTAAGATTAAGAGATTAGTAAGTGGCAGAATTAAGCCATGATATGGAATCTTCTCACTCTAGGTCTAGTGTGGTTTTATAATATCAAGATCAAACCCAGGGAAAACTCTTTATCTAATTAGTGTTGTTAAACATTTCCTTAATTTGCTTTGAGGGGTACTAAAAATGTCTTCTAATAAAAATATGCCCCCAATTTGTCCAACTCAGGATTTAAGTGTTATGCTGTTGTTATCTTTCCTTATACATTAAAACATTGCTAATCATTTTCAGAGAGGTTGTGGATCCGGAGCAGAGGGGATGACCACTGGAACAGCACATTTTGTTGGGAGGCAGGAGGTTGGAAATATGGAATTCTTTCTAGAGTTAGTAGTTGTGGGAGTTGGGGTGGAAAGCGGAATATAAGAGAGAGCAAACAGGTGCTGTCAGTGAATGACTCTGCTATGCAGATTTCCCTAGGGTTAATGTGAGTGGTTGAATTTGGCTACTAATTATAACATGAATATAAGCAACCAGTTGTAGAATTTGATAAAATGATCATTCACTTATATTCATGGAAATGTTACATGATGATTATTGAGCATGGCATGCATGTAAAATGTTGTAACTTTGTGATCTCCATCAATCTAAATCAGGTGTGGGCTCTATGAACTTGGATGGGAAAAACATATCTTTATTTTCAATAATATTTAACTGAAATTTAGCATTTCTTTCAATTACTTCAAACAATCTGTGTAAGGGTCCATGTTCTTCATCAGATTATAATTAGGCTTTACACAATCAGAAAACGAAAAAGAACCTTAGATGTAAATAAAGATTAGTAGGTGAAGCTAGCATCTGTGTTAGAGCAGATGTTAAATGTTTAATTAGTCTCTCCTGATATTTGGAAGATTAGTTAGACCTAGAAGCACACTCACTCATGAGGTCAAAGGAGGGCTAAGAAAGAATACTATCTTGAAGCAGAATGAATATGGATTTGAGTTGGAGGTAATAAGGAAATCATGTAAAGAAATTTTTTTCTGATTGAGCATGCATCCACAGTTTAATTCACCTAGGTAACAGTGTTAGCCACTTATGGTTAAATAAGAGGCAGCATAAATTTAGATCTTTGTATCCTGTAATTTGTCAGTTCGGTATTGTTTAAGTTTCTTTCCTTATGCTTCCCATTTTTTTTAATGACCAGTAAAATCTTTTTTGAGAAATTTAAATTATGTCTCAGGTGACTACAGAGAACCAAAGTGTTGTGATCTTCCAGGATCTGAAAATCTACATGCTAATTAAGAATTTCCAGAGTTGAGACCCAGATTAATAGCTATAGGGAAAAATAAAGGAAAGGAAAAAAAATTGAAAGCAGTACACTCAATAACTTCGGGTTGATACTAGGGATAGGACAAGTATAGAGAAAATCTCAAATAAAATTGTATTAGACATACAGCTTCAAGTCTGTCCCTTATAGGAGGTCACATCATTGGAAGAAAACGAAGTGGTAGAAAGAGAGAAAAAAGAAAGAGGAACCATTAATGGAATTTATTTTTATTTTCTGGACTTGAGCCCTGACATATAATTTCTTCAATTAGGGCAAATTGAAAAATATGTTTCATTGATTTTAAAGTAGGTATCTTCTTATGGGAAAAAAGGAGAAAATGAGTACTGGTACTGTTAGTGTATTGACAGAAGTCTGAGACAACAGAGTTGTTAGCTTAATCAGAATCTCTCTGAGTAGTGAGATTTTTCCCAAAGTTCAATGGATTGCCATAAATCCAATTCACAGGATAATTGCCCTTCTTGACTTTCATCTCTCGCCAAAATACCCACATTTCTGTGATATGGTATGAGATAAAGGTAGGGATGGAAAAAGAATAAAAATATCTAGTTATTGTGTCGTGCTTTTTTTTTTATTAAAGAAATACTGCAAAGATCCAAGAACAAGTACAATATGATGGGGGAAAACATCCTTTGACTTCTTAGGAGAGTTAAGGTTTCTTTTGTGGTTGTATTACTGTGTTCTGTTGTTGTTATTCAGTCATTTCAGTCATGTCTGATTCTTTTTGATCCCATTTGGGGTTCTCTTGGCAGAGATGCTGATACGTTTTGCTATTTCCTTCTCCAGCTCATTTTGTGGATGAGAAAAATAAGGCAAACAGGATTAAATGACTTGCTCAGAGTCCCACAGCTACTAAGTTTCTGAGATCAGATTTGAACTTAGAAAGGTGAATCTTCCTGATTCCAGCCCTGGTACTCTATTCATTATGCCACTTAGCTGCCCTGTTGTGCTCTATAGCGGAGGAATTTCCTGTCCTATTTATTTTTATTCAAGACCTGAAAGTATTGTAGAATGAAAGCTGAATTAGAAGAGGCCTCCTCATTTGGATTTGCCATTCTCTGCTTGCTTTTATCAGTAAACTTGTCCAATTAGGCCATATGTTTTTTTTTCCTTATTAAAGAGAGAAAAGGATAAACAAAATAAAATAAAGTGGCTAGAAATGTACAGTTATTAATCATAACTGAATGGGAATGTGATGAACTTACCAATACACAAAAGTTGATTGCAGAGTGGATTAGAAACTATGGCTAACAAAATGTTGTTTATAAGAAATGTACCTGAAACTTCTGACACACACACACACAGTTAAAATAAGGTGCTAGAGAAGAATTTATTATGTATCCACTGAGGTAAAAAAGGCTGGAGCAGCAATGATGATCTCACACAAAGCAAAAGCACAAAAAAAACTAATTAAAAGGAAAATCAGGTAAATTACATCTTGCTAAAAGGAACCATAGACAATGAAGTAGTATCAATGCTAAACATATGCACCAAATGACATAGCATCAAAATTCTTAAAGGACAAGTTAAGTTACCCCAAGGAAATAGTAAAACTATACTAGTGGTAGACCTCTTTCAGAGGTAGATAAATCTAACCATAAAATAAATATGAAAGATTCAAGGAGATGAATAGAATCTTAGAAAATTTATATATGATAAACCTCTGGAGAAAACTGAATGGGAATAGAAAGGAGTATAACTTTTTCTAGCTGTACCTGACATCTCCACAAAAATTGACCATGTATTAGGGCATAGAAACATCATGATCAAATGCAGAAAAGGAAAAATATTAAATGTTCCCTTTTCACGCCATAGTGCTATGAAAAGTACATTCAATAAAGGGCTGTGGAAGTATGGATTAAAAGCTAATTAGAAAGTACTCTAATCCTAAAGAATTAGTGGCCCAAAGAACAAACCAGAAAAAAAATCCAATAATTTTATTAAAGAGAATGACAACAATGAGACAACATTCCAAAATCTGTGGTATACAGATAAAGCAGTGCTTTGGGGAAACATCATACCTCTAACAATGTACAACAATAAAAGAGTGAAAGAACAGATCAATGAATTGATCATGCAACTAAAAAACCTGCAAAAAAGAAAAATTAAAAATCCCCAATTTAACATCAAAATTTCTAAAAATCAAAGAAGAGATTAATAAAATTGAAAGTAAAAGAAACCATTAAACTTATAAATAAAAGTAGGAGCTGGCTTAACCAAAAAACAATAAAATATATAAATCATAGCTTAATATCATTAAAAAAGAGAAAGAAGGATCAGCCCCTGTGCTACTTCTTTCCTTCTTTCTCTTTCTGTAGGCGCTTCCCGTGGAGGGGCCGCTATCTTCTCTTTGCTGGCTCCATGCCTGGCCTCAGACCCCTTGTGAAGCCTAAAATCATCAAGAAGAGGACCAAGAAGTTCATCCAATGCCAGTCCCACAGATATGTCAAGATCAAGAGAAACTGGCGTAAACCAAGGGGCATTGACAACAGGGTGCGAAGACAATTCAGGGGCCAGATCTTGATGCCCAATATTGGTTATGGAAGCAATGAGAAGACAAAACACATGCTATCAAGTGGATTCAGAAAGTTTTTGGTGCACAGTGTCAAAGAGCTTGAGGTGCTCCTGATGTGCAACAAATCTTACTATGCTGAGATTGCTCACAATGTTTCCTGTAAGAATTGGAAAGTTATTGTTGAGAGAGCAGCTCAACTCGCCGTCAAGATCACCAATCCAAATGCTAGACTGAGGAGTGAAGAAAATGAGTAAAAAGCTTTGCACATTTTTATTTGTGTTACATAAATCTTTTAAATACTAAAAAAAAGAGAAGAAAACCAAATTACCAGTATCAAAAATAAATAGGGTGGATGCATCACCAAAGAAGAGGAAACTAAAGAAATTATTAATATTTATTTTGCCCACTTATGTGCTAGTAAATTGACAATCTAAATGAAATGGATAAATATTTACAAAAAATAACATGCCAAGATTAAAAGAAGAGGAAATAGAATATTTAAATAATCCTGTCTTAGAAAAAGAAATGAAAAAGTCAGCAATTAGTTGCCTAGGAAAAAATTTCCCAGGAGGACCAAATGAATTTACAAGAGAAAACATTAATCCCAGTACTCTATAAACTATTTGAAAAAAATTCATAAAAAATAGGAGTCCTGAAAATGTTTTATAAGAAAGTTTTGATATCTAAAGCAGAGAAAGCAAACACAGAGAAAGAAAACTAAAAACCAATTTCCATAATGAATATCAATGCAAAAATCTTAAAGTAAAGACTAGGAAGGAGATTACAGTAATATGTCACAAAGATTATACACTGTGATAAGGTGGGATTTATACCAGGAATGCAGAACTGGTTCAATATTAGGAAAACTGTCAGCACAATTGACCATATCAATAACAATAACAACAAAAAAATCATATAATCATATCAGTAGATGTAGATTTAATTTTTTTCCTTTTTAAATTTAATTTTTTTTTTAGTTTTAGATATTCACTTCCATAAGCTTTTGAGTTTTAAATTTTCTCTGCCTCCTTCTCCTCACTCCTCCCCAAGATGGCATACAATCTGATACAGACTCTACACACACATTCTTATTAAACATGTTTTCTCATTTGTCATTGTAGTATTAATGTGATTGCAGATCTTCCCCACCCATTCAATAGCCTCAGGTGGGAAAGCTTTTATTGTTTGTAAGTAGGCCTAAACCACCTCCTTCCTAGGTGCTAAGCCATGTGGGGGTGACGCCCTCAGGACCCTAAGGGGAGCTGGTAAGACCAGAGGCAATGGTATGTGCACTGAATTCTAGTCAGTCATGAATTTAGCCAATCAGAGACCTGAGTTCTGACCAGTCAGATACTGGCTAGGACTGTATAAAAGGAGAGGGCAGAATTGAAGAGGAGAAGAGAATTGCAGAAGAACAGAATGGAGAGCAGCAGAACTAAGAGCAGAAGTGCAGAGGAACAGAACTGAGAGGAAGACACTGAGGCAGCAGACATGAAGAGAGCGCTGAAGAGCAGACATTGAGAGAACCAGCATCCGCAAAGCTGCAGAAGAGAATGCTGAGCAGAGAGTTAGAATTTGTGAGTGCTTGTTTACAGGAAGACCCTAGCAGGGGGGAAGCTTACAGGATGACTTGGTTCCTTGCTATAATACTGAGTTATAACTTCCTTGTTACTACATTGAGGTAGACTTACTGGTTTTGGAATATAATTGCTACCATATGGAATTGGGGGTGTTGGTTCTCAGATATGATCCTCTGAAGTCTAAATAAATGTTATACTATCTCCGCATTCTACATAGAGAGTTTTTCATACTTTGTGATTCTGAACCATTCAGGCATGTTCATGGTCATTCTTGAGGTCATGAATCTTGCCTTACTGATATACTCGTGTATATGAAGGGGAGGAACCATGAGAGAGAAAAAACAAAACAAAACAAAACAAAAAAAGAGCAAATAGATATGCTTTGATCTGCATTTAGACTCCATAGTTCTTTCTGTGCATGTGGATAGCATTTTCTATCATTAGTCATTTGGAGCTGTCTTAGATCCTTGCACTGCTGAGAACAGCTAAGTCACTAAGTTAGTCATCACATAATGTGGCTGTGTAATAGTAATTAAGGTAGGACTTTTTGCTGTTGACCTTTAATGATTCTGGCCTTTGTTTGAATGGGGCAGATAAAGTGGGATGTTTTTGTATTTCTTAGCACTGAGACAATTGGGAGCCATTGATTTGTATCTGATGTGATATTGGGGGTGGGGAACTTTTCCATGCCCAGCCTGGGTGGGGTCAGGGCCCTTCGGGGGCCCTGAACAGGATATATAAGTGCAGAGGTTAGCGTTCTTGCTTGGAGCTCTGTGGCACAGCAGGAGTGGCGAGTGACTCTGGGCCAGCCATTATAATGTGCTCCCCGGCTGTACACCCAGATGTTGAATTGTATTTGGTCTGTAATTCAGGGTGCTGTTTTTTCCCCTGAAATAAGCAAATGATATTTGTATGCTGCATCAAAGTAATATTGTTAACCCCTTAACATTGTTTTCCTTAAGTAAAGCAGATCAAAAGGACCTGTGTGGGCAGCTTTCTTGGTGCTGGTTGTTGATGGATCTTACATCCCCACAGAAGCTGCTAGCTGGATTGTTGAAACTGGCTGTTAGTGTGTACAATGTTCTCTTTGTTCTGCTCACTTAATTCAGCATCAGTTCATATAAGTCTTTCCAGATTTTTCTGAAGTCTACCTGTTCACCAGTAGTATTCCATTACATTAATATACCGCAACTTGTTCAGCCATTTGCCAATTGATGGGTATCCCCTCAATTTCCAATTCTTGGCCACCACAAAGTAAATATTTATGTGCATGTGGGGCCTTTTCTCATTTTTATGATCTCTTTGGGATACAGACCTACAAGTGGTATTGCTGGGTCAAAGGTATGCACATTTTTATAGCCTTTTGGGCATAGTTCCAAATTGCTCTCCAGAATGGTTGGAGCAGTTCACAACTCCACCAACAATGCATTAGTGTTCCAATTTTCCCACATCTTTTTCAGTATTTATAATTTTCCTGTTTTGTCATGTTAGCCAATCTGATAGGTGTGATGTAGTACCTCAGAGTTGTTTTGATCTGCATTTCTCTAATCTATAGTGATTTAGAGCATTTTTTCTTATGACTATAGATATCTTTAATTTCTTCCTCTGAAAATTGCCTATTCATATCCTTTCACCATTTGTCAGCTGGGGAATGACTTGTATTCTTATAAATTTGACTCCTTTCTCTTCATATTTTAGAAATGAGACCTTTATCAGAGACGCTGGTTGTAAAAATTCTTTCTCAATTTTCTGCTCCCCTCAGTCTTGTTTGCATTGGCTTTGTTTGTCCAAAAACTTTACAATTTAATGTAATTAAACTTACCCTTTTTGCATTTTGTAATGTTCTCTATCTCCTGTTTGGTCATAAAATCTGTTCTCCATATATCTGACAGGTAAACTATTCCTTGCTCTCTCAGTTTGCTTATAGTAGCATCCTTTATATCTAAATTGTGTATCCATTTTGACTTTATTTTGTTATATAGTATAAGACATTGTTCTGTGCCCCATTTCTGCCATAGTATTTTCAGTTTCCCAGCAGTTTTTGTCAAATAGTGAATTCTTATCCCAGAAGGCAGGGTCTTTGGCTTTATCAAACAGTAGATTACTATAGTTATTGATTAATGTGTCTTATGTACCTAACCCATTCCACTGATCCACTATATTTTTTAGCCAGTACCAAGCAGTTTTGATAATTGCTGCTTTTTAATACAATTTAAAATCTGGTATACATAGTTAATTCTTTTGATATTCTAGACCTTTTGTTCTTCCAGATGAATTTTGTTATTATTTTCTCTAGCTCTATAGAATAATTTCTTGGTAGTTTAATTGGTATGACACTGCTTAAGTAAATTTAGGTAGAATTGTCATTTTTATTATATTAGCTCAGCCTACCCATGAGCAACTGATGTTTTTATTTGTGTGAAAAGTGTTTTGTAATTGTGTTCATATTGTCCCTAGATTTGTTTTGGCAGGTAGACTCCCAAATATTTTATAATGTCTACGGCAACTTTAAATGGAATTCTTCTTTCTGTTTCTTGATGCTGTGCTTTGTTAGTAATATATAGAAATGTTGATGATTTATGTGGTTTTATTTTATACCCTGCAACTTTGCTAAAGTTGTTTATTATTTCAAGTAGGTTTTACTTGATTCTCTAGGATTCTTTTACTTGATTCTGTAGGATTCTGACTTAAATTAAATTTTTTTTTTTACAAAATACAAATACTTATTCCTATCAAAAACACAAGAAAGCATAGGAATCAATGGAGTTTTTTGTTAAAATGATAAGTATTATCTCTCTAAAATCAACACCATGCATTATTTCTAATGGGGATAAAGTTGAAGCCTTCCCATTAAGACCAGGAATGAAGCAAGGATGTCCGTTATCACCTATTACTCAATACTATACTAAAAATGCTAGCTTAACTATAAGAGAAGAAAAAAAATAGAAGGAATAAAAATAGACAGTGAGGAAATACAACTATCTGTCTTTGCATATGATGTGATGTTTTACTTTGAGAACGCTAACGAATCAACTAAAAATTTAACTGAAACGATTAACATCTTCAGTAGATTTTCAGGATATAAAATAAACTCAAAGAAATGATGAGCATTTATATATACTACCATCAAAACCGAGTAAGAAGAGCAGACAATATACAATACTTGGCAATCTACCTGCCAAGACAAATCCAGGGATACAATTACAACCACTTTTCACACAAATAAAGACAGATCAAACAACTGGAGAAATGTTAATTGCTCATGTGTAGGCAGAGCCAACATAATAAAAATGACAACTCTATCTAAATCTGTTTATTCAGTGCTATACCAAACAACCAAATAATAATTTTATACAGCTAGAAAAAATAATTACAAAATTCATCTGGGAGAACAAAAAGTCATAATACCAAGGGAATCACATAAAAAAAAACAGCTCCAGATTTCAACAACATTACAAAGTGGTAATCATCATATAAAGATCTGGTACTGACTAAGAAATAGAGTGATGGATCAGTGAAATAGACTATGTACACAATATAGAGTAGTAAGTGACGAAAATAATTTAATGTCTGATAAACCAAAAATCTAAGTTCTTGGGTTAAAAACTCACCATTTGACAAAAATTGCTGGGAAAACTAGAAGAAAATTTGGCAGAAACTAGGAATGGACCAATATTTCACATTGTATACCAAGATAAGATCAAAATGGATAAATGATTTCAACATGAAGGATGATGTTCTAAGTAAATTAGGTGAGCATGGGAAAGTGTACCTTTCAGAACTTTGGTTAAGGGAACAGTTTATGACCAAGTGAGATAGAAAGCAACACAGAAATAAAAATTATAATCTTAATGGCATGAAATTTAAAAGTTTTTGCCCAAACAAAACTATTGCAGATTGAAGCATATGTTCTTTAAAAAAACCTTTTTTTTATTTTCTTTTCTAACAAGGCATTAATATGGAAATAAATTTTGCATAACTTTACATGTGTAATGATATAAAATTGTTTGCCTCCTCAAGTAGGGTATAGAGGTGGGAGGGAGGAAGAAAATTTGGAACTCAAATTTTAGAGATTGTTAAAAAATTTTACATGTAATTGGTAAATATTTAGTGAAAAAATATATTTTAAATAGCCCTAGATATTGATATTTATATCAAATATTGATATTCAAATGGTCATCAAAACTTCCTGAGGATAAGGCACATTGAATGATACAGGTAAGTGGTAAAGTTCTAATCCAGTAAATAACAAAATATGTTAAAAGAATGACTCTCATGGTTTAAATAAATGACCCTCCAAGTAATTATAAATCATTTCTTTAACTGTATTCTTCTCATAGCAGGCAATCAGTCAGAAACCTATGGTTTAATGGTAATCTACATTTTCCATTTATCTAGCTCCTGCTTCATTTAATTCTGCATCATTTGCAAAAGGAACAAAGTATTCTGTCATTTTCAGAGTCCCCATATTTTTTGGACTGCATCAAATAGACTTTGTGAGAAAAAAAATCTAGCACAATTAATTATTAGTGTTAAATATAATATACTCACTGCATCAATATATACTCACAAATATACCATAGTTTTATAGATGTGAGTATGTATTAATACATTCATATACACATATATACTATAGATATAACATTTTGAAGTACAAATATCATTTTAATGTCCACTCGGGAAAAAAAAAAGACAGAGTAAGATAATGGATACATTATAAAAAGTACTCCTATATTTACCTTTACCCCATTTTGTAGCTTAGGAACTATGTATTAAGTTCCAAAAATAAAGACATAAGCAAAGAGAGTCCCTGCCCAGAGGGAGATACTCTAAAAAAGAAGAAAGCATTTCAAGTTTGGAAGGCCAAGAAATCCCTCTTAGAGTATGTGGGATTTGAGTTTAGTCCTGAAGGAAGTCAGGAAAACAAAGAGGCAGAGTATCAGGGGCAATTAATAAAAAGGCTCAGAGAGAGGAGATAAAAAAGCTGTTTTCAAGGAACTGCATTTAGACTGTTTTAGGGTTCCAGCAATGTAGGGAGCTTATATGAAAAAAGGTATTTTTTTAAAAGGAGAGAACTGGAATATTGGGAAGGGGCCAATTATGATGAATTTTAAATGAGAAATAAATGTAAATATATTTGATCCTGGAAATGACAGTGAGGCATTGGAACTCATTTATGAGAGATATGACATGGTTATACCTATGATTTAGGAAAAAAAAAAACTTTCTTGGCAGCTGATTAGAAGTTGAATAGAGTGGGGAGAGACCTGAGACTGGAAGACTAGTGTAACCTTAGCTCAGGTCTGTGAGGTCAGATACTCCATAGGGCTTGGATTTGTGGCAATTCTATACTTTTGATATAAATTGTGTTTATACCTCTGGTCAGAAATCAAAACTCTCTGAAAATATGTTGGTGTATTAGCAACCTGCACTCTACTGAGAAAGTCCTCTCTCTCTTGAGCAGCTCCCAATGCTCTCTTACACACTACTTTCACAAAGTACAACATACGACTTAAAGGCAAGATCAGTCACAGGTGTTAATAAAATTCATATTTGTAATCTAGGAAATGTAGTCTTTTAGCAAAATTTAAAATTAAAAAAACAACTAAGTGGAAGTAAAGGAGGGACAGGATTAGAACTGCCTTTTCCTCCCATATGCTTTTCACACAGTACTACTGTTACTGGAATGAATGCCTGACGCAAAGGTGTGCTGGGTATGAACCTGTTGGTAAGAGCCAATTGTTAAATTTTCTGTGCAAGCTTTTATAACTCAGAAATTAGCAAACACTACAAATCAGAGTGTGATTTAATGTTTCATTTGTTGTTTAGACTGAGGAAAATGCTAGAGAAAATATGAATAATTCAGATTAAACCTAAAATTTACTGTGCTTTTCTTGAGACCCATTTGTTAGGCATTTACCATAACACCTCTGAAAAGGGCACATCTGTACGTGTGTGTGTGTGTGTGTGTGTATATTCATATATAAATGCAACAAAGTTGCATCAAGTGTGAATGGCTCCACAATATATGACAAATGAGTGTATGAATGTAATGATATTTTATTGCATCATAAAAAATAACAAACATTGATTTAGAAAAATGTGAGAAGACTTATATGAACTGATACATAAGCGATTGAGCAACACCAAAGAAACAATTTATAAAATGCTAATGTAAAGGAAGACAATTTTATGAGACTTATTAACTGATCAATGCGATACCTATTCATGATTCCAGATGTAGCATACACCTTGTTCTTGATGGGGAGATAATGGATTGTAGATATTAAATGAGACCTGCATTTTCAGCCATAGCTGTTAAAATGTAACTTGTTCATTGAATATAATTTCATGGCAAGAGAGAAAATTCATTAGGGGACAGTTGATGGAAAGTGGGGGTAATGTCAATTATGGAGAAAAATACAGGGAAAAAGGAAAGAAGAAATAAAAGAACATCTATGAAATAAGAAAAGAGATAAAAGTTTCAGAGAGAACACAGACAAGACAGGTAATATGGTTACTACCATTTAAATATAAAGTTTACTGAAAGGAATGAAATTTATGTGATAGATTTGTGGCTTCATGTACAATATCATTTTGGAGACATAGTTATGAAGCAGTTATTTTCTAGTTAAAAACAATAAAAATATAATAATAATAATAATAAATTCACTAGACCCTAGCTTTCTCTAAGCTATTGTCCTGTTTCTTTTGTCCCTTTCTCAGCCAAATTCCTTGGAAGAGAGGGACATAAAACCTCTTTCTATACTTGTTGCTGCTATTGCTTCTCCTCCCATTCATTTCTTTACTTATCATTACCTAGTTTCCAACCTTGTACTCGATTAAAATGCCCTTTCTAAAGTAAACCAATTATTTCTTCATTACCAAGTCTTATTTTTTTTTCTCATTTCTCAACCTCAGTAGTTTATACTGTCCACTATGCTCTCCTTCTGGATACTATCTACTCTCTAGTTTTTCATAACACTACTTCTTCTAATTCTTCTTTTGGCCAAAATACTGCTTCTCAGATTCTTTTGCTAAATCATCATCCATATCATTGTTCATTATTATGGAAATTCCTCCAAGACTCTGTCCTCTTTTCAGAACTTTCTTATATGGTGACCTCATCAGGTCCTATGATTTAATCATCCTCTCTAAGTAGATGACTCACTTATCAATATATCTATCCCTAGGTTGTCTTATGAAACTTATTCCTATATATTTCAAACTACCATTTCAAACATTGGGACTAGAGTGAGTAAGACTCAGCTTCATGAGTTCAAATCTGGTCTCAGATAATTACCAACTGCATCGTTGACCCAAGGCAAGTCACTTAACTCTGTTTGCTGTTTTTCACATGTAAAATCAGCTGGAGAAGAAAATGACAAACCACATTCAATCGTTGCTAAGAAAACCTCAAATGGGGTCACAAAGTGGAAGACTCGATGAAACAACAAAAATAAAGTAAAAAAAAAAGATGTCTCAAACTCATCATGTCCTAGACTGAAATCACTATATTTTACTGAAGACCCATCCCCTTAACACACTCCCCCATAATTGTCTGTTCTTTAGACGTATCCACCATCCTTCCAGGTTCCCAGCTTCACAACCCTAACATTTTCCTCAATACCTAATTTTCCCTCCTCGCATATATTCACTTAGTTGCCACATTTTATCATATATACCTCCACAGTGGCTCTCTATTGCCCATTGGTAAAATAGATTCATTAATACAGCCTTGCATACATGTGTGTACTCATATACAGGTATGTATGTGTGTATATGTGTGTGTATATGTATATATGTATACATGCATACATACATGTATATATGCCCCCACACAAAGACATATCTGTTTATCAAAGACCCTCAAAAGCTGGCTCCAAAATACCTTTGTACATTATATTATGCATTATTTTCTGATAATCTAAAGAATATATAAATGTTTATGTATATATGTATATTCATGTAAACATACACATATACATATATACACACACATAGGTATATACACCCATACCCACATTAAATGGACCCCTTTGGTGAGCTTTTGGGAGTATATGGGTATATGGAAGGGAAGGGCAAGCATGAATGGATTGTAATCTGAATAACTGGAGATAGATGGATGGATGGATAGATATATACATACTCACAAACATATATGATGTCTCCAACGATAGAATGCAAACTTCTTCATAGCAGGGATTATTTGATTTCTGGTCTCTGTTTTCCCAGAATCAGGAACAGTGCCTGGCACATAGTTGAACTATGTGTTTGCTGAGTAAATCCAGTTTTCTTTCTACAATATCACATTATGTACAGGAATGCTTTTATTTTGAATTTTCAGGGTTATTATTTCAAAATTTGTTAGCAATATGTAAAATTTATTTTGATTGATTTATATGATCTAGATATTTCCCTGAATATCCATTTGCATCTTGTTCTCCATTAAATACTAACCCTGCCCCCATCTCTATGGCTAAGAAAATTGGCTGTGCATTCTTTGGGGCTTGGCTTGCCTTGACATGTGTCTTACTGACCATTGCCTTGACCCTCTCTTCATTCATCTGAGATGCATACATTAAATGCAAAGCACTTCAGGAGAAACAAATTAGAAAGTCCAGTCTCTGCCTTGAGGGAATTTATAAATTTACTAAGGGAAATGAAATTTTATAAAAGAAACATGTAAAGGGCAATTCTGAGATAGTATACAAGGAAACACGAGGTGATGTAGAATAGATTTCTGTACATTTAAACAATATTGACGCAATACCTCATGAACAAAACATGAAACTCATTTTTAGTTTTCCCTGGGGAAATGTGAATAGTTCTTCTTCTTCTAGATTGTCATTAATCTCATTTGTTTTAAAACAACATCTTAAACATCTGAAGTTTTAGATAAGAAAACTATATAACTAGTAAATAATTTAATTCATAATTATTAATGTTCTGAATATTCAGAAAAGGTAATTAATTTCTCTTAACATTCTTTGTATTTTTCACATTTTTCTAATTCTGAATTTAAGATTTTCAATAAAATTTTGGTCATTATCACATATTTTTGTCTTTTTTTGCTATGAACTTTTCCCTCCCTCTATTCTATGGGAAACTGGCTTTTCCATTTGCCAAAAGACTATACTTACTCTTTACATTCTGACTTTACTTAAGGTTGCTTGACTATCTGTTCTAAGCATTCAATGGAGGGATTGCTGAGTCAAAAATATAAAAGCTTTTGAAGTTGTTTTCTTGAATATAGACTTCCCCCTCTAAGACTATACCACCCTCCCTTTTACTTTCAGGTTCAAAGTTGGAGTTGCTCTCTTGTAGTAGAAGTAAATTAAGTTTATTGATGAAAAGCATCACATACTAGATTAGTGAATGTACTAATATGTTCCACCATGTTTCCTGTGGAGAGGGAAAGGGAATAAATATTTATATAGCAACCACATGCTTTACAAATATGATTTAATTTGATCCTCACAATAACCTTTACAATGGATGCAATTTAGGTAAATAGGTTAACTGACTTGCCCAAGTTCACATAGCTAGTGCCTGTGAGATTGGATTTGAACTCAGGTGTTCCTTATCCTAGCCCAGTGCAATATTCACTGGATCATCTTGTTGCCTCTCAGCTTAGTCCTTGCTGATCCCCAAGGCAGGAGGCTCAGCAGGCTCCTGTCTCGCAACTGATAGAGTCAGATTTTTTAAAATAAAATTTCTTCTCTCCATATCCAGCATATAACTGGCACTGTGCTAGGTACAAAGATTTTTAAAAAAGAAAAGAAACAGTCCTGGTCCTTAAGGAGATGACATTCTGTTTGAAGGTGTGATTGGGGGGAGTCTCAGCATGAATAAAAAAAGTGATTGAATGAATGAAAAAAATATTAATTACTCACTATGTGCTAAATACTAAGTGTTGGTATAGTGATAGGAAAGTGAGACAGTCCTTGCTCTCAAGGAACTCGACATTTTTATTGGTTGAGAGAATACAGATAGAATGATCCAGCTGAGGGAGAAATGGCAAGGGGGTTGTGTGTGGGCGTGGGAGTTCCTTAGTGAGCAGTGGCAGAGAAGATATGGAGATAAGGTAGCTGTAGTGGTATTCCGGAGGCAACTCAAACCCATGAAGCAATTATTTAGTTTTCAGTGTATTTATACCTAGAAATTGAAAAATGCTACAAGTCAAGGATTATTATTGTTTTGTTGATTCTCTGCCCTTTAAGAAAGTAATAGAGAAGATGTTAATAATGCAGAATATACTTTAAAAGCCTGTTGTAAACATGTTTGCTCTTGACTCCAAGAGAGCTGGTTCTTAAACTTTTACCAACGTACCCCTAGTTATTCCTTCACATTATTAGATGGATTGTAGTTTGTTATTCCTTTGCCATCCATAGTGTGAGTAGCCAGGTTGACCCTGAAGACAGAGGTCTGGAGGTATCAACTCAGGGACCAATGAGAAGGGAGGATTCCTGAGGGATCTGAGTGGGAGTCAATGTCGGATATTTGGGGAAGTACTCCTTCAGCCTGATTATCTCTACTTGGGGCCTGGTGGTATGAGATCATAGCTAAATTGACACATTTTCCTGTCCTTTCCTTTCCTTCTCAAGCCTTTACACAAACTGACTCTCATGCCTAAAATCCACTTCGTCTTTGTCCTTCCATCTTAGATTTTGTTTTCATTAAAGATTAACTCGACTGTCAGCTTCTACTTGAGGCTTTTGATGTTCCCTCCTGACCTGCTAGTTCCCTCTCCTCAGGAATGAATTACTTTGTATACATTTTGTATTTAATTTTTATTTATGCAATTTTCCTCTATAAGAGAATATAAACTCCTTGAGGGCAGGGATTTTTTCTTCTTCCTTCTCCTCCTCCTCCTCTTCTTCGTTCTTCTTCTGGCTTTTTCATACCTAGTAGAATGACAAGAACTAGATACTTAATACATAATAATTAAAACTGAATCAAACATAAACAGTTAACCAAATAAGCATGTATAACCAAGCAGAGTTTTACTTTAAACCACTAGCCTTTACAAAGGCAGAACTAAAGGAATTAACTAAGTGCAAGGAATGTTATTGTCTTCCTTTTTTCATGTCCTCTTCTATCTCTGCCAGTATTTCTATATACTTTGCCCTGTTGCCCTTCCAAATGTCTTTCCCCCTCCCCTCCTTTTTTTCTTTTAATATGGCCCACTGGATCTAGCCAACCCTGAGCCCCAGATCATGCTTCTGATCCCATATAGCCTACCCACCACTCTAGCCATCTCTGAACCATTATACTGCTGTGGAGGGGTGGTTTGCAAGTACAAATTGGACACTTCCAACCTGGAGATTTTGTTATTCTGTTACTGGACTAGTTCTTTTGCTACTTGGAGTGGGCATTAACTTAGGTTGAAATTTTCTTTCAGACCTTGGTCATACCTAACCTAGCAACAGGTTCAAATAGATGATCCTGGTTTTCAGTGTCATAACTGTCCTCATCTCTATTCTGTTCAATACTGTTGTCAATGACTTGAATAAAGAATTAGGAGGCAATTTTATCTAATTTGTAGATGACACAAATCTGAGCAGAATTTCTAATGCACTGAATGACAAAATTAGGATTCAAAAAGGCTTCAGTAATCTGCAACAATGAGCTCAAAATAACAAAATGAAATTGAATAGAAATAAATGTAAAGCCCTGCACTTAGCTTCACAAAAATCAATTGCAAAAGTCCAGGTTAGTGATGACTTGGCTTAAAAGCAGTTCATGTGAAATTAAAAGGCGAGGATTCAGCATGATTTATAACTCCCAAGCAATTCATGGTAACTAGACAGGGAGGGGGAAGTAAAGAAGTAACGGCTGCAAGCTTAAAAGGAAGGAGTGGTATTATGTGACTGCCAAAAAAGGCAATGCAAAATTAGGTTACATAAACCTTATTTCATGTTTTGAAAGGATTACTAAATTGATAGACCAAGAAAATGCAGTAGACATAGTCTTTGTGGATTTTTTTCATGTTTTTTTTTTGGGGGGGGCGAAAGATCCCTGAACACATGCCTTGCCAATTCTATGTTATGAAGAGAGTTCTTGTTAATAATTTGTGTTCCTAAAATTAAATTCATCAAAAATTTCTGGAAGACTATTTAATATGAAACATATGAATAAATATTACAGGTCTCTTGAAGGCAAATAAGAAATGAGGCGCTAAAATGTTTATTGAATGTCATGACTCAATACAAAGCATTGGATTCCAATTAACTCCCTACATGGATTTCGGTAAGGTATTTGACAAAGACTTTCGTGGTAGAAATGCAACAACCCCTGGACAGGGGTTAGCTGGCTAAAAAAAGTCCCCTGAAATTCATATTTTTCCCCCAGTTTGTGAAGAGAGGACATTAAAAGAAGATGAAGGGAATAGATATCTCTCCCCCTCACTCCCTTACAACTATAGCTCAAGTTAGGGAACTCTGAAACTAGGAAAGAAGGGGGAGATGCTCATTTTTTCACTGGGGCAGCTGCAGGTGTTTGTCATATCTTCAGTTCTGTTCTTTAAGACTGTTAGATATGATCTTTATATAAATGGATAGGCTGGAAAGTATGGTGAATGTATATGTTTTTATTACCTGAAAATAACAGATCAGCTAAGATGGGCCCTACTCTGCCATAGCCTTACTTCCACTTCTGTGTTTCTTAAATGAATTCTGTTAAAATACACTTGCTCCATTTAATATTATCTCTCATAAACATCTGAGTTTGACTGACCCTGATGTTGCTAGGTGTTCCTTTGTTTTTTGGGATGAGGGTTCAAATGGGAGCCACAAAAGGGAGAGGGACCTTTCCTAGTGCAGGGTTGGAAATTCAATCCCTGCCTCACTTTAGAGAGTTTTGCCTTCTAACTGGGGCATAAACGTAGGCCATTTCACTGAAATTTGGGCTCTATTTTATGTCTGTTTCATAAATTCAAGTCAATTTTAGAGAACTATACAAGTTAATTAATGGTAGTTGAATTGAAAAAAAGTTTCAAAAATCAGATCAAAGAATTATGCTTAATGAATCTAAAACAGTTTGAATGGAGGTGGTGCAGGAGATAGAGTGCTAAGCCTGAAGACTTATCTGCCCGGGTTCAAATCTGGCCTCAGACACTCACTAGCTCTGTGACCCTGGGCAAGTCACTTAACTGTATTGGTCACAGTTTCTTCATCTGTAAAATGAGCCGGAGAAGGAAATGGCAAACTATTCCAGTATCTTTGCCAAGAAAACCCTAAATGGGTTCACAAAGAATTGGGCAGAAGTAAAAACAATTGAACAACAACAAATAGTTATTGAAACTAATTTTCTTATTTATATTTTTTCCCCAGGGAAAGGGGCAAAGAATTGTGGATGTGAAGCTAGATAGTATTTTTGAAGTCAACTAATCTAAGACTTTCATTTTATAGAGAAGGAGGTAACAGGTAGAGTTTCCTTCAAACAGAGGTCACACCAGTGATTTTGCCAAAGGAGATTTTATTTGTACTCTTGTTTACACTTACCTGCCCAGTATAGCTCCTTAATAAGAGTTAAGCCACATGAGGGTTCAATTTTAACAGGGATGCTTCCTTTTACTTTTGTTTTTACATCTTTCTAAATACTTCCTTTCCCCACTCCCCTATCTGGAAGTTAGTTGATTGAAACAAAAAATTTAAAAAAGGAAGAAAAACATTTCATCATAATTAGTCAATTATTAACAATATATTCTATGTTATATATCTTAATCTCTTCTGCAGCATGAACAAGGAATTGCATTTTGTCAAGTCTTCTCCAGGGCACTATCTGGTCATCATAATTATTCAGTGATCAGGCTCTTTTTTTTTCTTTTTTTCTTTCAACTTATGTTGTTGTAGTCACTGAACACACCATTTTCCTCATTCTGCTCACTTCATTCTCCATAATTTCATATGTTTTTCCTTGCTTCTTTTCTGAACATTCACCACTTTTTTATTTTGGACAATATTCCATTATATTCAAGTATAGTATTTTCTTCATCTATTTCCTAGTCTACTGTCAGTCCTTTTTCCTGGAAGATAACTTTATGAAGGCAGGCAAGGGAAGAGCAGACATTAAACATGACAATCTTTTATTGTTACCAAACTACATAGCACTAAAAATCCAGTCTAAAAATCATTGTAACATACAATATCAGGTATTCAGAAAGAAGATAAATATTTAAGATATCTCGAAGTGAATAAAAACACTAAAAATTAGTAAAATCCTCCTAAACCCTTCCCATCTCTGGTATACCCTGGCCATAGTGATTATTTTGATGACTACAAAAGAAATATGGATAGCTCTGCATCAGTGATTTCAGAGAGCAGGTTCTCATATTGACTAAGAGATTGGACTAGATTATTTTTATTGACATCTTTTTTTTTAAGCCTCACCTTCATTCCCTTAAATATCACTCTCTCCTCCCTTATCTGCTGTGCTATTCCCTCTAGCAAAGATTAATAAAGAGGAAAATAAAGCAGTTCAGCAAAACCAACCAACCCATCAACTGTCTGACAGTATATGCAATATTTCACACCCATAGTCCCCTACCTCTGCAAAAACGTAGAGTTGTTTATTTTCTCAACTTTTCTCTGGGGCCATACTCTGTCACTGTGATAAAAAAGCATCCAGTTTTGTTGTCATTATTTTTCTTTCCATTTCCATTATTAAATACACACACACATATGTGTATATATACGTACATATATACACATAGATGCATACAAATCCTTGATAACTTTTATTTTTACACTTTCCTTTCGAAATATGACCATTCCCTACTCTTCTACCCAAAAATCTATTTGTTGAGTTAAAAGATAGAAAGCATTTCATTATAACTAATTACATGTCAACTGTAAGTTTTATATTGTGCATCCCTAGACCTCCCTTCTGTAGTATGAGGAAGGAAGTACATTTTGTCAACTCTTTGTAACAGTGAGGCAAGATTCATGACCTCGAGGATGATCATGAACATGCTTGTATGGTTCAGAATCGCGAAGTATTTAAAACTCTCTAGGTAGATGGCAGAGGAAGTATAATATTTATCTAGGCACCAAAGAATCAAGTCCCAGAACCAGTAATTCCAATTTGATATAGCAGTAATTGTATTCCAGAAGCAGTAACACAATATTACAGCAAAGAACCAAGTCATCCTGTAACCTTCCCTCCCCTGCCCCCAGGGCCTTCCCCTAAACAATCACTCACGAATCCTAACTGTTTGCTTGCCTGTGTCCTCTCCCCACTCAGTCCTCTGGTCTCTGGTCTCCACTCTCCCCTCAGTACTCTCTTCTGAAGCTCTGTGGACTCAGAGTTCTTACTCCTTCTCTTTGGGCTGAATTCTGAAGTCTGGCTTCTGAATTCTCAGTTCTCAATGGCTACCTTCTGGGTGTATATGTTCTTTTTAGGGCCCAAGGACTTCACGCTCAGACCTCAAAAGAGTGTGGGACCTACCATTCTTAACTGGCCCCACCTGAGGCCTATTGAATGTGTGGGAAAGATCTTCAGTCACATTATCAGTACACTCTTCATCAGGGCACAGTCTAGTCATAATAATTATTTAGTGTCCAGCTTTCACATGAATGCATATATGGATAAATGTGTATATATATATATATATCTATACATGTGTATATAGCATATATGCCTATGTATATATGTGTATGCATGTGTATATGTATATATATATATATATATAAAGAATCTACTTGATAAGATCCCCATTCCATCAGGCACAGAGTATCTAGTAGGAGCAATGGTACATACACATGGATTCGTAAGAGAAAAATGTAAGATGATATGAATATTGGAAGAATATTAAAAGAGAGTTTATGAGAAGCCTATGATATATATTGGGGCATGAATGACTGAGGGTAGTTACTAATATGTTACGTCTCACGATGGTTCAGAGGAATTTAAGAGGCCTTATTAAAGGTAACTTAAGTGTGAGATCTTGATAAGTTGCTATTTCTAAAGTGGGAGGCAGGGAAAAGTTGAGGCAGAGGAGATTTCTATAGAATGCTTTCACTTTTAGCATGACTGTGGAAGGTTTTGGTCCATTTAACCAGTAGAGGTGGAGGTGATATATATGGGTAGCAGGAGGTAAAAGATATGAAAGAGGCAACACTCACATATATAGATTAAGATGTTCTTTTTCTGACTTAATGCCTTGGATGAATCTGAAGGCCTTCTCTCACAGCCAAGGTTAGGCTTTGTGTTTTTTCGAAAAACAACTTTGGCCATATGGAATTATAAGGCCTACGAATTACATGCTAAGTGCTGTGCTGGGTTACCAATCCATTAAAAGACCTAGTACTCCTAACCAAAGAGACATGTTTATGGCTGCTTAGCTAAGGTTGACAAGCAATATGATTCCAGATGATTTTCTTGTGAAAATGTTGTAGTTGACTAATCTGGAGTTATTAAGAGGGAAAAGAAACCAGTGAAGATTTTCGCTGAAGTACTCACTTGATGAAACCAATGTTTTAGGAAGATTTCTCTTTTGGCAAGGTACAGGATTAATTAGACAGGGGAGATTGGATGTAGGTATATGAATCAGAAAGTTATTGCATTACCTGTATGTTCAAGTTATAGGATTATAAATTTAGAGCTTTAAGGCAGGCAATGAGCACTTATCAGGCACTTACTATGTGCCAGGCATTATGCCAAGAGGAAGACCACACATAAAAAGGAGTTGAAAATCAGGGGATGGGGGAGATGGTATCCATGGTAGCACGGTGGTGAAGTCCAGAGAGCCAGAACCACATCCTTAATGGGAATAAACCATGGTTGACCTGTACCTGTCCCCAAAATAGAGATTCTAAAATGAACTCTCCAATAGGAGAAGGGGATTCAACATGGGAAAAGGATGTTCCAGAATACAAAGGCCCCAGGTGCTGAAGGAAGTCCCAGGATGAAAAGGCAGAGCTGAGTTATGGTGGTAAATTAGGGAGTTCAAATGACCTTAGATATCATCTAGCCTAATATATTTTTTTTCCCAGAGAAAGTGATACCCTGTGATTGCACCCAAAATCACACAGGTAAAAAGTGGGATATCTGACATTCTCATCCAGGTATTCTGACTTCAAATACTATGATAAAGCCTGGAAAACGGTGGCAATATGGCAAAGATAGTGAACTTCAGCAATCGGGGCTTCCATACCTAAGATGATCCTTCAGTTCTATTCCTAATTTATTCCTCAAAAACAAAACAAAATTTGATATTCCACCCTCCTGCCCAAAAAAGTTACAACAGGTTGCAACTAACTCAGCAGAAGCCTAACAGCTGTGATGATTATGCCACACTGAACAAGTGCTGAGCAGCCCTGAAAGAAAAGTATAATAATCAGGTAAACAGAACTCAAACTACTAAAATCAGTGAGATGAAGACAGCTCATTTGCCTTTTGATGCTTTTCATTGCTCATTAAATCTTGTTCTGGAATTTATTTTTAATGTTATTTCCTTCATCAGGATCCTCTAAGCATTACAGAGATATCCCAGAATCAAGCCCCACATTACTATTTGAGAATTACACGGTCACAGAAGCATAGTTTTGGAGGAACCTAAACAGTAATCTAGTATAAACCATACATTTTCAAAAATGCCTCTACAATATCCTCAATGTGTATTTATTCAGCTTTTGATTGAAGACCTCAAGTGAATTAGGACCCATTACTATTGCACTTTTGAATACTTCCAAATATTAGCAAGATTTTCCTTCCATTAGACCTCATTATATCTCTCTTCAACATCTGAAGTCAAACAGAACAAATCTAAACTCTTTTCCACATAGAAGCCCTTTAAATTCTTCAAGATAGCAATCATGGCTTCCCTAATCTTATCTTCTCCAAGCTGAACATCCCCAGTTCTTTCAACCAATACATCTCTTAAAAGATGTTTGGAAAGGTTCTAGAGCCCTGGAAAATTTGGATTTATTTATGGCCTAGTGATAGTCATAATGACCTGGGTTACCTCAGGAAAAACAACAAAACCTTTGTAGACCCATAGTAAGGATCATTCCTGTCCTATTTACATTCCACTGGCCCCTAACATATAAAGTCCAAGTATTACAGCATGCTTTCCCCCCTCATTTAAAGTGGTAATGAGAAAAGTAAAATATGTGAGACTGATAATATTATACACCTTAAGAAAAAAATGCTTAATTTTTATCGAATAATATTTACCTCTTTGGAGTTCAGAATCATAGAATGACAGAATCAAAAAATGTTAGATTTATGAGTAACTTGAGGTGTAACAGGATAGCTAATACCTGAAAAAAACATTCCTTATGTAATCAACCAAAAACTGATAATTCAGGATTTTCATATAGACCTGCAGTGAAAGAAAACCTGAGGTGACCCATTCCACATTTGGATAATTCTAATTGTCAGGAAGATTTTGTGACATTGTCTAAATCTGCTTCTCAGCAACTTTCATCTATTGCTCCTACTTCTTCCTTCTGGGGCCAAGCAGAACATATTTAATCCCCCTTCCACTTGACAGCCATTCGAATTCTTTAAGACAGCTATCATATCTGCACCTCTTTCCCTCCCTTCCCCCTCTCCCAGTTAGTCTAGTCTTTTTCAGGCAAAATATCTTCAGTTCCTTCAAAGGATCTTTGTGTGTGATGAACTTGATGCCATTCACCATCGTGATTGTTGTCCCATGAATGCTATCAATTTTATCAATGTCTTTTCTAAAATGTGCCACCTAGAACTGAACAGAATCCTACAGATGTGCTCTGAACGGAAAAGGGTACAATGAGACTTGCAACTCCTTGCTCTCATATCCTATTCTTATCTTAATGTAGCCTACTTTTTAAAAATAAGATTTCTTGCTTATCGTATTATACTATTTGCTCACATTGAATCTGCAACCTCCTAAGATTCCCTGAGCTATTTCCGAGGAATTTCTACCTAGTCACAAATCTTTAATTTTATACTTTCAAAGCTGATTTTTTGAGATTTGTGATTTTCAGCTCAAACTTTATAAAACGTTCACCAATGTACTTGCAGAATCTAACACAGTACCTTGAACAGAGTTGGGATGTAATAAATATTTATTGAATAAATTTTATTCACTTCATCTATACTACTCACCTTGAAAGAGTTTTTCCAATTCTGAATGATGAATAATTGAACTCAAACTCGCATCATCCTCTTATGTGTAGTTCTCCTCTGCTATAACTTTATACCTAACCTTGTCTCCACCCTGGTTATGTCCAGACCACTAGAGACTATCCCCTACCTTTGAGTCTGCTCTCTGCTTTTCAAACTACTTCTGGGAACAAAATCAAACTCTTACTGTCATTGCCATTAGAAAAAAATGTGTGCCAATCAATTCCTTTATGGTCCACTATCTCGTTGACTTCTCATTCTTAAACACAACTCTCTAGTTACTATGACTCAACATTTTCTGCCCTGACTAGTATGTAACATTTTGAGGGCAGAGACTTTCCTTTTACATTTGTGTCCTCAGTGATTTATACATAGTAAAAAACTAATAAAATAGTTTCATTCATTTATTCAGATTTTCTGATTCTTTTCATACTATCTTTAGTGCTTTGATAACTCAATATATTAAAGATAAGGCATGTTGTTACTTAGTTGTTTTTCAGCCATATCTGACTCTTCATGGCCCCACTTGAGGTTTTCTCAGCAAGGATACCAAAGTAGTTTGCCATTTCCTCCTTGAGCTCATTGTAGAGATGAAGAAAATGAGGAATACAGGGTTAAGTGATTGCCCAGAGTCACACAGCTAGTTAAGTGTCTGTGGCTAGATTTGAATGCTGGGAGATAAGAATTCTTGACTCCATTGCATAGCACTCTTATCTACTGCACCATCTACCTGCTGCAAATAATGAAATGAAACATTCATTCCTGGCCACCATTCAATACATGCTTATTGATGTGCATCAAAGTTTCATTCACAAAATTAGTCTGGCTCCCTTCCTTTCTAGATGTCCAACCCAACCACATTACCCTAGTAGAAAACATATCGAGTGAAGCAAAGGTTGTTGACAAATTAATCTGGGTCCATTCACTTCTAGATGTCCACTATAGCCACATTTGCCTAGTAGAAAGTAGTTATGGAATGAAGAAAAGGAGAAAACACTGGTTCATTTTCTTTGGGGTCATATAAGGACTTTCCATGCATTGAAGAAAGTAGACATGACTTTGTTCAATGAATTATCAGCATCTTTCTCCCAACCTTAGAATATATGGGGATATAAATAATAATAAATCTTACTCTATTAATCTCCTCTTTTTCTTCTTTCTGCAGCCAACAGTGAATATATATGTTTATACATACATATGTATATGTATGTATTTATTTTTTGTTGTTGAAGTAGTGGTTGTTATTCATGTCATTTTTATTGCCTGATATTCTTCGTAATACCTTCCTCCTTCGACTTCACTTCCCACTTTGTAATTCTCTATTTCTACAATGCATCATGTAATACTGTGCATTATGGCTACATGTACATTATCTATGCCTCTACAAAACTATTGGGTACATAAGGGAAAGAAACACATTTTGTCTCAACTTCATGCCTCCCCCAAACCTAGCAGAGTTCTGTGAACACTGTAGGTTTTAATAAATGTTTGTTCTGTTGAATTGCTTTGCTTTGTATCTCTTTCCCAACTTCATTGAAAGTTTTATGAAAACAAATATTCTTATTTATATATTTATATCCTCAAGTTATATCCATTTTTGCCATTGCCAACTATGATGGGGGTGGTTCCTAACAGAGACTGTCTATATTCCTGAAATGATGAGACTCCTAGAATCCCCAAGTACTTTTCTGAGAGAGTCTCATCCAGAATTGTACTCTAAGTATAAAAGATTCCATCATTATGAAAGGAAGGCAGATGCCTTTTGCAGGAGAAAGCAAAGTGATATTTTTATGGTTTCTCTTTCTCTCCCTCCCTCTCCCTCTCCCTCTCCCTCTATCTCTGTCTGTCTCTCTCTGTCTCTCTCTCTGTCTCTCTTCACACGTGTGTGTTTGTGATTTAAGTGCAAATCTGTGCCCTCTAGTGTCAGGTCATGTATTTGAAGTGTTCCTGGACTTAGGATTTGTATAGCAGTTTCTTCCCTATTCCCTGCAGAGACTTCGACAACAAGCCAAATTCTGACATTCCCAGAAGAGACTCTAAGTAGTTGTAAACATGAGCCAAATTCTGATGTTTCCAGAAGAAATTCAGATTGAGAAGCCTCAGAAATTGAACCTGATTTATATGTTTTTACATAGCACAGTTTGTCTCCCTGGACCTTATTCTGTCAAGGCCTTTATCATAATCTAGCACAAGCTCTCCTCAGAAACTAGGGCTGACAGAACTCCAGTTGTTGGGATAAGAAATATAGTAAATGAGTTATCCACTGAATAAAGTAGTATGTCTTTCTTTGTACTACAAATGAACTCAAGTTTCAAAATCTGTCAAAATGCTGATATTTCTGTCAGATCTATGGATAAGGGAAGAATTTGGGACCAAAAGAAAGACAGAGCTTTACAAAATGCAAAATAGATAATTTTGATTATATAAAATTAAAAAAAAAGTTTTTGCACAAACATAATCAATGTGACCAAAATTAAAAGGACAGTGGAAAACTAGGGGAAAAACAACTTTTTGCAACAAGTATCTCTGATAAAGCCCTCATTTTTCAAATATACAGAGAAATGAGAAAAATTGATAAAAATACCAAGCATTCCCCTAATGATAAATGGTCAAAGGATATGAATAGGCAGTTTTCAGATGAAGAAATCAAAGCTATCTATAGCCATATGAAAAAAATGCTCTAAATCACTACTGATTAGAGAAATGCAAATTAAAACAACTCTGAGGGACCACCTTGTACCTATCAGATTGGCTAATATGACCAAAAAGGAAAATGATGGATGTTGGAGGGGATGTGGGAACACTGGGACACTAATGCATTGTTGGTGGAGCTGTGAACTGATCCAACCATTCTGAAGAGCACTTTTGAATTATGTCCAAAGGGCAATCAAACTGTGCATACTCTGTGATCCACTGTTAGGTCCATATCCCAAAGATATTTTTTTTAAAAAAGAAAAGAAAAATCGATCTACTTGTACAAAAATATTTGTAGCAACTTTTATTGTGGTGGCCAAGACTTGGAAATTTGAAGAGATGCCCATCAACTGGGGAATGGCTAAAGAATCTATGGTATATGAAATCGAATATGTAATAGAATATTATTGTGCTATAAAAATGACAAGCAGGATGATTTCTGAAAAAAAACCTGGAAAGACTTACATGAACCTATGCAAAGTGAAATGAACAGAACGAGGAGAACATTGTACACAATAATAGCAATATTGTTTGATGAAGAATTGTGAATGACTTAGCTATTCTCAGCAATACAAGGATCCGAGATAATCACAAAGGACTAATGATGAAGCATATTATCTGCCTCCAGAGAAAGAACTGTTTTGTTTGAATACAGACTGACATATTCTATTTTTCACTTCATTTTTCATCCTTTTCCTTCTGAGTCTTGTACAGAATGACTAATAAGTAAATATTTTGCATGATTGAACATGTGTAACCTATATTTGATTGCTTACCATCTTGGAGAAAGGGGTGGGAAGAGAGGGATGGAGGGTTTAGAATTTGGAACTCAAATCCTTAAAAAAAAAAGAAACGTTGAAAATTTTTGAAGACATAATTGGAGAAAAATAAAATATATTAACAATGCTATTTGAGAATTTGATTCATCCTATCCCTTCCCTTCAGGACATTATAGATTTTTATCATAATACTATACAAAGGCATTATATAAGCATCGCAGTTAAAATCTTAATAGACGGAACTACCACCACAAATTGAAGATATTAGAAGTCTAGATAATCACAAAGCATTGTATAAATTGTATTGAGCTTTGAATACATTGCGTGACTTTACTGATAACAAGCTTCCCTTTTTAATTATTTTGCTTAAAATGATATGACAATGAGTTTGTGTTACCTGAGCTTATACATTTGGCCAGGTGGTCCTGTGCTACAACAATTTTTAGGAAGGAGTCAGCCTGGGATTAATAGTTTATTATGTAAATCTACAATTGTGAAATAACTGCAATTTTATTATAAACTTTCAAAAATTTATTGAGACTAATTTCAGGATTTGTTTGTTAAAATAATGATTTCTACTCATGATCAGCAGTGTTTATGCAGAACTAATTATCCAACCTCTGACATATTGCAATAATAGGTTAATAGAATGCAAACAAGACCTTTCAAATATGTCAGAAATCTTGTCTGTTGTGAAAGTGTTTGCTGAGATTATGTTCAGCTGAATTTTTAACATCTTAGAAATAATCTTTAAAATTCAGAAGTTTCAAAAGGGATACCTCTATGTCTGTTTTTAAAGTGATTTATCTCCTCACTGGTAATAGGGGATTAATATTTTGGTAATATAACAGGTATCTGCAGTGTGGTTCATCTCTGTCATGCCTGAGGGTGTAAGCAGACACAAATGGATGAGGACATTGGAAACAGATCACCTTGAGCACTCTTAAAAGAGGGTTGAGAAAATGGGCAGGAAAATGGGACAAGATTTTGTGTGGGTGATGGAATCCCTTCCCCTTTACTTTTGATCCTGTCTATCTTGAATAGTCACTTCCTTTCAGAATTCCATTCAGTATAAGCAGTTAAGGAAGATGCTACCTCAAGTTTCTCTCCACTCTAACCAGGTCTCCATTCAGCTAACAAAATGATTTTCTTAAAGTACATGTCTGACAATGTCACCCCATCCCCTACTCAGTAAATTCCACTGACTGCCCACTACTTTCAAGATGAAATATAAAATCCTCTTTGGCTTTAAGTGCTCTTCAAAACCTATCCCCTTACTGCCTTTCTAGTATTCTTACATTTTATTTGCCTCCATGCTCACTGTGATCTGGCTACATTTGGTGTTCCTCACACATTACCCTCAATGTCCTGACTTGTTGAATTTATTCTGACTCTCATGTTTGGAATGCCTTCCCTCTTCATCTGCAAATAGGAGGTTTGTTTTGCCTTCATTAAAGCTCAGACTCAAATCACTTCAGAAAGAAGTCTTCACTCTAAGATTAGCTTCCATTTATTTATACTACATATAGTATTCAGATAGCTATGTTTTATATCTTTCATTGTAATGTGAGCTCTTTGAGGGCAAAGACCTTGCTTTTTCCTTTCTCTCTATCTCTATCTCTATTGATATGATATAGATAAAGAGAGAGAGTAGATAGACAGATGTGTGTGTATGTGTATATATGTATGTATATGTATATATACACATGTGCACATGTATGTGTGCTTCTGACCCCAGTCCTAAAGCCTACTGGTATAGGACTTTGTCCTTAAGTAATGGCAAGTGGAACTTTTTGTTGTCTTTTGTTTTGTAGTGCTTATTAGCACTAAGGCAATCTAGTGCCTTTGAGTCTTGCCTTTGTTTCAATCAAGAGTCTTTGATTGAATCAGGAGTCTTTGATGACCTGCTTAAATCACTGGAAGGCTTAGGTCACATGGGTTTGAGTCTCATGGTTGTGACACCTTCTGAGCCTGAAGAAGTGTATATATACCCTGAGGTTAGCATGTTGCTTGGGGCTCACTCACTGGAAGAGTGTCATATGAGTTGACCAGAAGAGGCTCTGGGTAGCTGTTGGAGGCTCCTGGCTTTGAAAAACTCAGATGTTGGTGCTTCTCTTTCTGGTAACTATGTATGCAGTGTCTTGGACAGACAGCTAGAAGCCTGTCTGCTAATTTGTGTTATTTTGCTCTGTTCAGATAAGTTTTGGTTGTAATTTCTGTTTGTGTTTTCTCTGAAGTTCAGGGTGTCGACTTTTGTCCCCTGAACTAAGTGAATGATGTATATAAGTTAAAGTAAGATTGTTAACCCCTTAAAGTTACTTTCCTTAGGAAAGTAGATCAAAGAACCTGTGGTAGTAGCCCTCCTGTGTGCTGGTGTTATTGGCCTTACACAGCCACGGTACTGGAAAGTAGCATTGTTGTTACAATTTATTAGTGAAAAAAAATGCTCTGCCTTGTGTAAGGGGCAAGGCAGTATTGCCTAGATTTAGAGAGTTTGATTCTTCTCCTAATTCTCCTCTAGTAATTTCAAATTCTATTCAAGCTTCAAATTATTTGAGCCCTGCAGTAATTTTAGATGCATCTGGCTTTCAGCTTCAAGAGATAAAGTACACAAAGTCAACCCCATGTTAGGTTGCTGAAGCAGAGAACTTGGGGAACACATGAGAAAAACTGGCAGTCTCCATCATGTCCCTATCCTCAGATCACTACACTAGAGACCTCAGGGAACTTCCCCTGGGGTGAGCTCTAGAACTCTGTCTCTTGGTTGACCTGAGTTACCTTGCTTCCAGTGGAGTAGCTTCTTTACTCAGTACTGTGTGGTATATATTCTCCTACACATGCTTTCTCTGATTTCTATTTTGCTACCAATTTGTATAAAGGGGTTTCTTGGTTTATTGTTCTAAGTTCATTGTGGAACTGGAATTTGTAGGGAAAAGGGTCAAGCCTTGCATAGAGAGCTTGCAGTCTTCCATCTCCTAGTGTTGAAACATTGATGAAAATTAGCTTGAATTAAAAAAAATATTCCCTAGACTAATAATATTTAATGGAGCAGATAGATATAGTTCTAGCCTAATTCCCACTTCCTCTTGGGTGAGTAGGGTGACAGGTCTCAAATTCCCAATATTCCCCCTAGCAGGATAGGGGGAATAAGAGACTCTGGTCCTCCAATCTGCCTCCCTTCAATGACACAATTCACACAATGACACCCTCATGTTACAAGTGGCTGGACAGCCCATATAGATGTATTTGTGTATATGTATACACAGATACATAGATATATGTGTATTTAAAAGTATATATACTTGTTTTATACATACATATGTATATATACACATATACAGTTGATTCTTATTATTCACAGTTGTTATGTTTTATAAAGTTATTGCAAACACTGAGTTAGCTAATACTGAACCATTGTTTCTAGCGGAAATGGAGGTTCTGGTGAGCCTCTGTTTAAAACATTTTCATCAACCAATCAATATATAACATTGTTTTGTGTGTCTAAAGACACCTTATTTAGCATATATTTCTTATAGATGTTTATATATGTGTATATATGTATGAAATGTTTAATTTATATATTTCCTACAGTATTAAAAATCCATTCTCACATAATTCTTTTACTGCCTAATACTTAGCATGTATTTAAAAAATTTCCACAGCCTCCTGATCTGCAGAATCTGCCTGGCCTGAAAGTTTATCATTTTTTTTTCACCTATTATTAACTTTAGAACTGTGGCATCCAGCCAGCACTACCTGAGAAAGGTTTAGCACTTTTTTGGCCCTGCCTAACATAACCCTAAGTTCACTTTCAGTCTCACATCAGTACTTTCTACTACCTTCTTTTTTACTGGTTATCACTTCATGATTTTCACAAACTTAGCTGCTTTTCCATAGCCTCATCACTATCACTTATAGATCTTACTTTAGTAATTTTTGTAGTGGCCACATGAGCATATTGGAAAATTTCATCTTCCTTTCCCTGGATATATCATATTGTTGATAGATTAACATTGAACTCATGGCCAACACCCCTAAAATTCATGCCAGAATGAAGCTTATCTAACACATGTACTTTCTACATGAGGCACATCATATCCTCTTGATCTTAGGAAAGCTAGAAAACATTTCAGCACTATTCTTGGGGGAAATTTTAAACAGTGAAATCACCAACAAAAACATAAAATGCAAAAAAAGTGGCACTAGATAAACCAATATAAAGATATTTACTTACAGTATGAGAGCTGAAACAGAGCATTACCTTGCTTGACCTCACCTGGGGACTGGTATATTGGTGAATAAAAGTTTTCATTGCTTTGTGCATATCAAAAATGACTAGGAAGCTCTGTGAGTATTGATTTTGAGGCTACAAATAAATTTGAGACATTAGGCAAACTTGCAAATAGGAAATGTGTAAATAATAAGAATCAACTACATAACATATTCACAAACTCCAGGATAAGATTATTGATAAAGGAGCTGAGGTCAGCTTCTTTAAGGAATTTTAGCACCAAGCACATTGACCTGAATCAGCAAATGACTTGAGGTAATTTGGATGTAGAAGATAGAAGACAAGGGAACCATATTCCATAGACTTCCCTCCTCTTCCTAGAACCCACTTTTTAGATGCAAGATTTTTTAGTTCAAAGTGGGGGGGAGGTGTAAACTATTTCTTGGAATCTAGATTGAAAATATAAAGTTTACTTGTACTCACCTCTCCCTTTAGACTTTTTCTTCCTATGAGTTGTCTAGATGCCAGATTTGCTTGGTAATTTTATAGGAAAAAAACTTTCCTTAAGCCCAATTTAGATGAAATAACAAAGAAATCGAGATACTACTAAATACTAAGAAGGCAAAGTTGAAGAATGTGAGGTCATCAGTAAACTTCACAAAATATAAATAATAGACATTTTCCCTAAAAAGAAAAGCAAAAAAATCACACTATTGTAATTTTGAAAAAAAAAATAGATGGACATACTTAGACTAGAATTCTGAAAACTTTTTGAGTTCAACGATGAATTAAACTGGAAGGATATCTATACTAAAACACAGCAATTTTTAGTATGTGGATCAGAGGCTGCTACAATAAGAATCATAGGAGGAAGAGTGGTGCTCTTAAGGAATATCCCCAAGGAGAAGATTCAAACACCACCATAGCAGAAATGACTTGACAGATTTATTGAAGATCTTCAGCAAAACACTAAAAGATTATATCAATATCTAGCTGCTACACAAAGTAGAAAACTTGCACATCTATATTACCCCCATTAAAGGCAAACAAAGGAAAAAACACATGGAAAGGAATAAGAAATGCAAAGACATATCACAAATACTCATTCAATTAATCAGCAACTGTCAAATTTAAAATTTTAAGATGATACAAAGAGTCAAAACAGTTAAAAGAACAAAATAAGCAATTCAATATCAATCAAAAATTTTACTGCAGAGATTTATAAAGTAGAGATTGAATATGGTCATAAGCATTTTCTTTCATTCCTCTCCATGGATGAAGGTGGTGGTGTCAGGTGTGTGAGGCAAAACAAATACCCTAAGAAGAAGGTTCTAGGAAGTTTCTAGTCCTGTTTATGATAGAATGAATTTCAACATAATGAAAATGTAGGGGAAATCAAATGAGAAAAAAGGCCTTCTCATGGTAAATGTAATTAATAATATTAAGATAATTGAATGAAATTTTATGTTCTCTGTAGACCTAGAAAAATTTACTGACAGATAAGCACCATAATTATTAATTCAAATGTGTCATAGTTACACTGTTATTATTAACAAATCATTTTTACTAGATTCTTCTGAGACAGAAGTTTGATTCTCCCTTTTTTTAAATCAAAAAGCATCACATATCTTTTACCAAAGGATGAGTGTACCAGTTATCCCCTACAAATATAGGTTGATTGCATGTTAATGTACTTTACTTAGTACTGTCTGAGCCACACATTCTTCAGATATTGTCAACTGGATAAGGAAGCAATAGATGGACATCTGCTGGTTTGGGACAGACATTTCCCAGCATCCTCTTCAAATCTTTCTTCAGAGCAATCTCCAGAGAAATTTAAATTATGCGGGGACCAGATCATCACTGTCATTCTGCCTGGTATAGGAGTTATCCTAAAGGGATACAATAAGTCTACAGAAGAAAAAAATTACATTCTCCTAATCCCATTCAGTTCCAAAATAAGAAAAACGAAAACAAAACAAACAAAAACACAGCCATTTTATACGGCAGCACAATAGTCGACAGAACATTAAATATATATGAATAAAAATAGTATTGAATAGTCCTTACACCACTTCTATCTAAACTCCATAAAAATGATAAGAATGTTGTAATAATAGTTTTGATAATAAAATGCTTCTATGTGTGCTATATTTTGAATTCTGAAAAAGCATTTTACATTGCAGAAGCAAAGTATTATAGCAGCCTAGTGTTTAAAAACCAAAGAACACAAACTATGCTGGGAGGAATTCCTTTTTAGGTAAGAACTACTGGGAAAATTGGGGAGAATGGCAGAAAATATGTTTAAACTAACCGTATATCATACATTACAATAAATTCCAAATGAATAAAGAGCATTCATATTAAAGTCACACCACAAAAATAAAGAAAAGAGAGAGTGCTATTGGTACTGTGATTTAGAGAAATTATTCAGATTGACAAAAGGTGGTGATTATAAGAAAAAAAGAAATTGATTGCATACTTCCAGGGAACTGAGATTTGGGTATTTTTAAATATATTTTTGTTTATTTCATTAAATAATTCCCAATTACATTTTTAAAAATTTAATTTTTTAAAAAATAACTGAATTCCATATTCTTTTCCTCCGATTTCCCCCTCCTTCCTTCTTGAGAAAGCAAGCAATTTGACACCGATTAAACTTGTGAAATTATGCAAAACATTTCCATATTGGCCATATTGCAAAAGAAAGTATATTTAAAAATCCCCCAAAAATAAGAAATTAGAAAAGAAGTATGCTTCTATCTGTGTTCAGAGTTCATCCATTCTCTCTCTGGAGATAGCTATCAGTCCTTCAGAATTGTCCTGGATAATTGTATTGATCAGGATGGCTTAAGTCTTTCACAATTGAGCATTTTTATAATGCTGTTCTTACAGTATACAATGTTCTCCTCATTCTGTTCACTTAACTTTACATGAATTCATATACTTCCCAGTATTTTTTGAAACCATTCTGCTCATCAATTCTTATAGCAGGATAGTATTCTATCACAATCATATAACACAACTTCATCAGTCATTTTTCAATTGCTAGGCATCCACTCAATTTCCAATTCTTCGCCACTATAAAATATGTATGTATATATATATATATATGTATATATATGTATATATATATACATATATATATATATATGTATGTATTTCCCAGTTGCATGCAAAAATAACCTTTTTTTGAGCATCTGCTTTTAAAACTTTGAGTTCTAAAATTCTCTCCCCTCTTCCCTCCCCACCCACCTTCCCTAAGAAAGCAAGCAATTCAACACAGTACACACATATCATTGTGCAAAACACTCACATAAATAGTCATGTTGTGAAAGACTAACGATATTTCCCTCCCTCCTATCCTATCCCCCTTTATTCAATTTTCTCCCTTGACCCTGTCCCTTTTCAAAAGTGTTTGCTTTTGATTACTTCTTCCGCCGATCTTCTCCCTTCTTTTGTCCCCCTTTTTTATCCCCTTCTTCCTACTTTCATGTGGAGTAAGATGCCCAATTGAGTGTGTATGTTATTCTCTCCTTAAGTCAAATCTGAGGAGAGCAAGATTCACTCATTCGCCCTCACCTGCCCCCTTGTCCCTCCCAACAGAACTGCTTTTTCTTGCCACTTTTATGCCAGATAATTTGCCGCATTCTATCTCTCCCTTTTCTCCTTGTCTCAATATATTCCTCTCTCATGCCTTAATTTAATTTTATTTTTTTTAGATATCATCCCTTCATATTCAACTCACCTTGTGCCCTCTGTCTATACATATGTGTGTGTATGTGTGTGTATGCATATGTATGTATGTATGTATGTATATTCCCTTCAGCTACCCTAATACTGAGGTCTCATGAATTATACACATAACCTTTCCATGTAAGAATGTAAACAAACCAGTTCAACTTTAGTAAGTCCCTTATGATTTCCCTTTCTTGTTTACCTTTTCATACTTCTCTTGATTCTTGTGTTTGAAAGTCAAAATTTCTATTCAGCTCCGGTATTTTCACTGAGAAAGCTTGAAAGTCCCCTATTTTATTGAAAGTCCATATTTTGCCTTGGAGTATGATACTCAGTTTTGCCGAGTAGGTGATTCTTCATTTTAATCATAGCTCCACTGACCTCTGGAATATCATATCAATATGAAGCTGCTAGATCTTGTGTTATTCTGATTGTGTTTCCACAGTACTCAAATTGTTTCTTTCTGGCTGCTTGCAGTATTTTCTCCTTGATCTGGGAGCTCCGGAATTTGGCTACAATATTCCTAGGAGTTTTCTTTTTGGGATCTTTTTCAGGAGGCTGTTGGTGGATTCTTTCAATTTCTGTTTTACCCTCCGGCGCTAGAATATCAGGGCAGTTCTGCTTGATAAATTCATGAAAGATGATATCTATGCTCTTTTTTTGATCATGGCTTTCAGGTAGTCCAATAATTTTAAAATTTTCTCTCCTGGATCTATTTATCCATCTTGATGTGATCTTGGTATATCGTATAAAATTTTCCTGTATGCCTAATTTCTGCCAAACTTCTTTCCAGTTTTCCTAGTAACTTTTTTTTTCAAATGCTGCATTATTACCCCCAAAGATTTTGGTTTATCAAACACTAGATTACTAGTATCACTTACTACTGTATATTGCGTACCCAGTCTATTCCATTGATCTACCACTGTACTTCTTATCCAGTACCGAATGTTTTGATGATTGCCAAATAATGTGAATAATGAATTTCCTGAAGTGTTCACATTTTTCAAATTCACATATTTTGAAGTTATGTAACTATATGGTGGTTCCAGATAAATGGAAATAATGTGATCACTCCAGAGAACTCAGTATCTGCTCTAATCAGGATTTCTCTGTCTCTCTCTGTCTCTCTCTGTCTCTCTGTCTCTCTCTGTCTCTCTCTGTCTCTCTCTCTCTCTCTGTCTCTCTCTCTCTCTCCCTCCTTCCCTCTCTCTCTCTCATAGGTATGTAATTATATAGACAGATAATAGAGAGAAAGAATTACTCTTGCACAAATGAAAACAATGTTACTAGAATAAAAATAAAGGATGTGGTTCAAGGTGAAATGTGCGTTATAAATGTGACAAAAAATACAACAACATTTAATGTGAAATTAACAAAAGTCAATAACACCAAAGTTAAATTATCAATAATCATGGAAATGCTTCAAATCAGTATAATAAAAATGCAAACTACTTTTGAGTTACTACCGATACTCATTTCACAAAATATTTATAGATGAAATACTTTTATTTTATTTTGTTTTGTATTTGCAGAAGTTGGGGAGTCTGTGGAAAAAGCAAAGAAACAAACAAAAACCCCAGCACATTAATATACTATTGAGATGGTGGTGAATTTGTCCAATAATTTTGGCAAACTACTTGATATAATAGGATGAAAGTTACTAATCTGTTTATATTCGTTGATTTTATGTTTTCCCTGCTGGCTATAAACTGCAAGGAAGCCAATTACAGAAAAAAATCCTTCTATATGATATTACAATACTCATACACACATACATATATAGATATATATGTATATATACATACACACATATGTGTGTACATATAAATATATATGTGTGCATATATCTATATCTATAGCTATAGCTATAGCTATATCTATATATGTATAGTGCGTGCATGTTGTTGTTTTTATTTGTCCTTCATTCTCAAACGGGATCATGGCATCAGGAAGGTGAAGCTATGACATGCAAGTGAATGGAATTTAAGGGAGGGAGTTCTGTGCAAAGTCACTGGCCTCACTTTTTTTTCTGGGGCCATCAGGGTCCAGAGGCAAGATATAAATTATGACAACTGAAGATGGCCCTGGACGCAGTATATGTATGAATATATGTATACATATATATGTGTGTATACATGTATATATATATGTATAAAATATGTGTACACACATATATACACATACATACCCACACAAAAATTATCCATGATCATACAGTACTTGAAAATATGTGATATTTTAATGTGAGAGAAAATTTTTGCTGTAAGAAGTGGAAAATATGAAACAAATCAGAGAAATATATGAAAACTTGATGAATTTATATAGAGCAAAGAAAGCTGAACAAGAAAATTATCATAATAATGCAAGTGAAGGCAATATTTAAAGGAAGCAGAAACCAAATGGCAAATATGGATTCTATATTGACCCAGAGTTTCAGGATTAATTAGGTTTCCTTCCTTTCTTTCCATAAAATCATGGAACTGAAATTTATAGTGTCCATCAGTCATTATGTGGGTGGTTGTATATTGGGAATTTTGTATAGCTTTAAAACAAAATAAACAGATATATTATGGGAAAAATCTCTAGGTACCTCCCCTTTTCCTTTCTTCCACAGTTCTCTGCACATAGTGGCTACTTAAATTTTGTTGAAATGAATTTGAAACTTGAGACTATTATCTAATTAATGTATAATCTATATCTGTTACTTATATCTAAATGAAAATGATAAAAGATCTCTGATCATTTAACCTATAGAAGCTCTCAGAGAAAACTTTTCTTTCTCTAAGCATACAATGAACTTTTAAAATTTCCTTTAGAATAAAATGATAGATTAACATTCAGTATTCTTTATATCAATAATAATATGGGACAGAGCCAAGACAGCAGAGTAAAAGCAAGTACTTGCTTGAGCTTTCCCCAAAACCCCTCCAGATACCCATAAAATGACTCTAAACAAATTCTAGAGCAGCAGAACACACAAAATAACAGAGTGAAACAAATTTAGAGCCCAAGATAACCTGGAAGGTTGACAGGGAGGTCTGTTGCACCAGTCTGAGAAAAGAGTGCAGTCCAGAGTGCACCATACCTATGCTGACAGGGCTCTAGCAAACCCAGAGCAGGCCTCAGGGCACTGATTCACTGGCAGCTCTGGTAGTTTCCATACATCTCAACCCACAAATGCCAAAGATGACTTAGGTCAGCAGGAAAGGTCTGTTGGACCTGTGTGAAAGAGGAACGTGGTCTGGCCCCAGCCCCAGGGTGTCAGGGGCAGTGGTGGTGGCTGCTTTTGGAGCTCTCAGCACACAGACAGTGGGGGGGGGGAATTGAGGAGCTGATCAGAAGGGGATTGCAGGGGTCTCTTTGCTGGCACTGAGGGAGGATTCTCTTGCTTTTCCTGTGCTTTGATCTGGGTCGCAGTCCTGGGCGGTGGTCCTGGGGCTAGGAGGAGAGCTGGTGTGATGGAGATTGTGGTGGTGATGGGGAGAGAATCTTTCTCACAGTTCCAACAGCTGAAAAGAGTGCTTGTGGTCACTCACGGATAACAGCACACTCCAGGAGAAGAGTAAACACCTCTCCTTTGATCATACAACCTTGGAAGAACTGAAAATTTACAGGTCCCTAGAAATATATCTGAAAATTGCTGCACAAAACCACTGAAGCTTGGGACAGGTCACCCTCCACACTGGAAGCAGATTCCTACCTTAACAAAGAGCTAAAAAATCAAGTACTTGGTTGGGAAAATGAACAGACAGTGGGAAGAAATCAGACTATAGAATCTTGCTTTGGTAACAAGGAAGATCAAAATATACAACAAAGAAGACAACAAAGTCAAAGATCCCACATCAAAAGCCTCCAAGAAATATACGATTTTGTCACTGGCCATGAAAGACCTCAAGAAGGATTTTGAAAATCAAGTAAGAGAAGGAGAGGAAAATTTAGGAAGGGAAATGAGAGTAATACAAGAAAATCATGAAAAAATGAGTCAACACCTTGCTAAAAGAGACCCCCCGCACCCGCAAAGGCTGAAGAAAATAACAGTTGAAAAAATAAACTAACCCAAATGGAAAAAGAGGTCCAAAAAACCAATGTGGAGAAGAATGCCCTAAAAAGTAGAATAGGCCAAACAGAAAAGGAGGTCCAAAAGCTCACTGAAGAAAATAATTCAGTATTAGCATGGAGCAAATGGAAGCTAATGACTTTATGAGAAATCAAGAAATTATAAAACAGAACCAAAAGAATGAAAAAATAAAAGACAAAGTGAAACATCTCATTAGAAAAACAACTGACCTGGAAAACAGATCCAGGAGAGAGAATTTAAAAACTATTGGACTACCTCAAAGCCATGATAGAAATTATCAAGAAAAACTGCCCTGAAATTCTACAACCAGAAGGTAAAACAGAAATGGAAACGATCTACTGATCACCTCCTGAAAGATCCCAAAAGGAAAACTCCTAGTAATGTTTTAGCCAAATGCAGAGTTCCCAGGTCAAGGAGAAAATATTGCAAGTAGCCAGAAAGAAACAATTTAAGTATTGCAGAAACACAATCAAGATAACGCAAGATTTAGCAGCTTCTACATTAATGTTTTGGAGGTCTTGGAATATGATATTCTGGAGGTCAAAGGAGCTAGGATTAAAACCAGGAATCACCTACCCAGTAAAACTGAGTATAATCCTTCAGGGGTAAAAATGGACATTCAATGAAATAGAGGACTTTCAAGAATTCTTGATGAAAAGAGCAGAGCTGAACAGAAAATTTGACTTTCAAATTGTTAAGGCAATTAGACTTTTCCCTGTTCTTCCCTTTTGGGATGCTAAGACTATCAAGTCTCCCCTTTGTTTGAATTGGTGGGAAACCTTTTGCTGTCTTTGTTTTGGAATATTTCTCAGCTATTTCTCAGCACTGAGGCAATCACGAGTCTTTGACTTGTATATGATGTGATACTGGGGATAGGGAACTTTCCCACTCCCTAAATGGGACTTTTCACTGTTCTTTGTTTGAGTGCTTCTAGCACTGAGGTAATGAAGTACCCCAGGGTCCTGAGATGGGATATATGATCTGAGGTTGGTGTTTGACTTTTGGGGGTACACTCACTGGAAGAATGTGGGTGACAGACTCTATGCAAGCTGTTGAACCCCCTCCCCCGCCCCGGCTTTGCTATCCCAGACCCATTGGTTCTTCTATAGTAATCCTGTATTGTGATTTGATCAGACAAGATTTGTCTGTTGATGTTTGCAATTTCTGTTTGTATTTGCCTTGAAGTTCAGGGGGCTTATCTTTTCCCCCTGAACTAAGTGATATGTGTGTGTGTGTGTGTGTGTGTGTGTGTGTGTGTGTGTGTGTGTATGTTTAATTAAACTGAGATTGTGAACCCCTTAAAGTTACTTTCTTTAGAAAAGCAGATAAAAGGACCTGTGTTAGCAGCCCTTCTGTATATTGGTGTTATTGGTCTTATACAGTCATATTAGCTGCTAGCAAGATTGTTGCTACACAAATACAAGAATCAGGAGAAACTTGAAAAGATAAACAAGAAAGAGAAATCGTAAGGGACTTACTAAAATTGAACTGTTTACATTCCTACATGGAAAGATGATATTTGTAACTCATGAAGCCTTTCTCAGTATTAGGGTAGCTGGAGGGTATAATAAACAAACAAGCAAATAAACATACACGTATATATGTGTGTATGTGTATATATTTATGCATACATGTATATGTATATGTGTATGTATGAATGTATATGTATGCAAGTATGTAGATTTAGATGTAGATATAGAAATATATATATGTAGCTTTAGATAGATATAGATAATCGATCTGTATCTATCTGCCTATCTATACACACACAGAGAGGGCACAAGGTGAGTTGACTATGAAGGGATGATATCTAAAAAATAAAATTAAAGGATGAGAGAGAAATGTACTTGGAGGAAGAGAAAGGAAGAGGTAGAATGGGATAAATTATCTCATATAAAAGAGGCAAGAAAAAGCTTTTATAATGGAGGGGAAGAAGGGGGAGGTGAGAGGGAATGAGTGTACCTTTCTCTCATTGGAATTGGCTTAAGGAGGGAATAACATACACACTCAATTGAGTATGAAAATCTGTCTTACCCCACAGAAAAGTAGGGGGAAAGGGGATAAGGGAGGAGGTGATGATAGAAGGGAGGGCAAATAAGAGGAGAGGGTAATCAGAAGCAAACACTTTTGAGGAGGGATAGGGTCAAAGTAGAGCATAGAATAAATAATGGGTGGGATAGGATAGAGGAGAATATAGTTAGTCTTTCACAACATGACTATTGTGGGAGTGTTTTGCATGACTACACATGTATAACATAGAATCGCTTGCTTTCTCAATGAAGTTGGTTGGGGAGGGAGGAAGGAAGAGATGTGGAACTCAAAGTTTTAAAAATGAATGTTGAAAATTGTTTTTTACATGCAATTGGGGAATAAGATATACAGGCAATGGGGTAAGGGGAATAAGGGAAGGGGATAAGAGAAGCAGCAGAGTGATAGAATGGAGGGCAGATTTGGGGAAGGGGTAATCAGAATGCAGGTCATCTTGGGGTGGGTGAGAGGGGAGAGGTGGGGAGAAAATTTGGAATGTAAAATCTTGTGAAAGTGAATGTTGAAAACTAAAAATAAATTAAGTAATAAATTTCCACATAATAATAATATAATTATTTGTTATATAATAATATATTATTTTTAATTGCAAAATAATGTAATATTATCATGTAATTATATATCATTATAATTATCTACTAATATATAATTATCCATAATTAGATATTTGGTTAAAATAGGAATATATATGTATATTTGGGGGGCTTTAAAAAATAAATACAGCCTTACAAGAATTAAGAATTCAAGGAAACAGATATTCAACACAGAGTCATGAACCTAGATGTAAGATTAAAACATCCTCTCAACAGAGATATGTAATTTCCTTACTGTTAATTCTCTAGAAGGTGAATGGAATCAAGCTCAGACTTAATCAATTTAGAATACTACATACAATTCACCTGCTGACTAGAAACCATGGAGACATAATAAGAGTTGGAAAAACTAAAAAAAAGATATAAAAGTATTGTCAAATATAGCTTAAAATCTATGAAATTACAAAACTTTGGGAACATTTAGTGCACTCAGTATTCACTTCAATAGCTATGGCATGAAATTTTATTACATAAGCACAAATAATTATTAAATATACATGTAAATTATATATGTGTATATGTGTACGTAAGATGTAGCATGCAGTGGTTTGAGTCTAGTACTTGAAGTCAGAAATACCTGAGTCACAAGCTTGCCTTTTTTTTTTTTTAACCACAGGTAAATCCTTAATCTCTTAATGTCCCACATAATCCTTTAAGACTCTGATTTCCAGATTGCTGTTTATCTATATTGGTTAAATGAGTTTCTCTAACTGGAGTTTCCTAGATTGATGAAATTACATGTCCCCACTGAATCCCAAAGCCTACTAAAGAATAAAAGGAACAGCAAAAAGATAATTATTCAGTTTGAAAAGACATGAAATTGCTTAAAATATTGGGATTTTTTCTAAGAAAAATCTTTAAAACAGACAAAAAAGAGTTAAAGGTGTAAGCTTTGATTGCCTTTAGAATTTATTTGTGTGGAGTGGAGTGGAGTGACTCACTCTTTAATGATGGTGGAGAAATTAGGCAATTCTGAAATGCTCATTACTTGGAGAGGGGATGTGCATTTCCTACACTTTAGTTAAAAATTGTCTAAATCTATGTTCAGTATATAACCAATTTCCATTTAATACTCTGAGATAGTATTCATATACCATTAAATAAATTCAGTCAGTTTTTTACTGATTGTGATTCATCAAGGTGGGCACTACTCTTGTCTCATAGTTTAATAATGATTCTCTCTCTCTCTCTCTCACACACACACACACACACACTTTCTCTGTCACTCCTTGTTTCCATATACATGTGTATTTGCATGTGACAGTTTTTGAATTATAAATTTAAACCTTTCTAAAATTTCTAAGATGGTTCTTAAGGAGAGACCACTAGAACAATTCTAAAATAATATTGACCTAAAGTTTCAAAAAATTCTTAGGAAAAGTAGAACAACCACATCAGTTAATTTACGACAATCTTTGTTAGATGATGGATGTATGATTGTAATTAGGCATCATTGAAGATTAATTAGGACTCATTGTTATATTTTTTTCCTAATTGCAGTCCCTGAAAAGGTAGTATATAAGTTGCTAATTTAGGATGAAAATGCCCTCAATCTTTGCATGAGGAAACATTGAAATTTACAAAAGAGATAATGTTTGCAGGTAATGGATGACTTTAGAAATGGTAAATATCAGACTTAGTATTTTCTGATATGGGACCAGAGTTGTAGAATAATCACCTTGGATAGAGATAGGTTAGATTAGTGTCATTCTAGAGGCTGGTAGGCACTGTCATTTTGGGCAGTCACTAGTGTTGTGGAAACATATAGGACCCATGTACCTGGGGCCACATGGTGCTGGCCATTAAGTAGGCAACATGGAAAGTAGTGATAAAATACTGTTTTGTTTTTATTTGTTTGTGCTACTTCAGACATTTACTTATTTCTGCTTTCAAGAATGGGGAAATTAATGGAAATGAAAGCATGAACCATGAGTGGGACAAACAGTTGCTTTCCCCATCTACTCCACATTGGTCCTAGTGCTATTCTCAAATTTGTGAATGGTGTTAGTCCTTCTGGCCTATGCTTCTCAATGGCCTATCTTGTTTTACCTGCTGTCAGTGCAAGATAGGAGGAGCTAATTCAGCATATAGAGTAAATAGTGTGTCTTGTGGAGGTCTAGAAGAATAACTAAAGAATTAGAGAATATTGATTTGAAATGAGTATATTCCATCTCAACATATTTTGCAACTTAATAGGTTGAATTGAGGGGGTTAGGGAAGAGAAATAGAGAAAGAGAAAATATGTGGATTTTGGGGAAGATCAATGTCTTATTGTTTTATTCCTATTTAAATTTCATAACCAAAGACAAAATTCATTTTCAGAAACTAGATCTCTTTTATGATGTATATCCCCAAGTTCAGTAGAATCATCAAGTTCAGAAATATTGTGAAATAAACTTTCTTTTCTGCATTGTACCGAAAAACCTATTTGATCAGATCTGACAAAAGTTATCATAAAGTTCCAGAAAAATTCATTTTATGATATACAAACAGTGGTATGTTGTAGCTGATTGTTACATTTTCAGCATGCATGCTTAATTTATTGTTTTTGCCAATGTCTACATTTAGGAAAGTGATGGAGAAGATATTAATAAAACAGATTAAATTTAATATTGCTTCATGAATAACCCCCCCCCAAGCCGATTGTTAAACATTTACCAGAATACTTCTGCTACAACATTTTGTTCTTGATTCTGAATGTTATTTCTAACTGTCCTCAGTTCCTGGAATTATCTATCTACTTAATCTTTTCATTCTACTTTGTTCAACTCCCAGGTAAAATTATAGCTTCTAAAAGGAGCCTTTCCTAATACTCTTTAATGTTGATATCTTTTCTGTATTCATAATCTCCAATTTATTTTGTATATTGTTTGTACTTATTTGCATGCTTTCTCCGTATAAACTATGAGCTCAAATTGGACTGAGCATCATAACAGCATGGACTAGTTTTTTTGTTTGTTTTTATTTGAATCTCTAGTACTTAGCACAGTACCTAGCATACAGATGGCACTTCATAATTGTTTACTGAATGAGTGATGTACTAACTATAATTTCCTTGCCTGTCTCATCCCTGAATCTCAGAATTGACAGGATGAGAGTAGAGATGAAGACCTGTTGAGAATTAGTAGTAATTAACAATCTAGGAAACAAAAATCATATAAGGATTGGTTTAATTCATCCTCAAAGAAAAATGAGTTAAAAGAAAGATGAGATGAGGCTAACACCAGAAATCTACAAAGGATACCAGTCAATGTGAAAATAGCCTAAGCTGGGAGTCATGGGTTTTAGAAGGAAATTTTCCAAAAGTACAGTTGAAATGTCATGTAAAACTAATTCAAGTAAATAATAGGAGCTTAAAAGAAATAAGACAGAAGTAGAATCTTTTAAAGAAAAGAAGGGATAGAATAGTGTTATTCAGTGTTGGTAACATATGAACTGTATGGAACAACAACACTTCTGCCAGTTCACCTCCCAAGGACTTGAGATCATTGGTGTAATGAATGTCTTTATTGGTTCAGGTACAAGATGGGAGACAAGATACTTGGTCATAGTTAGCAAGGAGAGGGGTGAAAGATGATAAAATTACAGAGAGAAAAAACCATGTATGCATATATATATATTTACAATAGCACTCTGTATCATACCAAAGAACTAGAAACATTGAGGCAGTAGTTCATATCACCATGTATGAATGAAATGCATATTAATGTAATAGGATATTATAGTACAATAAGAAATGATGAAAGGCAGAGATTCAGAAAGACAGGGAGAAATTATATTAATGGATACAGAGTGCATTGAGCAGAAGTAGAACAGTTCATACAATGCTTAAAATATTGTAAAGGAAAATGGACCTGAATATTTAAGAACTATGATTTATGAAACAATAATAAAAAGGTTTCCCGTCTTTTGGCAGAGAGGTGATAGAATTGAGATGCACAATGAGGCATACATTCTAAGAAACAGCCCATGTATAGATTTGTTTTATGTGACTATAGTGGGGGAGAGTTTTGGAAAGGGAGTAAAAGAAAGTGATGTTAATATTTAAGAAAAGAAAAGAGTATCAATTAATTATTTAAAATAAACAGAAAGAAGTTCAGCAGGAGACTAAGGTAAGCAGGGAAGTATTACAACTGCCATTATATATTTGAAACAACCAAGCTAAACCACCACAACAAAACCAAATAAAATGAAAGAAAAACAATAACAGGATATATATATATGTATATATATATACATATATATATATATACACACATACACACATACACGCACAGTTTTATACAGAGCCCTTTTATTCCTATTCTTTATTATAGGGAAAAGTTCATATTTGTTTATTTTTTAAGGTTCATAATAATAAAAATGATATTTAAAAAGTTTTATAAAAAAAGAAACTAGATGAAGAAAAAAGGGGAAAAATCCAAGGGATTTAATGGACTTTAAGCTTAATATCAATAGACAGTGAAAAGGCAGCCAAAAAAAGTAATACAATCTTGGGTTGCATTAAGAAAGGTATAGCATTATGAGGGAGTTAATAGTCCTGCTTTATGTGCTCTGTCAAGAACATATCTAAAATATTATCTTGACTGAGTATCACTTTTTAGGAAGGATTAACTGCAACAAATTGAGTGGAGGGGTGGTTAATGATAAAAGAATTAGAGATCACAATGTATAAGGATCTGTTGAATTAACTGAGCACGTTTAACCTGGAGAAGAGCTATAGGATACTGGTATGCAGTATAGGATATGATCATTTCTCTCAAATGCTTGTTATATAGAGGGAAGTTTATACTTTTTTTTTTCCTCAGAGAAGAAGCAGAGAACAAACCTAGCCCCAGAGAACAGACCTAGAAGCAATATATGAATGTTGGGTTGACAGATTTTAACTCAATATAATGGGAGAAAAAAAGACAACTTGTACCAAGTAGAGCTTCTAGAAAGTCTAATGGGATATGGGACTTCTGTGAAGGCCTTAAATAAGAGGCTGGATATCCACTTAATGATATTATGAGGATTCTTGTTTAGGTAAGTTTTAGGTCAAATTACTTAATAAATTCAATAGATTTTTTTGTGGTAAAAGGTAGTTGTAGGAGAAACAGCCAGAGAAAAAATTGGGTAGGTAGCAGTGAAGTGTTTGGGCTAGTGATGGTGGTCAGAGATTGAATTTCGGGAGGAAAAATGGGGGGGGTGGAGGATGAGGAAAGTTTGAAGGAAAACAATCTCTTATTTCACGTAATGGTTCAGAGTCTATGTAGGAATGATAGAGGAACACAATCAAGAACAATTAAATAAAATGTAAACCAGTTAAGGACAATAAAAGAGTGGATCCCACAGAGGTAAATTCAGGAAAGAAAAGATCAGATAAGTTAAAAAAGTTAGCTGGAAGAATTAGATGATAAATCAAATTGAAAATGAAATTTTTAGTGAGGCATATTGGAGAAATATGGAAGGGATGGGTGCAAGGTTAGAAGTGGAGGTGAATGTGGCCTTGGTGTTACTGGTGAAACTAAGGAAAGAAAGTTGAGTTGGATTGTCAAGATAATAAAGTGATTACTGTAAAAAAAAAGCTTTAATGAGGTACTTTAGCTTAATGTTTAAATATTTAATTATACTCTTTTTTGAAAGATAGAGATCTCAATCATTGTGAACTGTGGGGGTAAACTATTTGGAGAAGCACTAAATGTATGATGATTGGATTTCTATCCTAGCTATAAAAGTGTTATCTGAATTTCAATTATATGCTGATTTCAGTGCTAGTGGAGGAGGTGAAGGCACTCAATGTACAACTCTTCAGACTGTAGAGTTCTATGGAGAATGAAGTGATTCTTAAGGAAAGACCAGCAAGGCTCCAGTGAGAAAAAGCAAAGGGTGGGGCTGGGACAATCTAATAGTGAGTAGGGAAAACTTGACCTTTGTCAGGACGAAGAAGCATACAAGAATATGTTTAACAGAGTAAAAAGGAAGGAAATAGAGAGCTGTAAATTAGTACTTGAAAAAGGATTTGAAGCTTTTACTGAAGGGCAGGAAGATGGATGCTCTCAAGAGAAAGAAGCTTCCTTACTTCAAGAGAATAAATATTAGAGCCATAGAAGGTATGGTAAAAAGCAGAGCAAGAAGTGAAGAATATTCCTACTTGATGACTCTGTGGGAGTACTGAGGCATCTTTGTTAATCTTATGACAACAGTAGAGAAGTCTGTCATCTTCTTGGGGCGTAACACAACTTTGCCCTTTGTGTGTGTGTGTGTGTGTGTTTTATTAAATGCCATAAGAGGGATTCAGGTATTCTGATATCTCATCCTATTTTAAAGATACCTCCATGTTCATGCAGTTCATTTGTATTGAATTCTAGTTCTAATGTAAAAACAATCCTCTCCTTTTTGAACTCAGAGTGTTTACACCTGCTGATTTTGTTAAGGGGTCTATAACAGCATATCACATCCTCACATGAAAATAGGAAAATGTGGAGTGACAATGTAATGGCATATTAAAACACTTGACTAGTTTTAATATGTCCAATTAATTGATTTTTGTTTATATTAAATGTCACCTGCTGTCATTTTATAACTTGTTTTAAATTAAATGTTATAGTATTCAAACTATTAGTCATAATCTAGTTGTATGTGTATGTATAAATGTATACATACAGATAAAAATACACACATATGTACATGTACACACACATACACACTCACATTGGTATGATATTGTAAAAATACAGTCAGGAATTCTAAAGCTCAGAAGGAGCTGAAATTTTCAAGGAAAGCCAAAGACAATAAAAAGGGCTAGACTGGGTTTTTTTTTGCTTCATTCTTGCTTTGGGGTTGCATTTCTCTTTGTTTTAGCAGAGAAAAAAAAAGAGAAAGAAAGAATAGAATCTTTTCTTATGGTGGGTGGGATAATAGCTAAAAACAGAGAGGAGCCAGAGTCATTTAATTATTGATTTGCTTCTTTTTCCTCTTTGAAGGAGAATGATCCTTACACTAGAAATGATAAAATAAAATTGACATAGGGAATTGATACCCAAGATAATAAAGGTGATAGTAATTGAACATTTAGTTGCCATATTAACTCAAGTCCTCTGGTGCTAATGAACTTTTTTCCTTGGATACTGAAAGAACGGTAAATGTGACTACTACACTAATGTCAATATTCGAAAGATCATGAAAAACACAAATATCACAAGATTTCACAAGGTAAAAAGTCCTGATTTTCAAAAATAAAGTCAACAGATTCTCCAAATTATGAACCAGTGAGCTTGACTATCATGTTTGGGAAATACAGAAGATTTTATTAAAGAATTAGATGACTAACGTATAGAAAGGAAAGTAGTGACACTAAGGAGCCAACATGGATTCATTAAATTAGAGTCATACAAAGCCAACTTTATTTTCTGTTTTTGATAAGGTTAATAGATAAATTAGTACATTAGAGGAAAGCTATGGATAGTTTATATTTTAGCAAAGTTTAATAAAGTATTTCATGCTGTTCTAGCAGAGAAGGTGGAAAGTTATGGAAAGGATAAGATGTATTCATAAGTGAATAATTGGATGCTGGGAATTAGATTAGCTGTTAATGGTTCAACATCAACATGGCAAAATGTCTCCAGTGGAGTATTCCAAGGGTTCTGAGTTGATTCTGTATTATTTAATATTTCTATTAATGTCTGGAATAAAAACAAACATGACATGCCCATCAAAGCTGCAATTGGAATGAAGTTTCAACAGGTAGTTAAGAGAGATGAGAGAGTTAGAATCCAAAAAGATCTTGATAATCCAGAACATGGTTTTGAGTGTAATGTACTAAGATGGATTTCAATCAATATAAATATGAAATCTTACACTTAGATTTTAAAATCAACTTCATAAATATGAGGTAGGCATAGTCAGCTAGCAGTTCTTCTGAACAAAGGTCTGAGTGATTTAATGGCCTGCAAGTTTAATGTTTAGTTGTCAGTGTATAATGTATCAGCCAAAAAAGCTAATGTCATTTTGTGCTTCTGGGAATAGAAAACTCATAGTTCCACTATATTTGAGTATCCCCAAGTGTTAACAAGAATAGCATGTCTGCTTCTGGGCACCAGAATCTAAGAAGGACATTGATGCATTCTAGACCAGAGTTGTCAGACTTGTGCTGATAAAACTCCCCTGTAGCCCAAAGCAGATGAAAATATAATTGGGAAATGCTTAACACAATAAATAAAAATAGAATAAAACATAGATAATGTCAATTTCCATTTTCTGTGTTAATATGTATCTGTTTATATTTGAGTTTGACACAATTGCTGTAGAGTTTCCAGAGGAAAGCAGCCAAAACGGTAAAGGGCCTTCCTTCCTTGATTTGTGAGAATAAATTAAGTAATGTTTATCTTTCAGAAGACTAGAGCAATTGAAGTTATTAAACATTTACTATGTTTACTATGTTACTATATTAAACATTTACTATGTACCAGACACTATGCTAAGTATTGGGAATGCAGAATCAGAAAGACAACCTCTACCACATGAAGTTTATATTCTAATGGGGGAAGATAATCCGTAACAGAGATCAGAATAGGAGGTGGGGAGGGGTGAGGCAGGTACTGAACTCCAAAGCCTTGTAGACAAATTCCAGTGGGTCAGGAGGGCAGGCTGGAAAAGAATTAAGACTTGGTTTTCCTGGATTTCTTTCTTGAAATGGAGGTTTTGAAAATAACCAGGCCATCGTTGGGAATGGCAAAGGGAGCTGATGGTACTTGCTATGTGAGAAGTAGTCTGGGGGACAGAATGAGCTTCTAGGGTAAAGAGGTTTCTTTAACATAAGGAAGTATTATGGAGATGGGTCAGAAATGAAGCCTTTAGAGGAATAATAAGGACATGGTCATCCTGGTCTCTATCTTTAAAAAAAGTATTTGAAAGGTTTTCATATGGAAGAGGGATTAGGCTCCTTCTGATTTACTACAGATGGCAGAACTAAGAGCAATGAGTGAAAGATTGCAAATAGGTCAATTTAGACTTGATTTTAGTAAAAAAAAAAATACCTGAACAATTAAAGCTAACAATGGAATTGGCTGCCTCAGGGATAGTTGTTTCTTCTAATATAATATCAATTATACATGTGAAGTCATGCAAAACATATTTCCATATTATCAATGATGCAAAAAAATCAATAAAAAAGAAAAAAAGAAAATGAAAAAATGTATGCTTCAATCTGCATTCCGAGTTCATCAGTTCTCTCACTGGAGATGGATAGCTTTTTCATCATGGTTCCCTTCAAATTGTTTTAGATAGTTGTATTGATCAGGATAGCTAATAAGTCTTTCAGAGATGCTCATCCTTATAATATTGCTGCTACTGTGTACAATTTTCTCCGATTATGCTGACTTTATTTCAAGAAAATGATATACACAAGACTACAACATAAATGGGAAGAACAAACACAAAATATTTAAAAGTAAATATTTCAAAACTACAAAGAACAAGCATGACCCCAAAAAAGAGAAATGTGAAGATATTTTCATCCAACTCCTTTACAGAGGTGGGAGATCTATGAATGTGGTATACACACACATAAATGGATATATGCCCGTACATATATATATATACATATATATATATATGTATACACATAGATATATAAATATCAAACTTTTTCAGTACTGCTTAGTTTTGCAGATATTTTTCTCTTTTTTCTTATATATTTAAAATATAGTATAACTCTCTCAGAGACACTAATATGAAGGATACTGGCAGAAACTTTGGTGATAAGAACAAAAGATAAATTGAAATCATTTAGAAATAAAAATATGCCGCCATCCTATTGTCAGCTGACCCTTACGTCTTAAAATTTTGCTAAAGCCTCATTCTCTCTGTTATTTGTCCCTTATATTCTAATATTTCATCAAGTAGAATAGGAAGATGTCACTGATTAGGGATCTTTTGATGAATTTGTTTACCCCCATTATACTTAAATTGGCTTTGATCAACAAACTGCTTTTAAATTTTCTTTACCTATCACTTTCTTCTACACCATTAATCTTTATTATGTACTTTATACATTGTATAAATACATGTATATATTTATACATGTATTTTATAAGCAGTGTTCTTATTTTTTTCATTTTTTAGCTTTTCCTAATTTCTACCACAACCTGCAGAAAATCCTTTTCCCCCAATTTTAAGTACTTCTAATCAGAGATTTTTCCTTTTACTATACAGCTTTTACTCTGAGCAGACAAAATTTCAAATAGTTCTCTTTGATTCTGGCTCTTTTCTGATCTGTTACAATTATTCCGAGAATACATTTTGTTTATCATTTAGATCTATCATTACACAGTAAATTTTTTTACTGTTAGCCCTGATATTTCACAGGATTTTAAAAAAAGAATAGCCTTCCAGGAATTATGTACCATGTAGTGTAACTATCCATAAGCTATGTATATAAAAGATGGTTGTCAGGTTTAATTAACCTTCACATATTATTTAATTTTAAACCTTCCAACTTTTTTCTATCACCCAGTTAGGTAAATCGAGACTTCAAAAGGCTCAAGGTTCATTCCTAGGATTAAAGGAAATTTATTTCTACTTTCACCAATCATGGAAAGCTCAGATCTTTATGGTATTTCTTATAAAACCAAACAACAAATACATGAAGACAATAACTTTTGTTCCCCAAAGCTGATGCTAGTTCTTTTATTTTTAAGTGATAATGCTTATTTTTCAGATATTTGAATCATTAAGAAATTCCAGGTTTCTCCATTTTATCTAAAATGACTTTTAAAAGACAATACCTAGCTACTCTTGAAAGTTTAAAAATGTGAAATGTATCAGAAGTATAACTATACAAAACTGGAAAACAGTATTCCTTAAATACCTATCTCAACTTATGAATAGCTCACAGAATATTTTTAAAAAACATTTTCATAGGTGATGGATCATTTTCCATTGAGGGCAAAGGTGGCATTTGTAACCAGTTAGGAGTAATTTTTAATGAATTCTAGGAAACAAATGGTTTTTCAACTGAACTGGGAGCACTTTGGGGTAAAAAGTAGATTTGGCTATAATACAGGAAGGCTAATTTTCCTATGTGCTTCTTCAAGTGGCTCTGAGAACAAATCAATTAGAGACATAAAAAATTTTTGGCAATGGCATCATATTTGGAATAAGTTTTCAGTCTCCTATCATTACTACCATAAAATACAACATTCATCTGGATTTATTCTTTTTGATTGGTATAGCCCCTTTATTGATATACAGTTCTTTTGGCTTACAATAGTTTTAACTCTCTTGGTGAATGAATGTATGTGTGCTTACGTATAGACATAAGCAAAGATAGCTTAGGTCTGAAAAGATGAAATAATCCTACAAATTATGTATAATTAAAACTATTTAAAAAGTTCGCTAATTGATTTTTATAAAGTCAAAAATATATTATATTTACATAGCAGTTAAAGGATTGCAGAACAGATTCCTTCATAATAAATTAGAGTTCCACAGCAAAACAGTTATTTTATATTTATTAGCTATGTTTTTTTTATTTAAAAGGCATAAGGTACTACAAGAGAAAGTACTGATTTTCAAATATCTGAGGAGGCAGATAGGAGGACAGCCAAAAATCCTTAAGTGCTATAATAACACTTGGAGATTATATTACAACTAGACCTTATTTTGATGTGATAAACATTCAAAGTCTTCATTCTTTCAAGCTTTCATACATGGTCAAATGAGTCAAACTTTCCCACCTAAAATAAACTGGATTACGAAAATATGAAGCGGGAGGGAGGGATACTTTTAAATGTGCAAAGGATGCAATTACATAAATAATTTCAAACTCAAAGGAGGGCCCTGCTCATGGTTTGCCTTTTGCTGATACAGGATAAAAAAAGGCCAAAGCAGGAAAAAAGGGAGGAATGGTTAAGGGACAGTAATGGGAACAGTATTTAGGAAGTTTTAAAAAAAGTTTTCCAAAATACCATGTGAAAATTTGCTATGCTGGGTATGGTGGTGGGAGGCAATCTGAATAAATGTATGAGACCCCTCCATCAATTCTAAGAAAGTGAAGTTTGTCATAGGAATTCATTCAGGATCTCTGTCTCTATCACTTTCTTCTGCTCAAAGTTCAATGTAAACTCTATTTCCTGATACTGAGGCCAAATGACATTCCCCTCCATGAAGCTCCAAATTCCCCGAGGCATAAAACTTTACTAATTTTGCCCAGATATTCTTCTTGAGGCAAAACAGAACCAAATAAGTTCCAGCACAGTCAGGCTAACCTAGTGCAGTGTATCCCTGGAGATTACTCCGACATATTACCTACCTCTTTTCACCAGATTTGCTAAAGACCTTACACTCTTAAAAACTCAGTGTCTCATATGGGAATTTATAAAAGTTCCAAAAATTTCCATTCCTTTCACCACATTGTCCCAGTACTGGAACAACTCTGTAAAGTGATTTTTTTTACAAGAATACACAAATATGGATATATGTATAGATATGATTTTTATAAGAATATACATGCTTTTAAAATAATATATACATACATAATATATATGCACACATATATGTATATTTTTATAAAATAACTTTGGTGACATATATGTATGAAATGTTATATTATATGTTATAAATATATATTTATAATTCTATAGAATATGAGCCACATCTATTTTTGTTCCTACCTCTTCTACTGATTATCAGTTTATATAAAAAAGCCAGCTAGTCTTAGACTTGATCAGCTTTTAGAAATAAGTATTTATTATGATAATATAGTTATATAAAATGATTCTACTAAAACTTGTGATGTGTTCTTCAAAAATAAACATTCAGATTCCAGGGAAAAGTATTGTCAAGATTAGAGCACATTTTGAAAAGACATTCTATCATTAGAATCTTTGAAAAATAAAACAACAGAATTGGACAGCAAAAATGTAGAAATAGAAGAAAAAATACTGTGAAAAGTGGAAGAATGTATGAGAGTATGCCAAAATAAAAATATTGAATGTGACAAATGACAAATGAATGAATGAATAAATGAATGAAAAGACATATCAAGCACCTTTATATGCAAGATTCTGTGCTAAGTGTTGGGAATCAACATACAAAATGAAAGAGCCTCCCTGCCATCAGCGAGGCACTTACATTTTAATGAAACACTACCTATAAGCATATAGATACACACATGCATAGACACATATTGCATGTATATATATGTACACATACATATACATACACACATATTTATGTATTTATGTATATATACACACATATGTTATAAATATACGTGTGTGTGTGTGTGTGCGCGCGCGCAAATTTGATATGGGGACAAGGACAAAGGACTTTTGTCTGGGAAATCTCAGTGATACTGAATGGAGTGATAGGGAAATTTATTGAACTATCATATCGAGAAATCAATGTATGGATACTGGGGCAAAAGATAGAAAGGGAGTAGGGAAAGGAATGGTACGCTTGTGGTGTCATTGGATGAAGATGGTTGGAGAACATGATGGTTGGATTAAGTCAGGGCTAAGTATCAGTAACTCTCTCCATTCAGAAAGTTAAGGCTTTAAATCAGGACTTAGAGTAAAAATAATACTTCTTAAATAAGAACATTAAAATTAATATCAACAATAAAGGAATTGAAACTGAATGTCATGGAAAGTATACTGAGGATGCTTGATTCCAAAGAAGAGATAAGAGAATGCCCCCTCTCCTCCCCTCAATAGATTTCTTTACCAAGATGGAGGATTATGGGTATGAAGCAAGACTGACAATGTCTAATATTTTAGTATAGTATGTTAATTTTGCTTAATAGTATATTTTTCCCTCTTTTGCATCTACTGTTGTAAAATGTGACTCTTGGAGAAGAAGGGAGTGAGAGGAGGGGACAAAAAGGAAGAAATAAGGGATGGAATATATTAGGAATGTAGGTAATATAAAAATGAAATGTGTATGTATTCATGTATCCATTATAGGTTTTAATGGGCACTACACTCTGAACTGAGACAGGGAAGGATAAAATAAGCAAAAATACAGAGAATAATAAATCCATGGAGTTTTGGATTAGGACGTATAAGGTGTTGGTGGAATCAATCATTCCACAAGCATTTGTACTTTCTATGTGTCAGAGACATAGGTGCTGGGGAAACAAAAATAAAAAGTGAAACAATCACTAAAGGAATTTTTATGCTAGGGTGGAATTAACTAGGTGCACATTATTGTATGTAAAGGAAACTGTAGAGATAAATTGCTGACTTAAGTGGGAGATGATGTAAAGTAGATTAAATTGCCCAATAAAAAGGAAAAAAATAGAGAAGTAGATAAAAAGTCACATAGACCCAAATTATACTTTGAATATAAGAAGCACATGTAAACTGATCCATATATTATATATATGTACTGGAAATGTATGGTTAGGAAAAAAATCAATTATGCTTCAAGTAATTTTTTAAAAGCAGAATCATAATCTCAGGAAAGGTAACAATAAAATTGACAAATACAAAAGATGTGAAAAAGCAAAGCTACATTCTTAGTAAAGCACAATAGACAATGAAAAAAATAAGATGCAATAAATATGCTTCAAATACAACATAGCTGTGATTTGTTTTATTTTATTTTAAAATTGATTTTATTGATTCATTTTTACATTATATTTATTTTGATTATATCCCTTCCCCTTCAACCAAGTGAGCTGTTATTATAATAAAGATTTAAAAGAGGAAAAAAGCAATTCATCTAAACCAAGACATCAGCTTTGTCAAAATAGATGCAGTTTCATATCCAGAGCCCCTACTCTTCAATTAAAAGAGGGAGTTATTTCTTCCTACTTTCTTAAAGCTCTTTAAATTTCTTTCCATCTTAACTGTTATGCTTACTGTCTATATTATTATTCTGGTTTTTTATTTCTCTTAGCACTAGTTTATATGATTTTTACTTTTTTCTGAATTTTTCATTTTCATTTTCTTCATATTCTTTAGCCATAAAACAAATAATCTACTATACACCAAATCTACAATCTACTATACAACATTTTAATCATTCACACTGTTCAATCTTTATTTAATCATCAACTACTTAATTTTTGTTCATTGTGATGACAAAATAGGATTATTAAAATTTTGGTATATATAGAACCTTTCTTTCTATTTTTAGACAGACTTGAAGTATATGAGTAGCAGGTGGGGTCAGAGGGTTTTAGATTTTTCTCATAACTTATTGCAAGAGCTAGTATTTCCAGGCTTATGTCAAACAATATTGTAGAATGGTGACATCTTTGCTGTGTTCGTGTATTTAATGAAAAATTTCTTCATGTAACTCCAAATTGCTTTCCAGAATGGTTGATCTAAATCACCGCTCCACCAATTCTGTATTAGTGTGTGTTCATGTTTCTGCAGACCCTTCAACACTAAATATTTCTATCCTTTGTTGTCTTTAACCATTTGCTGGTCATGAGATGAAACTTCAAAAGAGTTTTAATTTACATTTATCTTACTATTATATATTTGGAGTAATCCTTTATGTGGTCGGAAATCATTTACCATCCTTTTGAGAACTGCGCTTTCATGTCTTTTTAACCCTAATTCATTAAGAAATAGTGGTTGACTTAATATACATCTAATTAATTCCTTATATAGCTTGGATATTAGATTCTTATGGGATTTTAATTCCAAAGTTTTTTTTTCCTATAATCAATGGTTTTCTTTCTGAACTTAGGTTGTCTAAATTTCTTTCTATAAAATTCAGTTCCACATAAATGAAATTATGTATGTTATCTCTTTTAATTTTGTCTCTTATTTAAGAACTCTCCCCCTTGCCATGATTATAAATAATATTTCTTTCTCTATGCTTAATGTGTGTGTGTTTATGTAACAGTTGTTAATATACAGTTTTCATATCCACTTTCATTTTATTGCAGAATGTAAAGTAAGATGTTGGTTAAACCTATTTTCTCCCAAAGTGCTTTCTTCCCCCACCCTCAAATATTCTAGTCAAACAGGGTATTCTTCCCCAAGGAATTTGTGTTAAATGACATAAAAAAATCACCTATTGAATTTGATTATTTCCACTGTTTACTTAGCAAGCCTTTTCCATGAATCTACAACACTATTTTAAAGTTTCAATGTTTGCTACTCTATCATACAATTTTAGGTCCTCTTCAGTCTTATTTTTTCCCCTTATATGTCTGTCATTTCATCTAGAGATAGTGAGAGCTGTATCTTCTCTAAGCTGGTCTTTATTCCTTTGTTTTCTTATAACGTATTGCTTAATTATCATTTCTAGGCCTGCGTCAAATAATAGTATAGATGTCAGAGAAAGGAGGCAGCTTGCTTTATGCCTGGTAAGTCATTAAAATTTTTGGTTTTAGAAAAACACTTCATATCAAAATGACCTTTCTACAAAATTTTCTGGGACTTTTGGCCTGTTTGGCTTAGTATTTTTTCCTTCAATCATTGCTATCATCGTAGAGTTTGGAATGTTTTGTTGTTTTTAATATGATAGATTTAACATTACAAATTAATATGATCGCACTGATTTTGTTTGTGCAAACCCTTTTTGATTTAATGTAACCATTATTAACTATTTCCCTGTGATCCTTTCTACCTCTTGTTTGGGCATAAACTCTTCCTTTATCCATATATCTGACAACTAATTTCCCTTCATGATCCCCTAATTTGCTTTGCATATAACTAAATCATATATTCATTTTAAGCTTAACTTGGCATAAAATGTAAGATTGTGTTCTATGCTTAGTTTCTGCCAGAAAGTTTTACTGTTTTCTGAGTGGTTTCTATCAGATAATGAATTCTTACCTCTATAGCTTGAATCTTTGAGTTTATTAAATACTAGTTTATTGTGGTCACTTGTATCTGTATGTTGTATGCCTAATTTTTTCATTGATCACCCACTCTATTTCTTATCCATTACCAGATTAGTTTAGTGATTACTGCTTTGTAATATAGTTTGAGATTTAGTACTGCTAGGGTGCCTTTCTTTACTCTGCCCCCCCATCAGTTCCCTTGATATCCTTGACCTTTTTTTCCTCCAGATGAATTTTGTTATTATTTTTCTAGCTTTCTAACACAATTCTTTGGTTTCCCTTCCTGGTGGGTTTTGCTGATAATAGAAATAAAATGCTGATGATTTGTGTGCAACTATTTTATGTCCTGAAACTTTCCTAAAGTTGTTCATTGTTCTGATTATATTGGTTTTAGATTGATGTGACTTCTCATTTTAAGAAGAGCTACATTTATTCCTGTGTTTTCTGTGTTTTTATGGATGTTTGTTTTGTCTATGGGTGAAACACCTGCCAAATGGTGCTGGATCCTGTACCCAGTGCTAGAATAGGGGTACTCTGTTTGCTATTTCTGATCAGTTTAGTCCCCTTACTACTCTTGGTGCCACTACTGCTGGTGCTGCTCTTATGAGTACTGCAACTGTCTGCAGACCTCAGAGGTGATGTTGCTTTTTCTATATAATTTCCTGGTAAGCCACTACCCTAGCATCCACAGGAAAACCTCTCTTTCTGTCTTTTTTATTATTATTTAATATTTTTAGTTTTCAGCATTGATTTCCACAAGATTTTGAATTACAAATGTTTCCCCATTTCTACCCTCCCCCCCAACTCCAAGATGGCATGTATTCTGATTGCCCTGTTCCCCAGTCAGCCTGTCCTTCTGTCACCCAACTCCCCCCCATCCCCTTTTCCCTTACTTTGTTTAGGGCAAGATAGATTTCTATGCCCCATTGCCTGTATATCTTATTTCCTAGTTGCATGCAAAAACAACTTTTTTTGAACATCTAATTTGAAAACTTTGAGTTCCAAATCCTCTCCCCTCATCCCTCCCCACCCACCCTCCCTAAGAAGGCAAGCAATTCAACATAGGTCGCACATGTGTCGCACATGTTTTACATAAGTAAAACTCTTCCACAATACTCATGTTGTAAAAGACTAACTATAATTTACTTCCTCCTATCTGGTCCCCCTTTATTCAGTTTTCTCCCTTGACCCTGTCCCTTTTCGAAAGTGTTTGCTTTTGATTACCTCCTCCCCTCTCTGCCCTCCCTTCTATCATCCCCCTTTTTTATCCCCTTCACCCTACTTTCATTTGGCATAAGATACCCAATTCAATGTGTATGTTATTCCATCCTCAAGTCAAATCTGATGAGAGCAAGATTCACTCATTCCCCCTCACCTGCCCCCTCTTCCCTTCCAACACAACTGCTTTTTCTTGCCACTTTTATGTGAGATAATTTACCTCATTCTATCTCTCCCTTTCTCCCTCTCTCAATATATTTCTCTCTCATCCCTTTATTTGATTTTATTTTTTTAGATATCATCCCTTCATATTCAACTTACCCTGTGCCCTCTGTCTATGTACATTCCCTTCAGCTACCCTAATACTGAGGTTTCATGAATTACACACATCATCTTTCCATGTAGGAATGTAAACAAAACAGTTCAACTTTAGTGAGTCCCTCGCAATTTCCATTTCTTGATTACCTTTTCATGCTTCTCTTGATTCCTGTGTTGGAAAGTCAAAATTTCTATTCAGCTCTTGTCTTTTCACTGAGAAAGCTTGAAAATCCTCTGTTTTGTTGAAAATCCATATTTTTCCTTGGAGCATGATACTAAGTTTTGCTGGGTAGGTGATTCTTGGTTTTAATTGTAGCTCCATTGACCTCCGGAATATCATATTACAAGCCCTTCAATCCCTTAATGTAGAAACTGTTAGATCTTGTATTATCCTGATTGTGTTTCCACAGTACTCAAGTTGTTTCTTTCTGGCTGCTTGCAGTATTTTCTCCTTGATCTGGGAGCTCTGGAATTTGGCGACAATATTCCTAGGAGTTTTCTTTTTGGGATCTTTTTCAGGAGTCTGTTGGTGGATTCTTTCACTTTCTATTTTGCCTGGTGGCTCTAGAATATCAGGGCAGTTCTCCTTGATAATTTCTTGAAAGATGCTATCTAGGCTCATTTTTGATCATGGCTTTCAGGTAGTCCAATAATTTTTAAATTATCTCTCTTGGATCTATTTTCCTGGTAAGTGGTTTTTCCAATGAGATATTTCACATTGTCTTTCATTTTTTTCATTCCTTTGATTCTGTTTTATAATATCTTGATTTCTCATCAAGTCACTAGGTTCCACTTGCTCCAATCTAATATTTAAGGTAGTACTTTCTTAAGTGGTCTTTTGGACCTCCTTTTCCATTTGGCTAATTCTGCCTTTCAAGGCATTCTCCTCCTCATTGGCTTTTTGGAGCTCTTTTGCCATTTGAGTTAGTCTATTTTTTAAGGTATTATTTTCTTCAGTACTTTTTTGGGTTTCCTTTAGCAAGACATTGACTTGTTTTTCTTGGTTTTCTTGCAGCACTCTCATTTCTCTTCCCAATTTTTCCTCTACTTCTCTTACTTGCTCTTCCAAATCCTTTTTGAGATCTTCCATGGCCTGAGACCAATTCATATTTTTCTTGGAGGCTTTTGATGTAGGCTCTTTTGACTTTGTTGACTTCTTCTGGCTGTATGTTTGTTCTTCTTTGTCACCAAAGAAGATTCCGTGGTCTGAGTCTGAATCTGAGAGCATTTTCACCGTCTGTTCATGGTCCCAGGCAACTACTTGACCCTTGAGCTTTTTGTCGGGGTACGACTGCATGTAGAGTATAGAGTACTTTGTCTGAAGCTTGAGGGCCTGCGCTGCTATTTTGAGAGCTACTTCTACACAGCATGCTCTGCCACACAAGTGCTCCTTCTCCCCCAAGAACTGCCAATCAGGATTGCGGCCCAGATCCAGGCAGGGCAAAGCAGGCTTTGCACTCCTGCTCTAATCAGCTACTTAATTCCTCCCACCAGGTGGGCCTGGGGCTGGAAGCAACTGCAGCTGTAGCCCTGGAAGCAGCCTCAGAGCTGCACCACCTATGCTGCCCCCAGGGTGGTGGCTGACTACAAACTCCTTTCACTCTGTCCCAGCAGCTTTTCCCACTAACCTTCTCTGTTGTTTTTGGCCTTTGTGGGTTGAGAAGTCTGGTAACTGCCACAGCTCACTGATTCAGTGTGGTACGGCTTGTTCTGCCAGGCTCCTGGTCTGGTTGGTCCTGGAACAGCCCACACTGGGTTCTGTTCTGCTGTGCTCCCAGCTCTGTGCGATAGACCCTTCCCGGCAATCATCCAGGCTGTCCTGGGTTGGAACCCTGCTTCCCTCTGCTATTTTGTGGGTTCTGCAGCTCTAGAATTTGTTCTGTTCAGAGCCATTTTTTTGTTTTTAGGAGAGACCTGGGGGGCTGAGTTTAAGCAAGTCCCTGCTTTCCAGGAGTCATCTTGGCTCCACCCACCTCTCTTTCCATCTTAAGTTGTCCTTGGCTGGAAAAATTAGATACTATGATTTTTTGAAATTATTTTCAGAATTTGATAGGAGTCATTTTAAAAATGTTGGAAGAGCTGAGCAAAAATACTATGCAATTTTAGCTTAACCCTCTCTCAGATTTGTAAAAAAAGCTTATTTATTATTTTATGGTGTCCCCCCTTTTAGCTATTTCTTTTCTACTTTTCAAATGTTCTTCTCTGTTCATTTTAACTTTGCTTATTAGTAGATTTTCTTAATTTTTAAATACATACTCAATTCAGTAACCCCCTTTTTCTATGTAAATGTATATTTCCAGAGAAATATTTTTCTGATGACTGATTTAGCTGTATCCCAGAATTTTTGTTACATTATTTCATTCTTATAATTGTCTTTCTAAGTCATTGATTTTTTGCGTTTCTTCTTGAATTTCTTATTCAGCACATCATTGTTTCCATTTATATATATCTTTTGCTTATGCTTCCTACATTAACTTTATGAAGCAAAAATTACAAAGAGATATTTTATTCAAAATTATAAAATTAATAAAATGTCTGTGATTTGATCTAATAAAATGCATATGATTTATTTAATACAGAGCATATGTTATTTATAATTTTAAAAGATTCAAATGATTGGAGAGATGCACAATGTTTTTACCAGACCAACAAAATTAAAATTAAAATCTTGCCTCGCTTATTATACAGATTTGGTGTTATAAGCACCATATAATGAGATAATAATTGTAAAACACTTAGCATAGTTCCTGGCCCATAGTAAGTGCTATGTAAGTGCTAAGCATTATCATTATCATCATCATCTTCATCATCATTAAAATTAGACAAAATAACAAAATTAATTTAAAAGAATTCTTTAATACCATTAGAAATCATGAGAATAAAGATTTTGTAAAAATAAAATATGAGAAAAGTATGGCATTACTAGATTTTACACTTTATTATCATGCAGGGGGCATGTAAAGACACACATTCAAAAATGATATTCTGCCTGCTAGTGGGGTGTCATAGAGAAACCATGCCATTATATGCTAGTCCCTTTGTCTGGCCTCTTCATGCTTTCAGGGGACTCTTCCTGCCAGAACTGGATCAGAGAGACATCCTTTCTGTTATCTCTGACTATATCCTGGACAGCCTTGCATTCAGCAATAGGAGAGAAAGAATATTCCATCAGCTCCCCCAAAATGTTCCTCTTGCCTGAGCTGCTTGACATGGAGCAGTTCACCTTGAGCCTGAACCAGTACTGATGTGAGTAACCATTCTCACTACTTTCAGCAATGGATAGGAAATGTTGCCCATTCATTTACTTCTAATACCAGTGATCTTGAACTTGTGGTATTTAGTGTACAAACTCCTTTCTCTCTACCCTGCTGCCTATCTCTTATTCTCATCCCCTTCAATCAGACCGCTAAATGTCTCAATCTGAAGCTATAACCCATTCCAATTTTCTCTCCATAATATGTTCTCTGCAGTTAATAAATTTGCTTTTATCCTAATTTTTTTTCCTTTTCTACTCCCTTTATCTTCTGACTTTCAATAAGACACCTGAATTCCTCCTGATGACACAGCCTCCCTGGTCACCATTTGGTACATTCGTTGTGCTTTAATTTATTGCCACCAATTACTGGTTGAGGTGTAAAAGCTGGAATGATTTTTGTTCTTCACTGTCACTTTTCCTTCTACCTCCATCATTCATTAACCTCTCATCAAAAGAAGTTCAATCAATCCATATCTACCACTTTCTCTCTACCTTGCAACCTTAAGTTCTGTTCTTCATTGTTAACATATCCTCCAATTCTGGAACTATTACATTTTCATACCTTCAATGGATATTCTCTACCTTTCTCCAACCTGACTTCTTAGTTATCCAGTTCAACTCCATGCTGACATTTTCTCTGGAATTTCTTGTTGCCTGATCCTATTCCCTATTTTTTCCTACTAAGCTCCAGCCCTGTATTAGTCCTACCATCTTCTGCCCTCTTTTTTGCATGCTATTAAATAAAGCTGGAGAAAAATCACAAAACTATGCAGACTCGATCCAATACAAATTAATATTATATAAATCAATCATGTCCTCACTTCATCAATACAATCCTTTTACACCTCCAAAATTGATTCACTGTTCTTTGCACCAGCAAATCTTTTCTAAAACACCATGGCTTCTCTTCCACTCAGTCTCGTAGCTGAGAACCTTGCCTCATATTTCTCTGAAAAAGTGAGCCTGTTCTCCAAGAGCTTCCTCTTCTCACCTTGTTCTCAAACTCATAGAATTCTAGATGTGAGTTTCTACTATCTTTGACTTCACCCCTGTTTTATATAGAAGTTGCCCTTCTTGACAAGACAAACCATTATAAAGGCACATGTTTCATTCCATCCTGTCTTCTCCAGCAGATTACCTCCTCTGTCATTGCCTGTTTCTTATATTTTTAATCTCCTTTTCTATTGGCTACTTCTCTACAACCTGCAAAGATACCTGTTTTCCCCCTTCATCAAAAAACCACCTAACTTACCACATCTATCCCCTCTCAATATCATTCCATCTCTTTGTTCCCTTTTATGGCTAACCTCCTTGAAAAGTCCATCTATAATAGATGTTTGCATCTTCTTATCATCGTCTTAATGCATTATAGTCTGACTTTTGAACTTATCATTCAACTAAAATTGCTCTATCTAAAATTACTTATGCTTTTTTAATTGTCAAATTTAATGGCTTTTTCTCAATTCTCATCATTTTTGGCCTGTCTTTTGACTTTGAGACTGTGGGCCAATAGAAAGTTATTAAGCACTTACTATATGCCAGTCAATTTGCTAAGTGATGAGAATAGAAAAAGAGAAAAAGACAGTCTCTGCCTTCAAGGAGCTTACAATCTAACGAGGAAACCAACAAGCAAATGTGTACAGGCTATATAAAGGATAAATCAGAAGCAATTAAGAGAAGAAATGCAATGGAATTCAGAGGGGTTAGGGAAGGCTTCCTGTGGAAGATGGGATTTCGGTTGGGGGACTTTAAAGGAAGCCTTGAAATCCAGTAGACAGTGAAAAGGAGGGAGAGCTTTCTAGGAATAGGGGTCAGCCAGAGAAAATGCCTAGAGTATAAACATTGAATGTCTTGTTGTGGAATAGCAAGGAGTCCAGTGTAACTGGATCAAAGAATATATTGTGGGGAGTAAGTTGTAAGAAGACTGGAAAGTTAAGAAGGGACAAGGTCATGAAATGTTTTAAATGTCAAAGAGATAATTTTGTATTGGACCCTGGAGGGGATAGGGAGCACTGGAATTTATTGAATTGTTATTGGGGTGTCATAGTTGGACTTGTGCTTTAGGAAAATCACTTTAGTGGCTGCATGAAGTATGGAATGTAGTGGGAAGAGAAAATTCAACAGCAGGCCATTACAACAGTCCAGATGTGAGGTGATGAGGGCCTGCACCAGAGTGTTGGTAGTATCAGAGGAGAGAATATATTTGAGAGATGTTGTAAAGGTGAAATTGACAGTCCTTACAACAGATTAGTTATGGGATATGAGAGACAGTGAGGAATTAAGGATGACAACTAGGTTTTAAGCCTGAGGGCTTGGGATGTTGGTGTTGTCCTCTACAATAATAGGGATGGTAGAGGAGGGGAGAATTTAGAGGGAAAGTTTTAGACATGCAGTTTGACATATACATTAAGCATTTGGAGATATAAGATTGGGGAACCGCAGAGAGGTAGATTTGAGAATCATTAGTATAGAGACGACAATTAAAAACATGGTAGCTGATGAGCTTGAGAAGTAAAAGTAGTATACAAGAAGAAAAAAGGGCCCAGGATAGTCTGAAGTCTATGAGATCCTTGTGGTAGAGGACATGATTTGGATTAGGATTCAGCCAAGGAGACTGAGAAAGTAGAGGGAGAACCAGGGGAAAGTGATATGACAAAAACCTAGAGAGATGATAATATGAAGGACTAGAGAGTGAACAACAGTGGCAAAGGTCAAGGAGAATAAGAATGGAGAAAAAGCCTTTGGATTTGGCAAGAGATCATTTGTAACTTTGGAGAGAGCAGTTTCAGTGGAATGATGAAGTTGACTAGTGTCAGTGGAATGATGAGTTTGGAAGTCAGATTGTATGGCATTAAGAAACGAGTGGGAAGAGAAAAAGTTGAGGCATGCTGACGTTTTTTTGAGGAATTTAGCTATTAAGAGCAAAAGAGATATAGGACAATAATTAGAGGGGATGGAAGGATTAAGTGAGGATTTTTTCTTTTTATTTATTTCTTTTTTTTGGACGAGGGAGATTGTAGGCAATTGGTAATGAGCCAGACAGAGACTGAAAATACATGATAGAATGGGGATAAAAGATAAGGCAATCTACTTGTCAAGATGGTGTGTAATGAGATCATTTAAGTGGTCTGAGAGTTAGCATTCATAAAACCACCTGATCAAGCCCAGCCAATATAATAAAAATGATACTCTATTTCTTAGCCAGTGCCGGATTGTTTTGATGATTACTGCTTTTTAAATATAGTTTAAAATCTGCTACTTTTTGGCTTCTATTTTATTGGTGAATTCATCATAGTCACATTCACAGTTATGATTATCCCCTCCACTGTGAAAGTTCATCCTTGCATGCCTCATTTATTTAAAATTATTTCCCTTGTTTTTTCTATCCTTTTCCCCTTATCTTTTTCATCTGTCTATTTTTTACATTATCCGAACATAATCAACTTATTAATGTGCCTGATTTCTATGTAGAATTCTTCTAGCTGCCCTAATAATAATAAACTTTTTAGAAGACACATGTTTCATTTTCCCATACAGATAGGTAAACAATTTAATCTTACTGAGTATCTTACGATTTCTCTTTCATGTTTACCTTTTCATGTTTATCTTGACTCATATTTGAAAGTCAAATTTTCTATTCAGCTCTGGTCTTTTCATCAGGACTGCTTGGAAGTCTTCCATTTCATGAAATATCCATTTTTTTTTTCTTTTGAAGGCTTATACTCAGGTTTGCTGGGAAGATTATTCCGTGTTGTAATCCCAGCTCTTTTGCCTTTTGAAGTATCATATTCCAAGCCTATTACTCTTTTAACATGGTAGCTATTAATCTTGTTTGAATCTGTCTGGGTCTCCATGGTATTTGAATGATTCTTTTCTCTTTGACCTGGGAGATGGAATTTGGCTATAATACTCCTGGGAGTTTTCATTTTGGAATCTCTTTCAGACAGTGATTGGTAGATTCTTTCAGTTTCTATTTTATAATTTGGTTCTAAGATATCAAGGCAGTTCTCCTTGATATTTTCTTGAAATATTATATCTAGGTTCTTTTTTTGAACTTAGTTTTCAGGTATTCCAATAATTAAGTTATATCTATTTTACATCTTAGTTGTATTTTGATGAGATATTTCACAGTTTCTTCAATTTTTTTTTCATTCTTTTGACTTTATTTTTTGATGTCTGATGGAGTCATTAGCTTTCCCTTACCCAATTCAAATTTGTGAATAATTTTCCTCAGTGGGGCTTTTGCACCACTTTTTGTTTTTCCATTCAGTCAATTCTGTTTTTAAGATATTATTTTCTTCAGCATTTACTTTTGCCTCTTTTACCAAATTGTTAATTGTCTTTTCATAATTTTCTTGATTTGTTTTCATTTTTTTATCTAAATATTCTTCTACCAGTTGTATTTGATTTTGAAAAATATTTTTATAGCTCTTCCAGGAATTCTTCTTGGGCTTGTGTCCAATTTATACTTTTTCTTTGAGGCCTTACTTGTAGCTTGTTTATACATGATTGTTTTCACATTGTCTCCCCATTAGACTATGAGCTATTTCACAACAAGCACTACCTTTAGCCTTTCTTTGTATTCTCAGCATTTAGCATAATGCCTAACACATAACAAGTGCTAAAAAGAAAGAAAAATAGATCCAGATAAATGACCACAATAAAGGTTGCTTTTTTTTGGAGGGGGAAGGCAGGGAAATTGGGGTTAAGTGACTTGCCCAAGTTCACACAGCTAGTAAGTGTGTCAAATGTTTGAGGTCAGATTTGAACTCACGTCCTCCTAACTCCAGGACTGGTGCTCTACTCACTGCACCACCTAGCTGCCCCAAAATGACCACAATAATGAAGAGAATCTATACAAAACAGCCACCTTGTGATTTATAAATCCAACATCATTCATCTTTGAGAGAAGGGTTTCTAGTCTGACAAGAACTTCTTAGAAAATTGGAAAGATTGATTTTTAGTAGAAATTTGGTCCACACTAATTTGTTGTTGTAGTTGTTCAGTAATGCCTACTCACCATTTGGAATTCTTTTGGTAAAGATACTGGAGTGGTTTAGTCATTTCCTTACACAGCTCATTTTATAGATGAAGAACTGAGGCAAACAGGGTTAAGTGATTTGCCCAAGCTCACATAGCCAGTACATATCTGAAGCAAGATTTAAATTCAGGAAAATAAGACTTCCTCACTTCTGCCCCAGTTCTCTATCCACTACACTACTGAGCTGCCCATTCAGACTAATACACTTTATACTGCATAACACATTAAGATCAAACTCATCGACCTTTCACAAACATACCTAGGAAGAGATAGGTTAATTAAACAAAAGATAGAAGAGAATATAAAAAAAATTTTTGGTGCAAAAATAAAAAAAAATTAATAAAATAAAGATATAATTGAAAGAAAGTGAGTTGAGAGATATTTGCATTTATGTATTATCACTGATAAAAATTTAATTTCCAAATATATAAGCAATTGATATAAATATAGAGAGCAATGAATTTTAAAGCCTACCACAGACTATTTAATGACTTCAACAGTATAAATAATATCAATCAAAAGGAAACAGTAAATAGTTGAAAAAATTGCTAAATAACAGATGATGAAACAATGAGCCCTTCTTCCTGATAAAAGAGAAACAGGAAAGTACTAGGAGAAAATATTTTACATACTGTTAGATTAAGTCACTGTGTCAACTTCTTTTTTGTTTTTTTTGGTCATGTATTTATTTTTTGCATTTTCCCAGGAATGTTTTTTTCCCCTTTTTATCTCTAAGTTAGGAGAAGGGGTGTCAAAATGATTGTGATATAAAAAAGCAGCAATAAAATATTTTTAAGTATCTTTCCACCAAGGGTGAACTAAAATTTTTTGAAAAAAGTAATGAAAATTTCATATTCCAAAAGAACAATACAAAGTATTCAAAAGTTCCACAAAATTAAAAGAAAAATATTGTTAACCTGAGGAGGAAGAAACACATGTTTATGATTCTCTGATATTTAAATTGGTGGTTTCATATAGACCTGATATAACTAGATTTCCCTGATAAAATATACTATCTGATTCTGCATTTATCTAAGATATAATAAAAATCATGTCAAGATTTACATAACCTACCCACTGTTGATTTATTTGGGAGTCCAACCAGAAAAAAAAAACCTGGAAATTATTTCTTTTTTTTTTTTTACAAGGGATCCAATAAGGACAACATATTTACTATTTATATGGAGAAACGTAAAACATACATCTAAAATTGTTATTTGTAATTGGTAGTTATTTTTTTTTAAATTTATTTATTTAACATATTTAGTTTTCAGCACTGATTTTCACAAGAGTTTGAATTACAAATTTTCTTCCCATTTCTACCCTCCCCCCCCACTCCAAGATGACATATATTCTGGTTACCCTGTTCCCCATTCAGCCCTCCCTTCTGTCACTCCACTCCCCTCCCATCCCATCCCCTTTGCCCTTCATTTCTTGTAGGGCAAGATAAATTTCTACACCCCATTGCCTGTGTATCTTATTTTCTAGTTGCATGCAAAAACTTTTTTTTTTGTTGTTTTTTGAACATCTGTTTTTAAAACTTTGAGTTCCAAATTCTCTCCCCTCTTCCCTTCCACCCACCCTCCCTAAGAAGTCGAGCAATTCAAAATAGGCCATATGTGTATCATTATGTATAACCCTTCCACAATACTCATGTTGTGAAAGATTAACTGTATTTTGCTCCTTTCCAACCCATCCCCCTTTATTGAATTTTCTCCCTTGACCCTGGTCCCCTTTCCAAAGTGTTTTTTTTTGATTACCTCCACCCCCATCTGCCCTCTCCTCCATCATCCCCCCCTTTTATTTTATCTTCCTCCCTCTTCTTTCCTGTGGGGTAAGATACCCAATTGAGTATGTATGGTATTGCTTCCTCAGGCCAAATTTGATGAGAGCAAGATTCACTCATTCCCCCCTCACCTGCCCTCTCCCCTCCTCCCACAGAACTGCTTCCTCTTGCCACCTTTATACGAGATAATCCACCCCATTCTATCTCTCCCTTTCTGCCTCTCTCAATATATTCCTCTCTCATCCCTTAATTTGATTTTATTTCTTTTAGCTATCTTCCCTTCATCTTCAACTCACCCTGTGTCTGCTCACTCTCTCTCTCTCTCTCTCTCTCTCTCTCTCCATGTATATATATATATATATACACACATATATATACACATATATATACACACACACACACATAGATACATATATGTACATGCACTTATATATATACATAAACATATATATATATATATATGCATATTCCTTTCAGCTACTATGATATTGAGGTCTCATGAATCATACACATCATCTTTCCATGTAGGAATGTAAACAAAACAGTTCAACTTTAGTAAGTCCCTTATGATTTCTCTTTCTTGTTAACCTTTTCATGCTTCTCTTGATTCTTGTGTTTGAAAGTCAAATTTTCTATTCAGCTCTGGTCTTTTCACTGAGAAAGCCTGAAAGTCCTCTGTTTTATTGAAAGTCCATATTTTGCCTTGGAGCATGATACTCAGTTTTGCTGGGTAGGTGTATTGGCAACCAAAAATGGGCTCCTTAGCACTTAGTCAACAAGTGCCCTTGACTAGTTTGGCTTTTTCCCCTGAACTGAATGCTGTTTGTATGTTAGACTGGAGTAAGCTTGTCGGCCCCTTCACCTTGCTTCAGCTGATGGAAAGAACCTGTGCTTTCCCAGTCAACCCCTTCACCTTGCTTAAGCAGATTGAAAGAACCTGTGCTTTCCCCGGCGTACCTTACACCCCTGCAAAAGCCGGATGGTTAAAAGCAGCTCCTGTTGGAGCCAGAGGCTGCTATAGCTATAGCCACAGCCGAAGCAGGAGCTGCCAGTAGCAGAGCTGACCTACGGGAGGAAGCTGAACAAAGACTTCAGGCCAGTGGGTAATCTTTTTACCATAGAGGGGGAAGCATGATTTTGCTTTACGCAATCATGCTTCTCTGTAGCCTCCTGGTTACTCTTTCAAGGCGTACTTATTGGGCCTGGAAGCTTTTGATCAATATATCAAAATGGGGTTGCTGGTTCATGGGTTGGTTACTGTGGAGCCTAAATATATGTTTTGATTCTTCTGCCTTCTACTTTGAGAGTTTCTTATATCCGGCGGTTCCGAACCTTTCAGACATGTTTATGATCCTCTTTGAGATTATAAACTCTGCCCTCCTAATACATTTGGCGACGAGGATGGGATCGCTAGGTATAAGATCTCTATTTAGAAGCAGAACAATTCCAGAGGAAGAGATGAATATCCCAGGATGGGAGGATCCATTTTATTCCTCCCTAGCAAAAGAATTGGCTAAAAAAGCTGGACCCTGTGAAAACTGGGAACCAAGGCTACGGAGAGGAGATCCTAGGGATTTAGAAAAGTGTTTACAAGAAGTTGGGATTCAGTCAGGGGCATCACTATCTAGGCAAAGCTGGATAGTGTTATCAGCCTACCGGCTAGTATACGAAAGATTGAGATTAAGTGAAAGACATGGGGGCACTCCTACCCCACAGCAAGAAGGGGAATCTCAGATAGCAGGAGACCAAACTGACTCAAATGAGAACTTTTCTATTAATGTGGCTAAGAGCAACAGGAGACCAAAAAAGCCCAGAGTGCATTCCAACCCAGCCCAGAAAGAGCCTGACTGCCTGCTTCGTCCTAGCCATGGTGGCAGAGGAAGTGAGTGGGGGGAAAATGAGACAACGTTAGGGGCCGAGGCACAAAACACTACTGGGGTTCAGGATGTCCCTCACACAGAGAATAGGAGATGGTTAAATGATCAGACAAGGGCTCGACCCATACAAAGGAGGAAGACAGAAACCCGAGGTGAAGATTCAGTTACAAGGGAAATTCAGGAAGATTTCTCACCGCAAGAGGTCACAGATATTTTGAGTAGATTCAGCCAAAGAATAGGAGAACCATTGATATCTTGGATGGTAAGACTCAGTGATCAAGGGGCCAGTGGAATATCAGTAGATAGGACAGACTGCATGAGATTCATAGGTATCAGCCATGATCCTCTAGTTCAACAAGCTTTTAGGGAACATCATCAGCAAGGAGATGGTGATAGCAGGACTACTCTGTTGGCATTAGCCGCTGTGGGATGCAATAAGAGATATGCTACTGATTCTATGTGGCCCACTGAGCACAGACCCTGGTATTCACTTAGAGATTGTATCATGAGACTAAAGGAGGAGGTAATGAAGACTGCCATTATGATAGGAACTGCAGACAAATATTACAATGATCCAATGGGACTGCCTCATAGGAATTTAATAATTAGGACAGCTCCCCCTGCTTATAAACAACTAATTTTGAATTTATTACTTGGAGAAGTAGGGAGCCATCTTACAACAGTGATAAATAAGATTTTACAGTTACATGACTTAGGTGACTGGGGAAGGGATAGATCTCCTCGAGAGAGAAGGGTAAATAACCAGCAAACTTGGCGCCAAAGGAGAGTAACAAGGAAAGAAATGTTTACTGCTTTATTGAGAGCAGGGGTAGGTTTTGAAATGATAGATGGAATTCCAACCAATGAATTATATAGAATGTATAGAGATAAAGGCCTTGATAACAGGAGAGATAGGGAAATAAGAACTGCTCCTGCAAATACTACAGATGTTGAACCTTCAAACCCAAGTGAATCACATGAAAGGGAATACTAGGGAACAGGCCGAGCCCCAGTCCAAATTAAGGAAATACACAGGCTGGATTGCAGACCTCACATTAACTTGACCATATATTGGAAAAATGGGTCAAGTACGGTAACTGAGGCATTAATAGATACTGGGGCCGAGGCCACCCTTATTTATGGAAATCCAGACAAGTTCAGCCATGGAACTCCTATTACCATTACAGGACTAGGAGGGACTGAAATATCAGCCAGGCAAGTTAAATTAATGATGAAAATTGGACAGTTGCCCAAGAAAGAATATAGTGTGGTTATTGTGCCTATTCCCGAATACATCATTGGAATAGACATATTGAAGGGTATGACCTTAAATTTACCCGAAGGGAAATACCAATTTGCTGTGAGGAAAATGGGCATTAATGCAGTCTTAGTGGGGGAAAATCAAGATGGATCCAATCACTTTGCCCGAACCTTCTAAAATAATTACTTTGAGGCAATATCGTGTGCCAGGTGGGCAAGATGAAATTGCCAACACTATAAGAGAATGTGTTGAGGCAGGAGTGTTAGTCCCTACAACTACTCAATGGAACAACCCTGTCTGGCCAGTCCGAAAGTCAGATGGGACATGGAGGATGACAGTAGATTATAGACAGCTGAACAAAGTGACTCCTCCCTTGTATGCTGCTGTCCCAGACACGGTTACTTTAATAGAGAGAATACAAAAACGTGAAGGGACTTGGTATGCAGTTATTGATTTGGCCAATGCCTTCTTTACAATCCCAATAGACCCCAAGCAATGGAATCAGTTTGCTTTTACTTGGCAAGGCCGACAGTATACATTTACACGCCTGCCGCAAGGATATATTCATAGCCCAACTATTTGCCACAGGATTGTAGCTGAACATTTGGATGAATTAAAGTTACCTGGTGTACAGCTTACACATTACATAGATGACATCATGATACAGGGAAAGAATATAAAGGAGGTGGAGGAGAGTTTAGCATTATTAATTGACCATATGAAAAGCAAAGGATGGGAAATCAACCCCGCAAAGGTTCAAGGGCCAGCTCAAACTGTAAAATTCTTGGGGATACAGTGGAATAGAGGACTGCGAGAAATTCTCCCGCAAGCTCGACAAAAAATCCAGGATTTTCCCACCCCTACCAATAAGAAAGAGGCCCAAAAGTTCATAGGGCTGTTTGGTTATTGGAGACACCACATCCCACATTTGGGGCAGATTTTAAAACCCTTGTATAAAGTCACCAGAAAGAAATATGAATTTGACTGGGGACTTGAACAAAGTAGAGCTTTTGAGGAAGCAAAGGCTGCTATCCAATTAGCTCTAGACTTATGGCCTATGCAAAATGGGCCAGTGGAGTTACAAGTGACTGTACAAGATGACTATGCAAATTGGAGTCTGTGGCAAAAACAACAAAGCCGAAGTGTACCTTTAGGCTTTTGGTCAAGGAAACTGCCCTCATCTGGAGTGCAATATACACCTTTTGAGAAGCAGCTGTTAGCTGCATATTGGGCTTTAGCAGAAACTGAGCAACTAACTCTGGGTCATGAAGTGGTATTAAGGCCTGGAATTCCAATTATGACTTGGGTAATGAGTACCCCAGCTTCTCACAGAATTGGACATGCACAAGAGGCAAGCATAATCAAATGGAAGTGGTATATTCAGAATAGGTCCAGAGCAGGCAAAAATGGAGTTTCTGCTCTACATGAATCTGTGGCGAACATTGATACTGAGAGCAATGAAAAGCCCCTTGAATCTAAGCAACAGATGGTACCATCCTTAGTGAAATGGAATAATGGATATGACGGACTAAATGAAGAACAGAAGAAACATGCTTGGTTTACTGATGGGACAGCAAAATATTTAGGACAGAAGAGACATTGGAAAGCAGTAGCCTATAACCCCTGTACAAGGAGAACTCTGGAAAGTTCTGGGATAGGTGGAAGTAGCCAATATGCTGAACTGATGGCAGTGCATCAGGCCATCAGAGCAGAGAAAGGAGGACAGTGTCATATATTTACTGACTCGTGGGCGGTAGCTAATGGATTAGCTACGTGGATGCCTATATGGAGGAATCAGAATTGGGAGATTCATGGCAAACAAGTTTGGGGTAAAGAGTTATGGGAAAATATATGGGACATGTCTTTGGTTACAGATCTGTCAGTTTTTCATGTTGATGCTCATGCAACCCTGACCACACCAGAACGTGAGTACAATGCACATGCGGATCGACTAGCAAAGATTGCTACTGAATGTATTGTCCCTACTCCGACTCCAACTGATGACCCAGCCTTAGCAAGATGGGTCCACCAGACTGCTGGCCATTTAGGGGTCCAGGCCACCCATCGATGGGCACAGGATCGAGGTATCAGTATTTCTCATGCGTTGTTAAAACAAATAACAGAGGAGTGTTGTATATGCCAATTAGAAAAAGAACGAACTCTTCCTAGGATAGTTACTGGAGAAATAGCAAGGGGAAAAGTTCCAGCCCAAATTTGGCAGATAGATTATATTGGCCCACTACCCCAGGATAAAGGATGTAAATATGTATGTACGTGTGTTGACACCTATTCAGGTGTACTAGTGGCTTGTCCTTATAAAGACGCAACTCAGAAAAACACCTGTAAAACTCTAGATATTGTAAGTTTATATTATGGAACCCCAATGCAGATTCAAAGTGACAATGGGTCACATTTCAAGGGCAAAGAAGTGAAAAGATATTGTGTGTTGAATAATATAGAATGGATATATCATATTCCATATTACCCACAAGCATCTGGGCTAATTGAAAGAATGAATGGATTGTTGAAAGAACAGCTGAGAAAATTAAGCTCAAATAATTCATATCGACATTGGAAGGATAATTTGTCTATTGCCTTACGTAATTTGAATAATAGGCCCTTAGGGGGGAGTACACCTCTAGCCAGAATGATGACCCCAAATCTGCAGATCAGAGAACAGCAAACATGTGAGATCCAAAACATTGAATTTTGGACTGTGAGGGAAGATGTCCCACTACCAAGTCCAGGAACACCTGGTTCAGCAGGATATGATTTACATTGTATAGAGAATTTTAGGTTAAATAGGAAAGAAATAAGAAAAATCCCTACTGGAGTATGTATGAGAATCCCCAAGAATCATCTTGGACGGATATTACCTAAACCAGGATTAGCGGCTCAAGGAATACATGTATTGGCTGGAGTGATAGATTCTAATTATCAAAAAGAAATTGTTGTGACACTCCAGAATATGGGTAAAAAACCTGTACAATTTTGTAGAAATGATAGGATGGTTCAAGTCATTATTATCCCCTGTGAAAAAATACCCTTTGTGAAAACTGACCCTCCTCCCAAAATAACTACTAGAGGGGCAAAAGGGTCTTGCTCCATTGATAGAATAAAGTCAGGAGCTAAGGTATGGGTAAAACGGAAGTCAGATGATATTCCAAAGGCTGCAGAAGTTATAGCCCATGGGAAGGACAACACTGTAACAGTTGTCTATTCAGGGGAAAATAATTACCAAATCGTACCCCTGAACCATATATTTTACCGTGAATAGGTTATAATAATAGATTCACAGACTCCACAGGTATGGCTGATGCTGGTAAATGCCATAAGCCACTCAGAGGAAAGGTAACCTTGTGTGATTAACGGATGAAAACTTGTACATTTGGGGAAAGGCTGGGAGGACAATCCTAGTCTCTATCTAGGATGGGATCCTCTTAGTTTAATTTTCCCATTGTGTTTCCTTGTACATCTGGGGAAAGGCTGAGAGGACAATCTTAGTCTCTATCTAGGGTGGGATCCTCTTGGCTTCCTCCTTATGTTCCTTTTGAAAAGAAACATTTCCCACCTGAGTTTGGCTCTGATGTTGGATCTTTGCATAACTGAAATCTCAACCAAACTTGAGATGATTTTATTTGAAGAATAATAGTCCATACTTGTCTACTCTTTTTGTCCTTTGTTTTGGCTAACCTTGTTGCTAGTTTTGTTTCCTTTAGGCTTAAGCACCCTGCACTTTCTGGTGACTGCCTAAGCACATAGCATTCTTGGAATTCCTGCCAGCTCGTTAAAGAACTGACCTCTGGAATGGGACTTTTTGGGGGCAGGGCCATCTCTACATCCAATTTCAGCATGAAGAAGCTATGGAAAATGAGACCTTCACCCCTTACCCCAAGATTTTGAGCCCCAATCATTCAAGGGGGGTGGGAATGATGATAGTGTTCTATGTTTACTTATTTTGTGTTATCTTTGCTATGTTGTTTTATTATTATGATATTATTGATCCTATGTAATGCTTACAAGGATCTAGGGGTGGACATTTGAATTATTAATAATTATTTTGGGGATGATTGATTGAAGAGATTATCTTGCTGGGACCTAGGGGTGGATCACATTTGAATCGTAAACCAATATTTAGGAATGTCACCAAATGATATGTTTTACTTTATAATGAATGATATGTTTTAGTTTCCTTTGTAATTGGATCACGATGTATGTTCTAGGATACATGGCTGATTAGATTATGTATCCTATAACAAGGGGTGGAGTGTATTGGCAACCAAAAATGGGCTCCTTAGCACTTAGTCAACAAGTGCCCTTGACTAGTTTGGCTTTTTCCCCTGAACTGAATGCTGTTTGTATGTTAGACTGGAGTAAGCTTGTCGGCCCCTTCACCTTGCTTCAGCTGATGGAAAGAACCTGTGCTTTCCCAGTCAACCCCTTCACCTTGCTTAAGCAGATTGAAAGAACCTGTGCTTTCCCCGGCGTACCTTACACCCCCGCAAAAGCCGGATGGTTAAAAGCAGCTCCTGTTGGAGCCAGAGGCTGCTATAGCTATAGCCACAGCCGAAGCAGGAGCTGCCAGTAGCAGAGCTGACCTACGGGAGGAAGCTGAACAAAGACTTCAGGCCAGTGGGTAATCTTTTTACCATAGAGGGGGAAGCATGATTTTGCTTTACGCAATCATGCTTCTCTGTAGCCTCCTGGTTACTCTTTCAAGGCGTACTTATTGGGCCTGGAAGCTTTTGATCAATATATCAAAATGGGGTTGCTGGTTCATGGGTTGGTTACTGTGGAGCCTAAATATATGTTTTGATTCTTCTGCCTTCTACTTTGAGAGTTTCTTATATCCGGCGGTTCCGAACCTTTCAGACATGTTTATGATCCTCTTTGAGATTATAAACTCTGCCCTCCTAATACAGTAGGTGATTCTAGGTTTTAATCCTAGCTCCATTGACCTCCGGAATATCGTATTCCAAGCCCTTCGATCTCTTAATGTAGAAGCTGCCGGACCTTGGGTTATTCTGATTGTGTTTCCACAATACTCAAATTGTTTCTTTCTGGCTGCTTGCTGTATTTTCTCCTTGATCTGGGAGCTCTGGAATTTGGCAACAATATTCCTAGGAGATTTCTTTTTGGGATCTATTTGAGGAGGTGATTGGTGGATTCTTTCAATTTCTATTTTGCCCTGTGGCTCTAGAATATCAGGGCAGTTCTTCTTGATAATTTCTTGAAAGATGATATCTAGGCTCTTTTTTTGATCATGGCTTTCAGGTAATCCAATAATTTTTAAATTATCTCTCTTGGATCTATTTTCCTGGTAAGTGGTTTTTCCAATGAAATATTTCACATTGTCTTCCATTTTTTCATTCCTTTGGCTCCATTTTATAATATCTTGATTTCTCATAAAGTCACTAGCTTCCACTTGCTCCAATCTAATTTTTAAGGTAGTATTTTCTTCAGTGGTTCGTTGGACCTCCTTTTCCATTTGGCTAATTCTGCCTTTCAAGGCATTCTTCTCCTCATTGGCTTTTTTGGAGCTCTTTTGCCATTTGAGTTAGTCCATTTTTTAAGGTGTTGTTTTCTTCAGTGTATTTCTCAGTATTTTTTTTTTTTGGATCTCCTTTAGCAAGTCATTGACTTGTTTTTCATGGTTTTCTTGCATCCTTCTCATTTCTCTTCCCAATTTTTCCTCTACTTCTCTAACTTGCTTTTCCAAATCCTTTTTGAGCTCTTCAATGGCCTGGGACCACTTCATGTTTTTCTTGGAGGCTTTTGGTGTAGGCTCTTTGACTTTGTTGTCTTCTTTAGGCTGTATGTTTTGGTCTTCTTTGTCACCAAAGAAAGAATCCAAAGTCGGAGACTGAATCTGGGTGTGTTTTCATGGCCTGACCATATTCCCAACCAACTAAGTTGACCCTCGAGTTTTTCATTGGGGTACGACTGCTTGTAGACTAAAGAGTTCTATGTTCCACGTTTTGGGGGGATGTGCCAGCTCTGCCGCACCAGCACTCCTCCTTCCCCAAGAACCCCCAACCCGGACTGGGCTTAAATCTTTAGCAGGCTGTGCACTCCTGCTCTGATCCCCCACTTAATTCCTCCCACCAGGTGGGCCTGGGGCCGGAAGCAATAGCAGCTGTAGCTGCCCCACCTCCACTGCCCCAGGGGCAGTGGCCGAACCATGAACTCCTTCCACTTCTGCAGCTTTTCCCACTAACCTTCTCCGCTGTCTTTGGTGTTTGTGGGTTGAGAAGTCTGGTAACTGTGCAGCTCACTGATTCAGGGTGCTAGGGCCCGCTCTGCCCGGCTCCTGGTCTGGTTGGTCCGAGCCACTCATGCTGGGCTCTGCTCTGCTCCGCTCCCAGATCCCAGCTCCCAGCTCCCAGCTCCCAGCTCTGTGTGGGATAGACCTCACTCAGAGACCATCCAGGCTGTCCTGGGCTGGAGCCCTGCTTCCCTCTGCTGTTTTGTTGGTTCTGCAGTTTTAGAATTGGTTCAGAGCCATTTTTTATAGGTTTTTGGAGGGACTCTAGTCCTTTCCAGCTGCCATCTTGGCTCTGCCCCCCTGGAAATTATTTCTAGTGACTTTAAAATCTTCCTGAAAAGGAAACTGAATGACTTCTGTGTAGCAATGGTGCTTTAATCTCATCTGCCAAATGAAAGTTGAGAATTGATTTACATAATTCAAAATATGTCAAGTGAATAGTTGATTATCTAGAAATATATGAGAAGGAAAAAAAGTTTCATTGTATTGAACCAAAAGCTATTCAACCAAAGCTACTCAAAAGGTGAGATGTTGGTGAGGAATGTATCTCATGAAAATTGCAGAAAATATGTGTCAGTAGATTTCTATTGCAATTATTCACATATGTTTCCTCTTAAAACACAGAGAATGGTGGAGCCAGATCCAAGATGGTGGAGAAAAGGCAACAAGTTACCTGAGCACTCTTCAATTTCCCTTCAAATGACTTTAAATAACTCCTCAAAATGTATTCTGGAGCACCAGAATCCACAAAAGAACAGGGGGAAACAGATTTCCAGCCTAAGATAACTTATAAGGACTATAGATGTAAACAATTGGAAAAACATCAATAGGGTGGCACAATGAACAGAGTACCAGCCCGGGAATTAGGAGGACTTGAGTTCAAATTTGGCCCCAGACACTTGACACTTACTAGCTGTGTGACCTTGGGCAATTCATTTAACTCTAATTGCCTTGCCTTCCTCCCCCTCCAAAAATAATCAATAGCTCATAGGTATGCCAAGCTAATATAATAAAAATGACAATTCTACCTAAATTAATTTACTTATTCAGAGTATACCAAACAAACTACCAATAGTATTTTATGGAACCAGGAAAAATGATAACAGAATTCATCTGGAAGAGGAAGAGGTCAAGAATATCAATGAAATTAATGAAAAGAAAAAATGCAAAGGAAGGTAACCTAGTTGTACCAGATCTCAAACTATATTACAAAACAGTAATCATCAAAACTTTCTGGGACTGGCTAAGAAATAGAGTAGTAGATTAGTGGAACAGATTAGGTATACAAGAAACATCAGTAAATGACCATGGTAATCTAGTGTTTGATTAACCCAAAGACTCCAGCTTCTGGGATAAGAACTCATTATTTGACAAAAACTGCTGGGAAAAGTGGAAAATAGTATGGCAGAAACTAGATATAGGCCAACACCTTACACTATATACTAAGAGTAGGTCAAAATGGGTACATGGTTTAGATATGAAGGGTGATAATATAAACAAATTGGGAAAACAGGGGATACTTCATCTGTCAGATATATGGAAAGGGGAAGAATTAATGACCTGACAAGAGTAAAATGGATAATTTTGATTATATTAAATTAGAAAGGTTTTGCACAAACAAGAAAAAATTCACCCAAGATTTAGAAGGAAGGTAGAAAGCCGGGAAACAATTTTTATAGCAAGTGTCTGTTGAAAGCCTCATTTCTAAAATAAATAGAGAACTGAGTCAAATTTTTACAAACACACACAAAAGAAACAAAAACAAAAAGGAAAATAGCGAGGAAGGATACTTCCAGCTGTATATATCTATATCCCATTACACAGCATTTGAGTAGTAAATTAAAGAAGATTACATTTTAATGAAAGGATGTAAATACAACTGTGTCTATTCATCACTGAAGCCCTGGGACAAGAATCAAACATAGCAGTGAATATACCCTGATACAAGGAAATAAATGTTGAGAAAGAATAACTATTGAAGACTAGCACTAAATGTTAAGAAATGTATGTATGTAGACATATCCATACTTGCACACACATACAAGACAATTTAGTTGAATCCCATGGAATGGAAAAACAGACAAAACTGACAAAGTTTGGGTGAGGATAAAGTAGAAAGTCTAAGGATTTCTATTTATTTATAATAATGCAACAATAATTAAGTGCAATTTGACAAACATTTATGAAATGTCTATAAGGACTGTCCTCGGTACTTGGAATACAAAGACAAAAGTTAAATTGTTCTTGCCCTCAAAGAAATTACATTATTCGGTATTGGATGGGGGCAACAAATAAACACAAGTAAATATAGAATATAGATGTAAATATCCTCCCTGTTTAAAATTTAGCAAAGTTAAAGAACATAAGGGATGAATACAAAGAAGATGGAATATAGAGACCCTTTCAGGTTTAAAGGAAGCATTCCAAAACTTGTCTGGAATCATAGTCTTTAACTTCATATAGATAGGTCAACAAAGAAAATTACCCCCCTTACTACCTTTTTTTCCTAGACATTTATTTGCATAGACCTATGAACCAACAAGGCAGTCAGCCCATTAAGTAATGATTAAGCACTTATTATATGAGTGGCACTATACTAAGGACTGGGGATTCACATACTCACAAAGAGAAAGAGAACCATTGCCTTCAAGGAGCTTCTATTCTCCTGGGGGGACAGCTCCCCCAAAAGGGAGCTAAATAGGGGAGGGGATGTTGGGGCATGATGGCAAAGTCTGGAGAGTTGGAAGCAGCTTAGTGGAAAATGAAAGACAGACAGCTTTGTCCTGTTCTTAAAGTCGAGGCCTGAAAAGGAAGTCGACAGTGGAAGAAGCATTCTGACATGAAATGAGAATAAGTTTTAATACATTAATATAATTGTTTTTCAAATTAACATAATTGATTCAATTTTGTTTCAAGCCTCTAATTTGTGATTAAACTGTTATGAGTAACTTCTTTTTCTTAGATGTTTTTCATTAATAAGTTAGGTAGCTGTGTGGTATGATCAGTTAACTTCATGTGTGCATTGTTCAAAAACTGAAAGAAATGTGTAGACCTTTTGACAAGACATATGCAATTTTATCAGTAATTTTGAAGTAAACTATCAATCAAATTATGTGTTAAACAACAAAGGAAACATATCTTTAAAAAAACCTCACCTGAGGCCCCAATTATCAATCTATTCCTACTCCATGACTAGAGCTGGCTCCTTCACTCCCCCAACCCCTAGCCTGAAATTAGCTCCGAAAGAGGGCTGATTGGTTGACACAGATTTTGGTGAATTGTCAGCTGACCATGCTAGAGGATATACAAAGCCACTGTGTGGGCAGCGAGGAAATCTTGTTGCTTCTCGTAAGAAAGAAGCCTATCAGAGCCTCTAAAATTTCTTAGTGGCAGTTTGTTCTTATGTTATTTTGATACTTTAATAAAAAAATGATTGTATCCATGGAGAAGTATAAGTCTAATTAGTGTTTTTGTTCACTACTTAGCATCAGTAGTGACAAATCAGCATTTGTACACCATATATTACCAAAGACAGATTAATCTGAGTCAGGAAGTGCTGTAAGGGCAAGTAAAGTAGGACTTTTTTACTGTTTTTTTCCTTTTGGATTGCTTCTCAGCACTAAGGCAATCAAGTGGGGCTCACTCACTGGAAGAATATTCCTGTGATTTCACCAGATGAGACTCTGGGTAGCCATTAAGGAGCCCCCACCACCCCCACACTTCCCGGCTTTGAAAACCCAGATGTTGGTGCTTCTCTCTCTGGTAACTGCGTATGGATTTCTGTGGTCAGAGAGATGGAAGCCTGTCTGTTGATTTGTGTTATTTTGCTCTGTTTATATAATTTCTGCTTGTAATTTCTGTTTGTGTATTTTCTGAAGTTCAGGGTGCTGACTTTTTCCTTTGAACTAAGTGAATGATATATTTATATTTAATTAAAGTGAGATTGTAAACCCCTTAAAATTGCTTTCTTTGAAAAACAGCTCAAAGAACCTGTGCTAGCAGCCCTCCTGTGTGCTGGTGTTTATTGGCCTTACACAGCCACAGTAGCGGCAAGTTGTTACAAGTACCCAGGGGATGAAGGATTTGGCAAATATATTTGGTATTCATAATATATTTGTGTAGGGTCCTTCATCAAGGGCACCCACATCTGAATCAAGAAGAGATCTATTAATAGGAGAGACTATAGCTTCTCTACTTCATACTTGGGAGCTGAGAAATCTCAGGGTTAAAGTGTTGGTTTAGCAAAACTGGAGAAGCTTTTGACAATACTAGAATAAAATTCCTGCTTTTTAGGAACATTCTAACAAATGAAGTTGTGCCAAAGTCAATGGGTGGGAAAATTCTCCATTATTGATATGGGTCATGTAAAGGCTAAATGAATATTCATGTATGTTGAGGTGATTTGTTTTTCTTCTTCTCTAAATGGTGTGAGATGCTAGACTTCATGACCATCAAGTTTCCTCTTTAAGCATTTGTGCTTTCAGTTGATGAAAGGCAGTGATATATAAACTTAAAAGTTTAGCTAGTAATACCTAGATGCTTTACTACGTCATTAATGACACTTGGAAACATAGTAAAAGCCACAATACCAATTTACAGTTTAGATGTCAGAAGATGGTAAAGTTTAGAATAATAGATTATTTCAATAAGTATGGGTGTTGCTAAACAAGAGAAAACACTAGCACTTTAAGTTCTATTTACTATTTTATAGTTATTTTATAGAGTGCACTATCATAGTTTGGAGTAATCTACATATATTTTCTTTATATGTCTTGGATATTTCACCTATGTTTTCTAAGTTTTTCCTTAATTCCTTTGTCCTGTGCCAAGAAGCTCATGTAAAATTTAAAATTATTCTTTAGAATGCTGAAAATAAATCTATGTATATATACCCTCAACTCAGAGTACACTTTATAATACCTTTGTTGTTTTATATTGTAAATATAACTTAGGTGTAGGGAAAAGTAGAGTAAGAAAGATGTGAAAAAGAGAAGCTTCACTTTTCTATTAGAATGAAGGGAAGAAGCCATGAGAGGATAAGGTAAGAAACTTAAAGAGCCAGGCATAAATTAGAGGGGGGAGGAAATGGGGAATAATTGGAAATGTGTTGTGTAGAGGTTCAATATACTAGTTACACAAATCTAGGTTCAAGTTCTGCCTCTGACAAATACCAGCTATGTTACCATTGGCAGTCTTTTGACTCTTCAATTTCTTGATGACACCATCACGATGATAATGTCAGTAATAATGGTGTTGGTGTTTGCTCATGTCAGTCACTATAACCAGAATGCCATACCCTCACATCTAATCTCATATCTCTCCTATTCTTCAAGGCCTGGAAAAGATGCCACTTGTGTCATAATGATTTTTCTGGTACCTCATACTATAAATGATCTCTCCTTACTAGGAAATATGAAAACATTTTATTCATACTTTTTGTGTGCATATTATATTATTTTCTGTTCTCATTGTTTGTGCATATATCTTGTTATGACTAATCAGATAATAACTCTTTGAAAACAGGGACTTCATAGTCTGTATCTTTATAATTCCTTTATAAGCCTCCTGACACTAGTTCCTCTATATCATCAGCACCTGGCCAATGTTTATTAACTAATGAATGTCAGGTGAAGAAATGAAATTATTCATTTGTTATTTCCTCTTATTTAAGGTTATCTGGATAGGGAACTTCTGATTAAAGAACTCTTTCTGCTAATGCTGATCAGTGTGTCATCTGTAATTTATATTTTTGGACATGGTTAGATGGCATAATAGAAAGAGCACTGGCCTAGGAGTCAGAAAAACTGAGTTCTGATCATGCCTCAAACATTCACCAGCTGTGATCCTGGCCAAGTCACTTAAACTCTAACAGCCTCAGTTTCTTTATCTGTAAAATAGGAAATAGCACCTCACAGGGTTATTATGAAAAATAAATAGGATGAGATATGTAAAGATCTTTGCAAACAATAAAGCAATGTATAAATGCTGGTTATTATCATCAGGGCAGCTAGGAGGCACAGTGGATAGAGTGCTGGGCCTGGAGTCAGGACGACTCCTTTTCTTGAGTTCAAATTTGGCCTCATACACTTGCTAGTTGTGTGACCATGGACAAATTGCTTAATCTCTTTTGCTTCAGTTTCCTCAGCTGTAAAATGAGGTGAAAAATGAAATGGCAAACCACTCCAGTATCTTTGACAAGAAAACCCTAAATGGGGTCATGAAGAGTTGGACACAACCGAAAATGACTGAACAAGAGTTAATATCATTATCATCATCATCACCATCATGACAGTCATGACCATCATGACCACCACCACCACTACTACTGTTCCTCATATGCTGGAGCAGGAGAGTTGTAACACTATTGCTTCTGAGACCTGAATCTGCCCTGCTTTGCTGGAAAATCTTTGCTTTTCATGTGTTTGCATGACTGTGCCTCCCCATGACACAGCAGAACTGCATGGCACTGCTGGGGCCTGACTCTGATCCCCTATGCTGAGGAAATTGACAAAGCAAAACCCAAATGAGACAGAAGCACAATAAAAGCAAAAAGGCCCAGAATCCAGTAGTGCAGTTATGTGTGCTCTGTCAAGTGTAAACAATACCTACTGTGGAAGAGGGGGCTTGGAGCCTGAGCTCTATAAAATCCCTCATTGGGAGAGAAAGAGGGAGAGAGGGAGAGAGAGAGAGGGAGAGGGGGAGGAGGAGAGAGAGAGAGAGGGAGAGAGAGAGAGAGGGAGAGGGGGATAGAAGGAGAGGGGGATAGAGAGGGGAGAGAGAGAGAGACATATACCAGTTTATGATTATTCACCCTTCAGTTTACAATTCAGGTATGAGACTAAAAGCTGTTTCTTTGTTTTTTGAACTTCTTGAATTGATGCAGTATACTCTATCCTCGCCACCTCTAATTCCATAAAGGTCTCTGGAATCCCAGGAGAATCAAGCAATTCCTTCCTAATACCTCTAAATGAAGTCTTCATGGCATAATTCCCAATGATTTCAGAAATAACATGTAAAAAGTCCCAAGTAGTTCTTTCACAATATTCTGCCCCCCCCCAAAAAAACTGCCTCCCATCCTGGGCTGTACTCCCCTTTTTACCCAAATGAAATAGACCTTTCTTTGTGATCCTCCAAGTGTCCCAGGCTAAAAGACTACTTCCCCCTGTCTTTCCTGTCTCTGCTATTCCAGGATTTTCCCTGGGGCTCTATTTTCTGGTTTTTTTTAGGTCAGTAATGGAGAGTGAGAGCTATTTACAGCTTATTATACAGTCTTGGCTCTGAGAAGTCTAGCTAGCCTAAATTTGGGGGGGGACAGAGAAGCAGGCTTTAGGATATTGTTTCTGCCATGCCAGTGTAGTTTTATTTAATTTATTTCTCACTACTTTTTACTTATGGGTCTCAAGCCATTCAAGATTTTTTTTCTTTCTCCACAATGTTCTACTGTAAAGTACTTAAAATTAAAATTTATACCTGCTGAAATTTTTATTGATATTGTCTAAAACCATTGTCTAAGATCAAATATAGCTTCAGACACATTTTGTCTGTATGACCCTAGCACCTACCTCCCAGCATTGAGGATCACATAAGGTGCTTGCAAAGTACTTAGCACAGTGCTTGGCACATAGTAAGCACTATGTAAATGCTAGTTATAATAATAATAATAAGAATAAGAATACCTTATCAAAGATTTTATGATATTACCTGATATTAAAAGAAATACTTGAATGTCTGCTTCTGATATATTTCTATGGCAGTGCTTCTGAAATTAATTTGGAATGGCTTCTTCCAAACTGGAGAAATTGTAGAATGCTTTTTTTCTGAAGATATTTTTCCATGACTTAAAACAACTTCTTTCCTTCTCACAGTGAAGAATATTTTCTAAATCAATTTAATTTTCAACTTAAGGTGGATGAAAGCACTGCTATGAAAAGTTTTTTTTTTTACTTTTTGGCATTTTGTTGCAAATATATAGTGGAGGTAGGTTGCTTTTTTAAAATTGTCCTTAACATTTGTCCAGGGAGAGCTTGATATTATGACAGTTTACTTGATTCAGTATTTTGGATAATTCATTAATCACCATTTAAAAGTCTATGATTTTACTAGGAAGGGACACAAGTCCTCTTCATACTGATCTCAAATCAAGTTCCAGTATCCTGGACAACTCATTTAATAGAAAGCTAAACTGTACATGAAAAGACCATAATTAACATCTTATCCCCTTTTAATATTCTGGGTTGTAGATGCTGTAATAATCTCATCTTATTATCAGAAAATGTAACAGGTTGGAAAAATAATAAAATAGCATGAGGACCAATAAATAATCCAGCTTGGTACCTCATTAAAGTTAATTTTCATCTCTGAAAGTATTAAATCAACGTGACACTTTTTAGCATATCAATTTTATGCCATAATATTAGATAATTATTTGCTAAGCAAGTGATCAAAGTACTCAAATAGTCCTATGAACCTGTGATCTCATTCATGTAAAGATTCTCTCCAGCAATATTGATCATAAAGCAGCCATGTCTATCCATTCTGTGTAACTCTCATCCATATCCTCCCACCAGTTTGACACATGGGAATCCACCTGTTGTGCAGGAGCCTTGCATACTTCTTTTTCATATCCCAGTATACAGGTGGAACAGAAATAAATCACCCACTCTCACTATGTGACCTACCCAACTTCTTTGCTACATTTTATAAATGACAACCTTTAAACAAGAACCAGTTTAAATGGTTTAATTCAGGGGTGGGGAACCTGTGGCCTCAAGGCCACATGTGGCCCTCTAAGTCCTCAAGTGCGGCCCTGCGACTGAGTCTAAACTTCACAAAACAAATCCCCCTAATAAAAGGACTTGTTCTGTAAAACTTGGACTCAGTCAAAAGGCCATACCCAAGGACCTAGAAGGCCCCCTGTGGCCTCAAGGCTGCGGTTCCCTACCCCTGGTTTAATCATTAACAAGATATTACTTTATTGATTGAAATAGTAACCATAGTGATAAAAATCATTTTTTTGAGCAAGAGGAAATAAAACATGATTTATAGATGCAGTCAGGTGAATAAGGTAAAAGCAATTATACATGAAACTAAAGTATTTGCCAGCATGAAATTGATAGATATTAAAGGATAGCTAATATAGGTGATTTTTGTATACTGTAAAGTCCTATACAAAGAAGCTGTCATTAGTCCACCAGCCAATAAACATTTATTAAGCCCTTATTACATAACAGACATTGTACTAATTTGGGGGGACAGAAAGGGAAAATATGATCCCTACCTTGAAGGAGGTCACATTTTAATGGGGTGACGACATGCTGTGTGGTTATATCCTGGGACCCTTTCAAATCAACTGATATTGTAAAACCATTGAAAAATTTTTTTTCTCTGGGTCAGCAATGTCACAGTACATCCCCCTACCCATATACCTTGTGTTAAATCTTGTGTATCCTTTAAACTCCAAATCAAATGCCAACTTCTTCAAAAAACCTTACTTTATACCCTTTATATCCTTACCATACATAGTAGTCCTGAGATAATCCTTCAGAGTGGGTTTCCTCGGTTCTCACATAGCACTTGGTTTATCCCATTCTTTTGTGTACTTCTATTTTCATTTTACTTATTTATTAATGCATCAAGTATTTGAGTATAATCTCAATGAATACAGTTGTCAAATCCCATAGTGAAGACAGTGACAGTAGAAGAGGGAGTGTGTCTAACACATCTTGAACATATAAGACAAATCATGTCCTTGATAGTCCCCAATAATTGTCTGTACATCCTAAATAAGACTGCATACTCATGTACTGCTTAAATGGAATTCAGGCTTCAAGGCATCTTATTGGGAATTACTGAGAGAATAATCTTCAGGTAGAAGGAGAAATGGATCTTTACAGATTTAGATTGCTGTTGTCTTGTTGCTCTGTAAAACCGGGGACATTTCACGTACTACCTACTAGTCAGGATTATCAATTCAACAAGTTTGATTCAAGAAATTAAATTCATTAATCATTTATTAAGTGCCTGCCCTGAGGAATAAACTGTTCTATTCCCAGGGGATAAAAAGTCACAAATGAAATAGATTCTTTCACAAAGGATCCTGCAGGCTATGAGAGTGATACAGTAAGTACAGGGATAAATAAATAGGAAGTAATTAAGAGAGAGGGAAGGAGAAGTGGGGGAGAATAACACATTCAGGATTTAGGAAAGGCTTGAAGAATGAGATGGCATCCATCATCAGTGAACTTTAAAGGAAGAATGAAAAGGAAAATCATATTTGAAGAGAAGTATGTATATTCCAAGCATAGGGAATAGCTTGTGCACAGAGGTAGGAAATGAAAGGTTGAGTTTCAAGCATAATTGACTAGTCATTGATCTTGGCCATTGTGAGAATATATTTTTATAAACAGCATGAATTATTATTAATATTATTTTCCAAGCTGAATATCCCTGTGTTTATTTCTTTTTGATTCTCACATGGTATTGTCTTCAGTCACTGAATCTTGTTTTCCCTCTGATTGTTTTCCCACTTGTCTATATCCTTAATGAAATAATATGTCAAAAACTAAACAAAATGTTCCAAATGTACATTGATCAGGGAAAAGTACAGCAGGGCTAATATTCAATGGTGTATTGGGACCAATTTGTACCAGGTTGTATTAACTGACTGCTGAATTTTCACTGTGGGTATTTATATCTTCCAAATTACCAAATTTTATAAATTAGTACTTGGTTTATTGTTTTGCTGAGTTTATATAATTTAATGAAATATTAGATGAATGTAAATATTTCAGATTAAACTTAAAAGTCTGTTCTATTTTTTTTAAAAGCAATTGTTAAACATTTTCCATCATATTCATGATTTACCTCCTACATTTTAGACTCATGATTCCCTTAAGACAACATTGGATGACTCTGGCTTTTTTTTAGCTGCTAAGCCACGCTGTAACCCATACTCCACTTGTAATATACAAGCTTTATTTTCACCAAGTTTGTGTCTGTGTGTATGTGTGTGTGTGTGTGTGTGTGTATGTGTGTGTGTTATGCCCTATAATCCGCAAATGGTAGAATATTGCTCTTACATTCAGGCAAATAAATCCTGTGTGACTCTTGGCAAATCATATAATCTCTGTCAGCCTCACTTTGCTCAGTAAAGTGAGGATAATATTAATAGCTCTTAAATCACAGGGTTATTTTGAGTACAAAATGAGATAATGTATGTAAATTACCTTGAAAACTGTGACATATAACTATATAAATGTCATTATTATTTTAAAGTATTATTTTATTGTTGAACATGTGTACATGAATTTATTTTTATTCCTAGTTAAACTACCTTATGGTACTTAGTCTATTGTTCAAGTATTTCAAGATCACAACCTTATCATCTAATATGTCTCCTAACTTTGTGTCATGGGAAAATTTTTTTTGAGGGTGTGTTAATACGATTTAATGACGTTTGGATTCGCTCCTATAAATGACGCTCCCAAACACACCAGGAAAATAGAAAATGGAAATTTATTTAGAAAAGGCAAGGCACAGATAGCTTAAATTTGCATAGAAAACATACAATAATGAGAATAACCAATAACACAGCACCACTCAAGATAATTGGTAAAGGAAGAGAATACATCACCAATTCAAGGGAACCTCCAAGGTAGATCAGCGGCTGGGAGCCCCGTTACAGCCCATGCAAACTTGAATTGTGTAAAGAGTTTTCCCGGGCGAAGCGTCCTTCCCGCGGGTGAGGCTCAGCGGGCTTACAGGACGTAAATTTTTTATACTGTCCCAAACAAAGAAGGCTTGGAGCCAGGAGGTTTTTGGCGCGTGCCGTTATTCATGGTTCGTCCAATACACATCTGGCCCAGCCGTGTCCCATCCGCCTGAGGCTTGGTATTTGTTTTCTTTAGTAACATCACGTTTCCCAGGGAGGGAAGCCAACCCTCCGAGGTCAGCGTAACCTAGGAATGGCTAGTTCCTGGAATGCTAAGCCAAGAACACTCAGGGGTTATGGAACGGTTATGGCCGAGAATTGAACTGAACCTATTTATTTGAATGATCTTACTAATTTAAAGGGAAATGTTCAATTTCCATTTCAGAGGGGTAAGGCAGAGCAATTGGAGTTAAGTGACTTGCCCAAGGTCTCACAGCTAATGTGTGTCAAGTGTCTGAAGCTGGATTTGAACTCAGGTCCTCTTGACTCCAGGGCTGGCGCTCTACTTACTGTGCCACCTACCTGCCTCTGTCATGGGGAAGTTTGAAAACATCTGCATCTCTATCCAACTCATTTATAAAAATTAAATGAGATTGAGATAACATCCCTGAGATACTCAACTGGATACCTCCACATAAAGTGATGTTAAAACATTAGTGTTTTAACTAACTAAATTAAAAATTAAATAATTTAATTAATTTTGGGTTTTGCCATTTAAGTAGTCCTGAATTCACAAACCTATACTGTCATCTGGTCCACATAAGATATCGACACAGGTTTTATCATGTCGCTGTCAAATTCAAGTTTTTGGCATTTACCTTTCCTAAAAGGCTAATAAGCTTACCAAATAAGACAAAGCACAGTGAGTTTATGGAAAGAATATGTTGTGGGGCCTAAAGGACTTGAGTTCAAATATCACCTCTAGTTCTACCTAGCTGAGAGAACTTGGGGAAGTCATTTAACTTCCAAAAGCCTTAATTTTCTCATCTATAAAATGAAGAAAAAATATCCACACTAGCTACATTGCACAATAAGAAAAGAGTGTTGTAAACCTTGAAGTTTTTTTAAATAACTTTTTTAAAGTGAGTTTTTTTTACAAGAGGAAATGAAGTAGTCTGCCTTGATGTGTTAAAGGTCAACAAAGGGAAAAAAAGGAGAGAAAGAATAGAAAATAAATGACAGCCTTCCTCCCCATCACCAATCTTGACAAACCATCCTGTCTTATAAAACAAATAATATACTGATTCTGATGAAATGTAAGAAGTTTGTTAAAATGGATTCTCATTTACATGAAATCATACTTTAATTTTCAACTTCCTTTTCTTTCTCCACCTGCCATGTATGGCTGTTTTCCTTGAATTACAATCTAACTCAATGTATATACATATATGTATAAAATTTTAACTTGCATATTAGTGACTAAACACTATTTTATTTTTTTCTCAGATTCTATTCAAACTACCGCCATTAGTAATTTAATTGCGAGTACAGAGAATGATTTTCTGAAATTACTGTTCTCTTTGTTTCACTAGCTAATATATCCTTGCACCTTAAAGAAGATTAAAAAAAAGCTTCTTCATCATCAAAGACAGATCTAAAATCCTATGATATTGTGACCTTATTTTTCTTCCTTTTTTGCCCCTTAGTCTCTTCCCAACTCTTTTACTTTTGGCGTAGCTATCCCTTCAAAGTGAATAGAATTGGTCTCAGTAGAATTACCTAGTGAAATGTAACTGTCATGTGTCCCTTTCAAATTCAGTTGTTTTCATGGCTCTTTAGTTGTCACCAGCTTCAGAATCTGTGCTTGAATCAATTAGATTCCTTGCATTGAGGGCAGTGTTAACTGCTGCCAAGACTTCTGCCTGCCTGTTAGTTTACAGAAAAAAAATCAGAGAGCCTAGCAGGTGTTGCAATTTCTCCCTTGTGTTATTCCCAATCAATGAACATTGCACAATAAGGTTAACAGATATTAATTCTAACAGTTTAAAGACCAGTGACTTTCTCCACCAACACCACTAATCTTATACCCTGTCTCATTTTCCTTTCCCAAATTTTATCTTTTCCCTATTCAGCGATGCCTTTTTTTTGGGTAAAAGTCGATTGACTTTTTCTCTTTAGGACTGATTGCCAATAACTGCTGATGCAACAGGAAGCATCTGTCATGTTGTGTCAGCTTCTCCTCTTTGATCCCTCTGGGGGATGTTCTGAATCATTAGTTTATAATCAGTTTATGTTTTTAATTAAACATCAGCTACATAACAGTCTGAGAGAAATAGGATTTTGCCCTTGGTTTCCTAAAATAATAGATTTATGGAAATAATGCTTAGCTGAACACGATAGTCTAATAGAACAGTTTTTATGTGGAAAATAACATTCAGAAAGATTTTAATATATTAGCTACTTGGTAGAGGTTAGGAGCAGAGCTTGAATTATGTATCATCGTAATCAGAGCTATTGATTAACCAGCTACCTCTACTTGATGATAATTAAATATTATGTAAATAATAGTTTTCTCTCTTCAAAAGCAGCTGTGGCTATAAAATGGCTAACAGTGATGTGCATGGTCACAGATGGAAAGACATCTGATTCCCATGCAGCTCAGCAGCATACCAAAATGTGGCACACTTTCAAAAGCAAAGCCCAATATAAAAGATTTTGTATTAGCATTAGGGATACATTTTAATTTTAGCAGAACTTGTGCTATATGTTTTGGATAAAGGCAGATATTGGCTTCATGTTTTCAAATTTGCAGATGACATGAATGTCGGAAAGCTAGTTATCATGCTAGATGCTGGAGTCATCATGCATAAAGATCTTGAGACAGCGTAGAACATTGGACCACAATAAATTAGATCAAATTTAATGGAGATAAATGTATAGTCTTAGACATAGCTTCAGAAATACACTTCATAAATAGAAGATAGGTTGAGGGGTGACTAGAAATTTGTTCACTTGAGGAAATTAAAACAAATCTTTTGATTTTAATGGACTGGAAGTTGGTTATGAGTTTATTGTGTGATATAGGGGGCCAGGAAAGCTCGTGAAATCTTGGGCTTTAAGAAGATAAATACATAAAATATTAAGGAGGTGATAGTCCCACTATTTTCTGCCTTAATTGTACTATTGGAATGTTGCATTGGGTTCTGGGCATCATATTTTAGGAAGGGTATCGCTAACGTAGAGAACATCTAGAGGAAGTTGAGTCAGGTGGTCAAGGCCTGGAGTTCACATTAAACAAAGACTGATTGAAGGAACAAGGCATATTTAGGCTGGAATTTACATTAACAGTGAATGGTGAATGGGATAAAACTTCTGGTATTTTTGCTCTTGTGAAAGGAGGATTACTCTACTTGGACCTATTGGAGGGCAGTAGTGGCTGACTGATGTAAAAAGACAATGATTTGTGTAAAGGAGGGGGAACCCAAAACTTCCTACCAACAAGTTCAACGGGACTGATGTCTTAGGAGGTAGTGGAAATCTTCAAGCAAAAGCCTGGATGGCCACTTTTCCCACTTATTTGATGTCTTAAAAATGGGGATACTTTTTTAGAAATGAATTGGATTAGATTGCCATTGAGGCCCCTTTCAGTTCTGAAATTCTGTAATTCATTATTCAGTGATCACTTAGGGAAAGTTTCATGGGTATATAGGGCTAAGGATGATCTTTCTAAGAGTTTCTTAGGATGTTTGTAGAACAAGGGAAGAAATGCTTTTACAGATTTAAAAAAGTACAAGAAACCATAAATACCTTTCAAATCTATAAACTAGTTGGCTATATTCAAATGTTTTAATGTGTCCATCTATTAAGGGGAAGTCATTTTTTTAGAATCAATTCTCTAATGAAAGTAGTTTTCAGAATACTGAAGTCAAGAAACAAATCTCTTCAATAGTAATACAGGAGCTACTAAAGTAGAAGGAATAAATCAAGTAAGAAGCATTGTTGACAAGAACATTTTAGGTTTTAGGTAGAATCAGGTATATATTCCTCATCCCAGAGTCTGGGGTGTTTTCCAGAAAGGTCAAATTAAAGAAATCCAGACAAATAAAAAAACCTGAAATATTTAGGGTACCAAAGATATAAAAGATCACAAATTAGATTTTTATTTCCCCCATTTGGAACATATAGATAATACTACACCAATATAGAATAATTTTTGCGTATTAAGAAAGTTAATCAGGTGCTGGTTTAGAGTGAAGATAATGAAGATATTCCATTTTGTATATGTTGAATTTGGAGTGGTATTATAAGGGATTGTCTAACAGGCAGGTATAAATATGGCAATAGCGCTTGTGAGAGAGGTAAGAGCTAGAGATCTATATTTGTTACGCAAACTTGGTTTGTTGAGACCTTGTGGTCTTTGTCTTTAGCTTTTCTCCTCTGCTTTACTCTCTCATGCAATAACCAGAGCAATTTAAAATTAGCTTGAAATGTGATGATGAGGACAGGAACTAGTTACCTTGCTTACCTGAATTTATAGATTTTATGAATCCTAGAGGAGGCATTCAAACTAGAGTTTATCATATTCCTCTCCTTTTGTACTGTGAGTGATCATTGTGGAAAGGAAGTTGTGGCTGGAAATCTGTGAGTTTGAAGTTTCAACATAGATTAGCTCTTTCCTTTCCCTAATTCCTATCTTTTTCCCTCAGGATTTCTCTTGGTACTCCTTCCCTGCAGACATTTTGCTGTTAGTAAACCTCCCTTTCGCTTGTCAGTAGGTTCCAGATTAAGAATCAATAGTTCTCAGTTTCTCCTTTTACCAACTTCTCCAACTTTCACATAGGGTTTCCAGTAGTACAGTTTAATTGTTATTAGGCCTAAGACAGAAGAAGAACCTAATCAACAACTAAACCATATTCTTTAGCAAACAATCCGGTATGATGATAACTTCAGGATTTATCTTTGTAGAGGGTATCTCATGCACTAGGAATGTATAACACTTTTTAGGTGCCCAAGGTTCTTTTAAGACTCCAATTAGATGCTGGCTTCCATAGGAGGGCCTTACTTGACACCCCTGATGTTAGCTTCTGGCAATACCAACTTTGCCTGTGATCAGGGATTACAGAACCCTTTTCTTCCTTTGCCGTTGAGAAGGTACAAGAGAATTATTATATTTTAAATTAAATTAAACCTAACTGTAATGGAAAAAAATTGCCTCATACTGACACCTAAAAAGCCAAACTAAATGAAGAGTGACTGAGGCTACCAGCGATAGATTTAGGAGGATGGATCACATTAATGTATACAACATTAATAATAATAACTGGCATTTTTAGAAGGCTTCAGAGTTTGTCAAGTGCTTTGCATGCATTACCTCCGAGAAAGATATCGTAGATATTATTTTCCCCATTCAATAAATGGAAAAACTAAGGATGAGAGGTTAAGTGCCTTTACTCTGGTCATACAACTACTAAGTGTCAGAGGCAAGATTCGAATCTAAGGCTTCCTCAAACCAAGTCCACACTCTATCCTCTTTTCATATCATTGTCATCAACAGGGCATTCCAAGATCTTAAAAATTATTTCTCTCCGATGAAGTCAAATTCTGCCTGTAGGATTCCCAGCCCCTATACTTCTTGCCAGGATCATTGTACCCACAATATCTTTTTGTAATTATTATGTAGTGTTTCATAGGATGGCACTGGCCTTGTCTTCATTTCCATCATCCATACTGTTCTCTGCTGTGTGTCACATCACTGATGCTGCGATGAAGACCTGGCAAATTGACAATTACCTCAGCACCAAACCTTAGGCCAGAATCAGTAGTGCTCTAACAAACCTCTATTTACTTGCAGTAAGACTTGCCATGAAACATTGCATGATATCCTATCCCTGAAGTCAACATTTCATGGACAATTTTCTTTTATTTCTGAGATGCTCCCAGCACAACATGACTTATATAAAAACATGACCAAAAGGACACCAGTGTCATTAACTGAAATTCCTGCAGTGCAGAAAGAGTTTAGCTACCTTGAGATTTGTAAGGATAAAGTAGATTCATAAGAAATGTTTATTGATTGATTAAAGTATAGGTTGATAAATTAATCTTAAAGTGACCTCAGGTTGAACCTACAGCCCAGATAACCTCCAAAAATACTGAACTAAAATTTAAAATATATTAAAATAGGACATAAAGGGATACATTTTTGGTATTTGACCTTAATATTGTTTTTACTAGGAATTTCTGAACTCAGACCTCAGGGTATCTATATGACTATAGCATAAGGTTAATCCAGTTCCAAAATAACTGAAATAGATATGTCACATGTCAAATTTCACTGGTGCCATCTTCCCAAGACTAAACTTGAAATTTCTATGTCTAGTGAACATTTACCTCAGTACAGAAGGAAAAGTCAAAGGTAGCAGGAGAAGTACAATTATTTATCATCAAGAATTCAAGGAAAGAAGAATCAAGAAATAGGAGATGTTAACCATGTCAAAAGTTGCAGAGAGAACAAGAAAAAGTAATTTGGACAATTATGGGATTACTAATCATTTTAATAGCTCGAATTCCTTGCAGGGGGATCAACTTGATTTGTGGATATTAATCAATAAGCATGTAACTTGGAAAGGTCACAAAAGATCAGTTTGAGAATTTTGATTATTACAGGAAATTGTGAAATAGTTAACAGCTTGAGTTAGTAAAGCCAAAGGAAAGCTTTTTTGGTTTTGTTTCTGGTATTTTTATTAACATAGGGGACTTTTATGTACATTTTGTAGGTACAGAGGAAGCCCAAATAGATGGGCAAGTTTCAAAGATTCTGGGTAGACCACATAATTGAGGAAAAAATACCCTCAAAAAACGTACTGAGGGACTTTTTTTATAAAGAAGTGTTAATCTCAAAAAGAGATCTTTACGATAGGAGACAAAGGATTTATATAGAGACAGATTTTTAGAAAGGAAGAGTAGGAAAAAAATTGAGACCACTAAAGATCTCTGACATTGAAATTTGGAGCTGAGTCATATGCTAAGACGGAAGGGGACTGAGTAGGCTTAGGGGCTTGAGAGTGAAGACATTTTGTAACATCTAGAAAGTAATTACAGACCAAGAGTAGATAAAAAGGCATTAAAATTATACATGGATAGGCAGCCAGGTGGAATTGTGCCTCGATCAATGAACTTGTGGTCAGGAGGATCAACATTTACATCCTGCCTCAGATACTTATTAGCTGTGAGACCCTGAGAAAATCATTTAATCTTTCTCAAAACTAGTTTCCATATTTGCAAAATGGGGGTAGTAATGACATCTACATAACTGGTTGGTTATGAAGAGAAAATGATTATTTTGCAAATCTAAAACAATAACAATAATAATAGCTTACATTTATATAGCTCCTTAAGATTTATAAAGGACTTATGTATTACCTCATTTGCTCCTCATAACAAAGGTTTATTCATGGGTGCTGTCATTATCCCCATTTTACAGATTTCTCAACTGCATCTGAAAGTGGTTATATATTTTGTCAGTGTCATATGGCTAATAAGTGTCTGAAACAGCAGGCACAGGGCCACAAGAAATTCCAGTGGAAGAAAGTGAATACCTTTCTGTTTCTTATGTAAATTTGCATAGACGTTCAACTACCCAACTTGGGACCTGAGGATTGGAAAATGAGACTTACCAGACTTTCTCCATTGGCAGAAAAAGGAAAACCTGAAGATCTTAGAATATGGTTTTAAGAAAGGACCTTAGCAATCATTAAGCCCAGCCCTCTCATTTACAAATACACTCTCAATTAGTTTCTTCTCAATGTGATTCCTAACAAGTAAAGAACAATATAACACAGTCTCATCCCTCACTCCTGCTCTGTCACAAAACAACCACTAAATTGGAATATCAATAATAATTATAACAAAATGGTAGTGATAATAATTTTAGATGAATAATTGTTTCCCCAATTTGAATGGCTGTTCTATTGAACTTTCAAATAATAACTGCTAACATTCATATAGTGCTTACTATGTGCTAGATAAGGTGCTAATTACTTTAGAAATTTTTATCTCATTTGATCTGCACAACAAGCCTGGGAGGTAGGTACTTTTATTGTAACCACCTTACAAATGAGAAAACCGAGTCAAAAAAGAGGTTAGACGCTTTACGCTGGGTCACACACTAGTAACTGTCTGAGGACAGATTTAAACTAAGGATTACTTCCTGATCAGGTCCAGTACTTTATCCACTGTGTCACCTAACTACCTATGTCCTCGTTATTTAGTCCTTCTAGTAATGAACCAACTTGTCTTTTCATTTGAAAAAAAGAAATGGCAACCCTTCAGGTTGATGGAAATTTTTCTAGGTTATACCTTGCACAGCCTCTTTAATAAACAGCCTGTCATAAATTTCACTCTTAAATGTTGTCTGAAGCATGAAGGGTTTGCTAATCTGCTCTTCCTAATGTGGCAAATGCTCATTGTCAAATAAAAGTTTTAGTCACTCTTTGGTGTTAACACTATGACCAAAGAAAATGCAAATTCACTGTATTTTAACAAGCAACATGTTGGAACAGAACTATAAAAGTTTTTTAACAGCTTCCCCATTTTGCAGTGGCCAGTAGGTGTCTCTATTGCTCTATTTTTTTAAGATCAACAATGGACAGGAGAAGGGACATAATTTTCAGCAAACTGGAATCTGAAGGCATTTTTTTTCTTTCAGAGTTTCTTTTTTTAGTGGAAGGAGAAAGTGGCTTTGCTCATTATCGATAGATGTACACAAATCATAATTTATTGGTTCAATAGATCTACAGATTACAAAGGCTCTATTTTTTTAACTTTGTTTCTATTTCACGTCTACTTTTGTAACCACATGATTTCCATTAAAATTAATGGAGCTTCTTATGAAATTGTGGTAGCCTTGAAAATCATTAGGAAAGGCTCATGATCCATGTATACACCTTGTAAAATACCTGTCACATTTAATCAGGGTCAGCATACTTCACTGTTCTATGTCCTTGTTAAGTTTTTCCCTTTATGTTTTCTTTTTTCAATCCTAAATGTTACACTTGAATAAATCATTTATGAACCTAAGCAGACAGAGTGACCCCAGAACCTTGCTCAAATAACCATCATCATATGAATAAAGGTTTGTTTAGGTCAGTAAATAGGCACTGGCCCTATCTGAAAAAGTGATTGGAGATATATGTGTGTATGTATATGTATATATGTGTGTATGTATACATATATGTGTATATATACATATGTTTCTATGACAACATAATGGAAATGAGATTTTTAGATATATAAATGTATTTACTTTGAAAAATAAATACAACATTTATTTAAATATATTAAAACACTAAACAAATACATGTCCCCCTCAAAGCAGAAAGGCTTGTTGGTTTAATGAAAATGGCATTTGCATTTGCAGTTGGTCATTTCAAATATACTTGAGACATGTTACTCCAGCAATAATCACTGCATCTGTGATCTCATTAATATAGGTACTGCCTCCAGTGAAATAAATCTCAACTTGTCCATACCTGATTAATTTTGTATGACCCTTGTTAAACTACTCCCCCAAAGTTGCCCGGGCCGGGGTGGGGTAAGTGTGGGTGGGGGTCCAATCCTTGCATTCCTTGATGTAGCAAAGATTATTATTGCTCCCATTTTACAGATGAAGAAAAGGAGGCAATGAGTGGTTAAGTGACTTTCCCAGGTTCACCCAGCTAATAAGTAACTGAGACCAAATTTGAACTTGTCTTCCTGACTCCAGGTCCACTGCTCTATCAATTATAACAGCTGGTTGTCACAATGTTTGTGGCATAGTAGTGGAGAGAGTGCCAGTCTTAAGCCAGAAAAGCCTGGGATAAAGTCCATCTTCTAAGATGTACTGCTTATGTGACTCGGCCAGATCACTTAACCTCTTCAGTACTCTACGACAAGAGATGTCAAACATTGCAAAACACCAGCCTAAAATATTATTGGCAAATATTTAACAACATAAATAAAAATATAAAAGAACATAGATAATATTAATATGTAGATTTTTTGTCAGGGGCCCACACTGATACTTATATATGATTTAATGGTACCATTTCTATTTGAGTTTGACAGCACTGTTGGCAACTGTATGTAAGGATGTACGTGGCCTACCTATTGACTTAGAAAACCTCACATTAACCTTATCTATCTTCACATGTATAATTGATATTAAATTGTTTGCCTTCTCAAGGAAAGGGGAGGAGTGGGAGAAGGGAGGTAATCTGGATCTCAACATTAAAAAAAATGATATTTTTTACATCTAATTGGGAAATAGTTAATGAAGTAAAAAAAAAATATATATATATATAATCTTTTGTTGTTATATACTTATATGTATAAATATTCTCCATCTTTCCATAAAATATAAGCTTCCTGAGGCCAGGAATTGTGACACTTTTGCTCTTCAGTCCCTAACACCTACCATAGATCCTGGTGGAGAGTAGTGGCTAACAAATGATTTTTCACTGATTGATATGTAATATATGATATAAATTTTAAAAAGTCCTTCATAATTTCCCAAATGTGCTTCTGCCCACTTTCTTTATAGTACTCAATTATAGGATACACATATACAGACAAATTACACATTCTACTCACTTTTCAAGGGCATATCTTCAACAGGAAAATGTCATTTTAAGAAATTCATTTCCATTTTTTAGTGTGACTGGTTAGATTGGAAACTTTCATAATGTTGACTTCAATAGGAAACCTTTCTAACATTCTTGAGCTTGATGAAATTACTCTAACATCAAAATAAGAACATTTAGGGAAACTTGTCATCACCAATAAGCAATTAATTTTTCTTTGAACCCCATGTAGGACATCTTCCACAACACTGGTGAATATCATTAGCAAGCACTTTCCTCTCTGTTTTCTGTCTCACTTGTTATCAGTAGCTTGTTGAAAAAGGTTGTCATCACAGCATTACCTATCACAGAGAGATTTATAATTTTAATGTTAACACAGAAAACACTTTTTCTGAAAAAAAAACTTTAGTGTGGGAACTAATTTTTATCTAGAGAAATATTTCCTTGAACAAAATAATAAACTCATCCTACAGTCTCTCTATCTACTTCATCAGTTATTTGACCATAACTTTGTAATCTAATATAGGAAATTATCTGAAAAAGCCCAAGTTGCAGACACTTTGACAGCCACACAAAATGACAACTAATAGCCTGGAACTGAGAGGGTAAACAGAAAAAAAAGCAGTCATAAGACTTTGTTGCCTGGGGCCCTTATGTTTTTTAAACTCTAGTATCTGGAGACAGCAAAATATAGGGATTAGCTAACATGAATTACACTTTGAGGAATAATTCAACAGTAAGGCCAAAGGTAGACAGAAATATGGAGTAGCTAGGTGGAACAGTGGATATAGTACCAGGTCTGGAGTCAGGAAGACTCATTTTTCTCCATTCAAATCTGGCTTCAGACACTTGCTAGCTATGTAACCGTGGGCAAGTCACTTAACCTCATTTGCCTCAGTTTCCTCATCTAAAAAATGAGGGGGAGAAGAAAATGGAAGACCACTTCATTATCTTTGCCAAGAAAATCGCAAATAGTGTCACAGAGTTGGACATGAGGGAAACAATTGAGCAACAATCAATGAAGAATTCAGTATGGCTTAATGACGTAATTACTTCAAATTTATCAATGTTAATTGATTACCTGTTGTGTCCAAGGCACTGTGTCAGAGGCTAGAGATTATATATAGAGACATAAAACTTATCCTGAAGAAACTTATAGTATAATTAGAAAAAAAACAGAATGTGGATACGATAATTGCACGTGGGTAGAAGAGTGATATCAGTATAGACACAGTTCTATAAAAAATTTTGAGGAATGGTAGAATACTTCAGAGGTGTAAATGACTTGGATGGAGAAGGGATAGCCACAAGAAGAAGGATTTCCCTCCTAATGTTCACTGCCAGGATTCCTTCAAGTCGTTAGTACAATACTATCTTGTGCAAGAAGATTTTGCCAGTCCCCTCCACTGTGAGTGCTGTCCCTAAAATTACTATCAGTTTATCCTGTCTACATTTGGTTTGCGTATGGTTGTCTGCATGGTGTCTCCCCCATTAGATTGTAGGCTACTTGAGGGCAGGGATTGATTTTGCATTTCTTTGTATCCCCAGAACTTACCACGTAGCCTGGCACATAATAGACACTTAACAAATGCTTATTCACTTGAGGAATTGACTGAGTTGAGCTATGAAGGAAGGGAGGGCCTTAAATTGACAGAGATAGTGTGTGTGTGTGTGTGTGTGTGTGTGTGTGTGTGTGTGTGTGTGTGTGAATGGGGGTAACTATTAGAAATAATGAACCTGAAAATAATTCGTTAAAATGTGATGTTTAAAAAAGTATGCAGTATAAAATAGTTAAAATATGTTTAAAGGGTGAGTCTGTTATCTGTTAAATTCATTCATGTGGAACACCTTTTCCCTGGCAAGGATGCTGGATAATTTTGGTGTTACTGTATTTTCCCTGAGAGAAGAAAACTGTCTAAATCTGTGTCCAGAGGAATAGCTCAAAATGAACAAAAAGAAACAGTAACCTCATTATAAATTGAAGTGAATGACAATAGGTTTTGTAATATAAATTTCTTTTTATCCAAGATTTATACAAATGTTAGCCCAATTCGGTTGCTCCTAGAAATGTACTTTGAGATTGATAGTTTTCCTAGTGGATTGGAGAGAAAAGACACAGTGGGTTCCTTTATGAATATGTCACTTTATTCATTTTCCCACTCACAACTTAATGGTAAGACATATGAATCTCTACAATTCAGGTCTAGATTGAGGCTAGCATCATTGTACTGTTTTCCGGTAACTGGTTGTTTGGTGGTGGTTGTCCTTCCATCTCAAAGAGGAACAAAATGACATCATTATATTAGTCAGTTTACAGTGTATTCAACTATGGCTGTGTAACAACAGTGCTGCTAGCAGCTACTGTGGCTGTGTAAGACCAACAACAGCACACAGGAAGGGCTGCCAACAAAGGTTCTTTGATCAGCTATTCTAAAGAAAAGCAACTTTAAGGGGTTAACAATCTCAGTTTAATCAAACACACATATATCATTCACTTTGGTCAGGGGGGAAAAGATCAGCCCCTTGAATGTCAGGGCAAATAAAAACAGGAATTACAAATATCAACAGACAGACCTTGTCTGATTCAAATCATGATTCATAGTTACCAGAGAAGCCTCAACATCTGTTTGGGTTACAGATATCTGGGGGGGAGGCTGGTTTAACGGCTTGCCCAGAGTCTCGTCACCCCTATTCTTTCAATGAGTGTACCCCCCTAAAATGCCAACCTCAGATCTTATATACCTGTCTCAGGGCCTTGAGGGCTCAAAGCTCACTATTTAGAGTGTGAGAAATCAGTAACACCAAGAGTGTGGGAAAGCTCCAGCCACCAGCACCACATCATGTACAGTTCAGTGACTCCCGATTGTCGTAGTGCTGAGAAACACTGCAAGACAAAAAGATACCCACTATACCTACTTTTACCATTCAAACAAAGAACACTGAAAAGTCCCATTTTGCTTGCCATTGCAGGCTGATCAGAGCAATATGAGCTCAGAATTCTCTACCACAGGTTGGGCACAAATAGTCCCTGTGAACATTTGGAGTGGATTCTCTATATTTGTGCATCTCATGTTTCTTTTGAGTTTTTTTCATTTCAGCTTTGCTCAGAGAGCCCAGCATTTTATCTAATGAGGACACAGCATGCTGGGTGTGAATGGTATGGTGCTGGTTGATGGAGCACCTGTGTTTTCTTGGTGTTGATAGGCCAAAGTTAGCACAGGCAGCATAGAATCGATCTATACTTTGTGACACCTCAAGTTCAGAGGCTTCATTGAGTGCACAACGATCTACAAACAGAAAATCATGCACCAACACTCTTTCCACTTTAGTCTTGGCTTGTAGCCTTTTCAAGTTGAAGAATTTGCCATCAGTGCAGTAGCTGACCTTGATGTTGTGTTCATCCTCATGGAAGGAATTTGACAACATGGCTGAAAAAATCATGTTAAAAAACATGGGAGCAAGCACACAGCCTTGTTTTACTCCATTGGTGACCAGAGAAGCATGTTGTCATGAAATTGACGTGCGATATGGATGAATTTGTCCAGCAACCAAAGTTTGATGTAGTTTTCGATAAACCCTCATAGCTGACAGTATCAAAGGACTTAATCAGATCTAAAACTTTGTACAGACCTGTTCTGCTCCTGGAATTTCTCTTGGAGTTGTCAGGCAGCAAACGTATCAACCATTCTTCAGCCTTTTCTGAAGCCACACTGGATCTCAGGTAGATGACTGTCTTCCAGTGAAGAATCAGCCTATTAAAGAGGACTCTGGAAAAAATCTTACCAGCAACGACTACGAGAGAGAACCCCCTATGATTGTCATAGGACAATCTATTTCCTTTATCCTTATAGAGATGAAGAATGGAGGCATCCTTGACCTCCTGGGGGATAACCTCTTCTTTCCATTTAATCCAGAAAATTTCAGTCAGCTTTTATGTGAACAATGGACCCCCCTACCTTGTAAATATCAGCTGAAATAGAATCAGCACCAAGTGCTTTGTGACACGAAAGCAACCTAATGGCATTCAAAACTTCTTCAGTTGAAAATCTGTCTAGAGAGGGATTGACTTCAACCTGAGGTAAATAGTCAATGGCTTCAGCATTGATTGATGGTCTGTTGAGAACACCGTGGAAGTGTTCAGGCCATCTCTCTAGGATCATGTCCTTATCACTAAACATTGTGGCTCCATCAGCACTGAGTAGTTGAGATGCACTATATGTTTTTGGCCCATAAATAGCCTTCAGGGCATCATAAAAGCACTTTTGATTGTTACTATCAGCATAAAACTGAATTTCATCTGCCTTCTTACTGAGCTAGAATCCTGCATCTCTCTAAGCTTTGCTAGACTTTACTTTTTATGGAATTAAATTCTGTCTTCTTAGAGCTGAATGAAATATTCTGTTATGGAACTCTTATTTTTCATTTAGCAGCTTCTGAATTTCTCCACCATTTTCATCCAACCTGTCTTGATGTTCTGACCAGATGAATAAAAGCAGTGTTGTGTACCAAATCTCTGAAAGCTGCACACTCCTTTTCTGCTCAACTGTTGCCAACCATGTGTTCACTCAACTTTCCCTCTAAGTTAACCACAAAGTGTTGCTGCTCAGAGAAATGATCTAATCTATTGACATCAGTTCTGGTAGTGATTTTGCCTTGGGGTTGCCACTTTTATTGAATGTGAATATTTAGCTTGGAAAGGAGAAGTCTGTGATCAGTCCAGCACTCTGTACCACATGTTGCCTTCATCACTCTCACATTCTATCTCTTCTCCTTACAGTCACATAGTCTATTAAATGCTAATGTTTGCTGTGAGGGTGCATCCATGAAATTTTATTGCATTTAAATGAATGGAAGACAGTGTTGGTGAGGAGAAAGTCATGAGATACAAATGTCTTCAATAGTAAATGACCACTGCTGTAGCTCTTTCCAACTCCATTCCTCCAAAGGACTCCCTGCCATGTCTGGTAGTCTGAGCCTACTCTAGCATTAATGTCACTGAGAAGTAAAAGCTTGTCCTCTTTTGGCGCGTTGATGATAAGGGTCTCCAGGACTTCATAGAATTTTTCTTTGACGCCTTCAAGATTCAACATTGTTGGAGCATATGAACTAATGATGGTGGCATGGCATTTTCCTGCAAGTGGCAATCACATTATCATGATCCTGTCATTCACTCCTTTTGGTTGGCACACAAGCTTATTGACTAGATTAATTTTGAGTGCAAAATCTACTCCAGCTTCCTGGTGCTCTCCTTTCATTGTGGCTACTCGAGAAAAATGTGTGTCCAGTTCTAACTTCAGTAAGCTGGCCTTCATTTGCCAGCCTTTTTTCACTCAGGGCTGCTATTTGGATGGGATGCCTGCTGAGTTCCCTCACAGCAAAAACTTTTTATTCTTTTAGTATACTGGATTTTGTATTATCTAAAAGTGTGCACACATTACATATACTAATGGTGAGTGGAATCACCTTTACAGAAGTTTTTGTACTTTTTTGTGCATGTTTTGATGATAGGGTGGAATCCCTACCTTTCACCGTAATCAGTCCAGGGTTGGGTAAGCAGATAATGTTTAGGGACCCCTTTTCTAGCCCCTTCCTCACACTGGGAGATGAGCAATGTTATCCTTAAAGGGCTGCTCAGACACCCAGGCTCTGCTGAATTCTATTTCTGCTTCCAGTGAGAAGATGACCCTATGACCTGGGCTGCCTGTGTGCAGGGTTGTGACTACAGATCCCACTGTATCCACACCTGCTGCTTTGTCACTTGCCTATTGCCACAGGACTTTGAGATAGGTAAAAATGATAAAACGGTATGGGTGATGCCTTTTGGTTCATGTGTAAACTGGATTTAAGTGAGGCAGAGTTTCACAGCCTCACTCTGTCTTCCAGAGTCATCACAGTCCAGTGGCAGGACAGTCTAAATGACTGGTGATGACTAGAGATGCAGTGGATTTCCTTGGTGTCCTCCATATCTAACCAAATTCTAAGTGCTCCACGGTACCTGTTTCAGCTGCCTTTGTGGCCGTTGGGATAAATTGTTCTCATCTTCCTATTTCATGAATGGAAGTCTTCACATGCTCAGGGTATAAACCCCCCTAAACTCACTGATGGTTTGTAGACCCTCGGTTATCCTCAACCTGATTTAGCCTGTCTGCTGAAAACAGTGTACCTGTGTGTGAAGCCACAGGTGAGAGTTAGGTGGATCAGGTGGATCAGGTGGATACCATAGGGGGAAGAAGGCCATGAAAAGGAATCAGCTGCCCTCACAGCAGAGGTACTAATCTTCTCTGAATATACCTTATACCCCTCCAATAACTACGACACTGAAAGTGTTAGGGTAGTGTTATCTTTGTTACTGAAATTTTCACATAGGAATTTCCATAAAGGCAATTTTCCATGTAGGAAGAAACAAGTTTCATAATTTAAAAAAAGCCAAACATACACTGATTTTTTGTTTGTTCTTCTAATCTGGCACATAATGAAATACCTGAACAGAAGGAAGAACAAATATCTAGATAAACAGTTATATTCATTCAGAGATAAGGAGACAAAAGGGCAGCAAGACTGAGCTAATTAGGGCAGGAAAGCTTAATGCATTAATGTAAAGAAATAAGGTAATCATCACTGGTATGACAGAAATGAAATGAAGGAAAAAAACATACAAAAATGTCCATTATAACTGTCATGGGGATCTTAAAATTCTAAATTTTGATATGAAATTTTACTCAAAATAACTATAACAATAGCAATAATAGATGATAATAGTAGATACATAGATTCCCAATAACAATAATAATGATGATAATAATAAATTCACACACTGCTTTAAGATTTACAAAGCACTTTAGAAATAACTCAAAAATATCATTTGAACCTCACAATTATACTGTGAAGTTGTTACCAAAGGGAGAAGTATTATTATTTCCATTTTTACAGACAAAGAAACTAAGGCTCAGATTGTTTAGGTGGAAATAAATATTACAGTTGTAGTCTCAACCCAGGGTTTTTTTGTCTCCGAGTTCAACACTCTACACAACTCACTGTGATTTCTCTCTACAAACATCTGAAAGCATACTATGTGCAATGCATGACTCAACTTATATGATAAAACTCAGAACCAGATCATTACTCACTATCTTATTCACTCTGATCTCCCAAAACGACGTAGTTCTTCCATTAGGCAAGACTATGCTACATCAAACCTTAACTTTTTTTTTTTTTGCACTTGGTATAACTTCTTTTTTTATTTTTTATTTTTTTTTTATTTTTAGTTTACAACACACGGTTCTACATAATTTTGAGTTCCAGATTTTCTCCCCTCCCTCCCCACTCCCTCCCCAAGATGGCATGGAATCTCATATAACTACCACGTATAACTTCACATTAAATTAATTTATACACTAGTCAAGTTGTGGAGAAGAATTATGACCAATGGAATAAATCATGAGAAAGAGGAAACAGAACCAAAAAAAAACCCCAAAAACAAAAACAGAAGAAAAAAAGGCGAGCATGAAGTGTGCCTCAATCTGCATTCAAACTTCATAGTTCTTTCTCTGGACGAAGATAGCATTCTCCATTGTGAGTCCTTTGGAGTTGTCCTTGCACCTTGTGCTGCTGAGAAGAGCGAAGTCTGTCAGGGTTGGTCCTCACGGAATCCATATATCTGTGGTTGCGTACAATGTTCTCCTGGCTCTGCTCCGCTCACTCAGCATTATGTCGTGTAGGTTTTCCCAGGTTGTTATGAAGACCGTATCATTCCCATTTCTTATGGCACAATAGTATTCCATTACCTTCATATACCACAGCTTGTTCAGTCATTCCCCAATTGATGGGCATCCCTTTAATTTCCAATTCCTGGCTACCACAAAAAGAGCCGCTATAAATATTTTTGTACATATGAGTCCTTTTCCCTCTTGTGTGATTTCTTTGGGATACAACCCTAGAAGTGGTATTGCTGCGTCAAAGGGTATGAACATTCCTGTGGCCCTCTGGTCAAGCCGTAACTTTGACCTCATCATCTCCTTTTTTTTTTTAGCCGATCTTTCATTTTTATCTCCAATTTCTCATTAATTTTCTGTCTCTTCTTATCTACTAGCTCCTTCTAGGCTGCCTACAGATATCTTCACGTGTTACTACTCTTAAGCAAAAGAAAAGACAAAAGGAAAGAACAGCAACAAAAACAAAAAAAGAAATGAGAAGCTCACTAGATGTTTGTATACCCACCAACTTTTGCTTATAACTCTGTGTCTCTTCTCAGTTGAACTCTTTTTTAAATAACCACATAAAACAGGTGCCTCCACTTTCGCTTTCTCAATTCTAAACCCTCTGTAATCTGATCCAACCTCATTCTTCAACAGAAACTATTCCCTCCAAAGTTACTAATGATCTCTTATTTCACCCATCTAATGTTTTCTCCAGTTTGTAATCCTACTAGACTTCCCTTCAGAATTTGATACTATTTATCACCAAAGTATCATCCTGAATACACTCTGTGTTGTCTTGGATCTCTTCCTACCTGTGTGACGCCTATTTAGCAGTCTCCTTTCATAACTTGGCCCTTTGCTACCTTTCAAATACATTCTACTCCCCTCTATACACACTTAAGATCCAACCATATAGACTGATTTTAATGTTCCTCTCTCAAGTCATCTTTGGGTTCCATGTCTTTGCATTGGCTTTTCCTTGTGCTTTCCCAACTTCCAGCTCAAACTTTACCTTATTCAGAAGACTTGGCCTGGTTCCCTCAATTTCTAGCACCATCCCTTTTAAAGATTACTTCCATCCCTTTTACGCTTATGTTGTTTTCTCTGATTTATATATGTTGTAACCTTTATTAGAATTTTTTTTTTTTAAGGACAGGAAATGTTTTTTTTTTTCTTTCTCATTTCATTTTGCTTTATATCCTAGTATTTAGAAAAAATTACAAAGAACTTAGCACAAAGTAAATACTTAATTCACATTAGTTGATTGATTTAAAATATAAATGATAAAGTTGCCTATTCAAAAGAGGTTTTTATATGAAAGAAAAGTATTAGTTGAAATATGATTAAAATAATTATTTTATTCAGAAAATCTAAAAAATAATATTTATGAAATAGAAAAAATTTCATTTGAAGATCTTAAATTAGAAATAATTCAGTGTGAGGGTAAACCTAACTATAACATAAACATTTACATTAAATTTTCCACTTTGACTTTATTTTCATCATCAAAATAGCAATTGAAGTCAGCAGGCATTTTAAAGCTAGAATATATGTTCCTGAATTCTATTGAGGAACGTAAATGCTACGTGATTGACAATCTAATCTAAAATACTTAAAAACTGAAGCATCACAAGACTTCATTTTACAAGTGGATTCCTGAAGTAGCTGCAATGAAGATCTGAATATATTTACTCAAAATCAAGCTAATAAAACAATTATATTCATAGTGGCACTAATATAGTAATTCACATATTAATAAGGGCCATGTAGCCCAGTTACATACGCCTTAATTAAAAAAAAAACTTTTATAACTAGAGTTAAAATAATATAGGGTAGATGAAACAGCCAAAGGGGATTTTAATGTGCTAAATAATTCAATATTAAACATCAAATTTGGCCAAAACATTAAATATGTGTCTGAGAGTGTTCAAAATATATGTGTAGGGCTATGTTTGCTTTAGTAGAATGGGAAAAGGGACCTTCTTCTGTTTACAAAAAGGAAAGACATGTATTTGGGGAAGGGAGGGAAGAAGTTCCAAAAAGGGGTGAAGAAAACTAAGCTACTGTCAGGCATAATGTAGGAAAGTGAGCAAAGTTTCAGGTTCTACAAAGGTAACAGAGACACTCTCACTGCATCCTTAAGAATTATTTGTATCCTAGAATAAGGTCTCTAGTATCCTCAGTCCATAGTGCCGCTAGATAGGGATTTTTTAGTTAGGGAGTTAGGGGTGTGGCCATGTTCTTCTGGTGCTCTTGTCCTGTCATTCTCATTCCCAAATAGAATCATTCTGAGTTAATGTATGGCCCCTGTAATAATAATAATAATAATAATAATAATAATAATAATAATAATAATAATAATAATAATAATGATAAATCAGACTGGGAGGGGAAGACTCTCAAGGTTGCTGGACAAAAGAGAAACAATTACTATTTGCATTCACTCTGAGCCAGGAGGGTCCAAAAAGTAACCGTTAAATAGTGCTTTAGCAGGGACCTATTGTTGTCCAATCAATGAGGGCCCCGGTGAATTGGGTTTAAGGCATGGTCTCTAAGAAAGAAATCTAGCCAGAACACCCCAAGATAACTAGACAGGCTTCAGCCATCAAATTTACCTTCCTTTTGGCAGAACACCTTCAGGTAAGGGCATGATACCCCATGTGGTGGGAAGTGAGGAGAGGGGAAGAGAGGAGTTGGTCAACTGGAACTGGCCAGGTGGGTCCCCATTGGGCCAGCTCATACTACTCACAGGTTGTGGTTTGTCAGAAAGACCTTGGCTTCAAAAAGCCAAGGTCGCCCACTGCATCCTGGGTCATCTCCAGTCATCCTGTTCTATATCTGGCCACTGGATCCAGATGGCTCTGGAGGGGAACGTGAGGCTGGTGACTTTGCACAGCCCTCCCTCACTCAAATCCAATTCATTTGTAAGTCATCTCATCGGCTTCCTGATGTCATGGTCCTCTTCGAGAATGAAGGACAAACCACATCCATGCAATAATCATTCTAAATGGACTATGTCAAATTTAATTTCAAGGTCAGTTTAATAGGATGAATATGGTTTTAAGGCTCCTCTGTTCTGCAAAATATCTTGCAATTTTTGAAAATATAGGAATTTCCTTTTTTCTCCCAATTCTTAGAAAGATTTGTGAATTCTTTGTTATATGTAGTTTCTTTATTGAACTGTGAATATTATCTTATCCTTTCCATTTCCTTTCTGTTTACACATATTCTCAATAAAAGCTATGCTCAATATCCTAGAAGCTTTCCATTCTCATATTTCTCTCTCTCTCTCTCTCTCTCTCTCTCTCTCTCTCTCTCTCCCCCCCCCCCTTTTTCTCTCTCTCCTTCCCTCCCTCCCTCCCCTCCTTCTCTCTTGGTCTCTGTTTCTCACAGTAGCATCTTAATAAATATTTTTGACTATTAACTTTTATAATTTTTATGTACCACTGCATCACTTGTACATAGCCTCAATATGTGTATATATGTATTGTGTGTGTATGTGTTGTGTATGACACAATATAGTTGTTGTTCAGTAGTTTCAGTAGTGTACAATTCCTTCTGTCTGCTTTTGGGGTTTTCTTGGCAAAGATACTGGAGTGGTTTGTCATTTTCTTCTCCAGCTCACTTTACAGATGAAGAAGCTGAGGCAAACAGTGTTAAGTGACTTGCCAAGGGTCACATATGTAGTGCCTGAGGAGGATTTGAGCTAATGAAAATGAATCTTCCTCATTCCAAGCTCAGTGTTCTATCAACTTCAATATATATATGTGTGTGTATAAAAAATACACACACATATGATAGATAGATAGATAGATATGGGAAGTGTGAAAATAAATTCAGTTTTGACATGGTGGTTAGCCAGTGCATATTCATGGAATGGAAATTAATGAGATGGATCAATGTATGATGCCAAATTCAAAAAGAAAATAGTGAAAATAGAATCACTTTGAGCATGACTTAATTGCTGGGCTAAGTAGTTTGCATAATATACATATATGTGTGTGTATGTGTGTGTGTGAGTGTATATATATATATATATATATGGCACATATACACATACACACACATATGCATGCATGTGTGTATAATTTGATCCAGAATTAAGCACCATTGGGTATCAGCCTTAGAGAGGTCATTTAGGTGAATGAATGAAAACGGAAGTGTTTATTATCTACTATGTGCCAAGCTCTGTGGAAGAAATCAGGATGAGAACAGAAAAAGACAAAATAGTCCCTGCTGTCAAGGAACACCATTTTAATTAATGGAGATAATATATAGGAGAAGGTTCAGGTTTATTACAAATGGAAGGCCCAACATAGTTAACAGTGCATTAAACAAGAAATTGGGGTTAATTTAAGGTTCTGCAGAATTTCCACAGTGTCATATAGTACCATCTTTCTATCATAATTTTTTTACTTAATTCCGAGTCTTGCTCATCATTGCTTGACTATGAATTAAGGACAACTTGATAGTTTATCTGTCATGAGCTGAGCAATATGCTTTTTCCCCTATATATGCTGTTTTTCCTATAGGGTTCATGGAATTATAAGATCAGAAATACAAAGCTGAAGGTGACTCACACAGTCAGATACAGAATAGAATATGGAGTCTGAAGACCGTTTGAACTCTAATACTTTCTAGCTAGGTAACCTGGGGAAAATTAGTTAACCTCTGTCTGCCTCAGTTTTTCATCTTTAAATGGGAATAATAAAAGAAACTACCACCCCTATGGTTGCTTTGAGGATAAAATGAGATGATATTTGTAAAAGGCTTTGCTAAGTGCTAAGTAAACAATAGCTAACCCTTTCATTACACAGGAGGAAAAGCTGAATCTCAGGGAGATTGAATCACATGTCCAAGATCACATAATTAAAAAACATCAGAAGTGGGAATTGAAGCCAGGTCCTGTGATGAATGTTCTTTCCACTAAACCCCTTAACAACTTGGTTAAAACAGTTTCTCTTTCACATTATAACAATTTCACTAAACACACTTTTTAAGGCATGTGGTGATGAATGATTATGATGAATGATGTTGTTGAATTCAATTTATATTATCTGGATCTTACTCAAATTCCTTAAGATCACTGCTTTTCTTCAACTAATCTTTGTTGTTTTCTAAGGCTTCTCCCCACCACCCCAATCAATGATTTCACGGATGTAGAAGGTATCCCCATGGTAACTGTTCCTCTACCAAAGGAAATGGACAACTGTACTTCAATTTATGGGCAGCTATGTGGTGCAGTGGGTAGAGCACTGGTCCTAGAGTTAGGGAGACCTGAGTTCAAATGTGCTCTCAGGTACTTACTATCTGTGTGATCTTAGGCAAGTCACTTAATCCTATTTGCCAGTTCCCTCATCTGTAAAATGAGCTAGTAGGGGAAAAAGCACTTGCATGTTTACCAAGAAAACTCCTAATAGGATTATGAACAACTGCAATAATAAAAACAACAAAATCCTTCAATTTGTCTTAGACATTGAGAGATTAATTCAGTTGCTCAAGAACACATTTCCAGTATATTTTGGATATAAGACTTGAATCCAGATCTTACTGACTCTAAGGGGAATTAGGTAATAGGGGATGGGGTCCCAACCACAGTGGAACTGTGCACGAGATTACCTACAATGCATAAAGAAAAACCCATTTTGGGGGGTATGTATGATAATGACTATTTATTATAATATCATTATCAGATATACAGGGATGTATGATGGGTTCCCTAGGGATCTTTCACAACTCTGGTTGACTTTCATTCATATCCCAGACTCACCAGTTGATCAAGGGGGAGTTCAATTACTCCTTGTTCCTCTCTATGGCACAGGTTCACCTAAAAGACAGCTTTTGCTATTACTGCACAGGAGCCTACTTAGGGAAAGTCCCTTCTATTGTTTTGCGGTCCACATCCTGCTCAGGCATCCTGGTGGTGCTGCTTTCTGATTGGCTTAGTATTGTTGTCCTGTCTGAGACTAGATGGGTGTGGTTATGGCTGAGTGCATGGACATATCTGCTGTTTCTGGGGAAAATATCAGTTCATAGACACACCTGTTGTTCTAGTGAGCAGTGAGGCATATATGGAGAAGTTAGGATATTGAGTGGAGGTGGGGTGAGTGGCTAGGTAGGGGCAGTGGGCCTGATATTCACTGAGGCCTATAAGGAAGTTAGAATATCAGGACTGGGAGCAGCTTTTTTTAGGGATTCCATCATAACCTTTATCAGATTGCTTGCCATCTTGGGAAGGGTAGTGAGAGGAGGGAGGGAGAAAAATATGGAACTCAAAACCTTATAAAAATGAATCTTGAAAATGATCTTTGCATGTAATTGTAAAAAATGAAATACTATTTACTAAAAAAAGAAAAAGATAGAAAGAAAAAGAGAAAAAAGAAAGAAAGAAGGAAAGAAAGAAAGAAAGAAAAAAATAGGCTACCTCCTGATGATACAGCCTCCCTAGGGATCTTTCACAACACTGGCTGTACTTTCATTCATATCCCTGATTCACTAGTTGATCGAGGCAGAGTTCAATTATTCCTTGTTCATCCTTTGCCATTTCCAGGTGTACTACCATCTACTACTATCACTCAATAATGTCTCCTTCTCTGAGGTTCATTGTACACACATGTATCACTTAATTAAGATTCTGGTAGCAATTGTCTACAGACCTCCAGGAAAATCCCTTTTCTTCTTCAGTGAGTTTAGTGTCTTGCTTATAGACTTTTTCTCCTCCCTAAATGTAGCCCTCATACTATGGGACTTCAACATATACATTGATGCTCCCTCAATTACCCTAACCTTTCAATTCCTCAAATTACTCATTTCACATGGCCTGTTCTTCTACTTCGCCACAGGTACATACAGAGATAATCTCATCACCCCAAAGTGTTTCACATATATGTTCATGAACTCTGAATTTACTTTATCTGATCATAAACTGTTGTTATTCCACCTCTCCCTCTGCCTTGAAACTCCAAATAATGTTCTTTATTCTCACTGTGCTCTCCAATCTCTTTGCTTCTCAGTTCTTAACTAAGCCATCACCCCGGCATTAGCTACATTCTCTTCCCTTCCCTATATAGTAACCAGTCAAATTCTACACTGTCCTCTTCTTTTTACTTCCTTGTCTCTTTAATGGTATCAAAAATAATGCTCTTCCAAACATCACCCTTGGTCTATTCCCACCATCCACTGCTTTAGTTCCTACCTATTTATTGCTGAAGGAAACCAAAAGAAAGTTACTAAACAGTAGGAACTGGGTCCACTACATGTTTATGTTACATAATCTTAACTGGGTCGACATTAAGGCAAAACAATCATTTTATACACTACCTAAATGTTTCACTATCCCATCCACCATAGTAGTTATTTATTTTCATCCCTCCTCAAAGTTCCCATGGCTCCCCCTCTGCCCACCCTATCAGATGAGAACCTTCCCTCATATTTCTCTGAAAAAGTACATTAATTCACCAAGAGATTCCTCTTTTGCCCTATTACTAGTTGCACATCACTCAAAAGGCTTCTGCAGCTACATCCTCCTTCACCCCTATTTCACAGGATGAGGTTGTTTTTCTGTGTCCCCACTAATCCCTCTATATGCATAAATGATCCTATCCAATCACATCTTCTCCAGCATATTGCCTCTCTATCATACACACTCTCTCGTTAATCTACAATTGCTCCCTGTTCCTTCTCAGTCACTTTCCCCTTAATTATTTTCAGTCTTGTTGTGAACCTCATTGTTCAACTGCTGTCTCCAAAGTTACTCATGATCACTTCACTGCCTGATATAATGATCTTTTTTCAGTCCTCATCCTCATTGACCTCTATTCTATAGCTATTGACACTCAATCATTTTTCCTTTGATACATCCTTCTTTCTAGGTTTTTGTGCCAGTGGTCTCTCCTCATTCTCCCTCCACCTGACCACTCTATCTCTGTTGTAATACATGTAATGCCTTCTAAGAGAATGTATATCAAAGGGCATTGTCCTGGGCCTTCTCATCTTATTTGCTAGTTCACTTAGTAATCTCATCATATTTCATGGTTCTATTATCTTTATATAAATGGCTTCCAGATCTACTTGTTCAGTCATAACCTCTTTCCCAATCTTCATTCTCACATCTACAATTGCCACTCAGACATCCCAAACCATATTTCCTCTTTCATAAATTCAACATGTCCCAAACTGAACTCATTATCTTGCCACCAAAGCCTCCACTCTTGCTAACTGCCCTATTGATTTCCAGGGCACCACTGTCCTTCTATTTACTTAGTCTGACAACCTAGACATTATCCTTGAATCCCCCCCGCCCCGCCTCTCCCTTTTCTCCTCTGTTACTGCAACTACTCTGGTGTATGGTCTCATCCTCATGATCTAACAATTAGATTATTACAATAGCCTGATAGTTGATCTCCCTGCCTTAAGTCTTCTCCACATTCCAATTCATCTGTCAAACTGATTTTCCTAAACATAGTTCTGACCATATCATTCCTCTATTCCATAAATTTGAGTGCCTTCCTTTTGCCTTCAGGATCAAATATAAAATCCTCTATTGGGCTTTTGAAGTCCTTTTTAACCTGATTCCTTTCTAGTTTTCCAGTCTTCTTGTACCTGGCTCTCCTCCATATAATCTATGATCTAGTAACTACCCTTCTTCCTGTTCTTTGCATATGACACTCCATGTCCTAACTCTGAGTGACTATTCCTTGTGCTAGAACACTATATCTCCTTATGTCTGCCTCCTGGTTTCCCTGGTTTCCTTCAAATTTTATCTAAAGCCTCACGTTTTTCATTTATGTTACTCTTTAATTTTAAGACCTTCTCTCCAAGATTACCCCCGATTTATCCTGTATGTATTCTTTTTGTATGTAGTTGCTTCCCTGTTGTATCCCTCATTAGCCTGAGCTTATTGAGAGGAGTGATTGTTCTGTCAGTGGTAGTGATGGTATTTTGTTTGTTTGTTTTTGCTTTTCTTTTTATTTATAGTGCTTAGTATAGTACCTGGCACCTGTTAGTTGTTTAATGAATAAGTGACTCAGGAAAGAACACTAATAATCTCAATAGAAATTATGGAAAATTCCTAGTGAAACATGGCAGAATAATTTCTAGATGTTTACTTTTCTAAGGATGACTCTTTCCTACTTCTAATCATTCTATTTAATTGTGCTTTTGTGCCCAATATCCTAAAAAAACCAAACCCTGAAGTTTTCCCTCTTCTATCTAAATAGTTTCCCAATTAGTACTCTTCTTCTCTACCTCTAGAATATTTTCTGTTAAATCCCTTCCATGAACCCTTGAGTTAACTGCCATTAGCCCACTTCTGAGAGCACATGAGGAATGTATCCCACCCCTTCATAGTTAATCAATGTAACTTCCACATACTCCTATGGATAAAGATTCATAAGGATATAAATGCCATAAAAATAAGCAATCACAAGCACACAAATTAGAGCAGAGTAGGGCTTTGTGCAAAATTAAGATTATGAAGGAGCTCTTCCATTGGGAGTGAGGTAATAGCTCAACAGAAAGAGAGAGAGAGAGAGAGAGAGAGAGAGAGAGAGAGAGAGAGAGAGAGAGAGAATATAGATGTGTGTGTATGTATATGTGTATATATGCATGTATGTATGTATATAAATTTGGTTGGTTTTGTTGATTTTATTCTTGAAGGGGATCAAAATGACATCCCTATTTTGGGGTCAAGGTACAATATTTCCAACTGTGGCTGATCAGACCAATATGAACTCAGAAGGCCCTAGTACAAGTCAAGCACAAATAGTTCATATGAACATTTGAAGTGATGTCTCTAAATTTGCACATTTCACGTTTCTTCAGTGAGCCTTTGTATATCATTTTTAATTTGGGCAATCTTGATGTTTAAGGAGTTCTCTTCAGCGAATTTTTGTACCTCTTTTACTATTAGGTCAATTCTGTTTTTTAATGTGATAGGTTCTTCAGTATTTTTATGCCCCTTTTAGCAAGTTATTATCTTTTTATAAATTTCTCGTATCTCTCATTTATTTTTTGAATTATTTTTCTACCACTCATATTTTTCTTTAACTCTTCTTGGAATTATTTTGGCTTTGAGTCCAATTAGTGTTTTTCTTTAATGCTTTACTTGTGGCTGTTTTCACATTGCTGTTTTCTTCTAAGTTAATGTCCTGTTAGTCCCTGCAATCAAAGTACCTTTTGATGGACAAGTTCTTTTTTGTTGTTTGCTCATTTTCATAGCCTGTTTCTTCACGTTGGACTTTACACTAAAGTTGGGCTCTGTTCACTGGGGTTTTGGAAAAGCCTATGTCAAGCCTTAGGCTTCTTTTTTGCTGTTATCTTTAGAGCTTGTTCTGGGGGTTCTGAAAAATTTTTGGTGTTTCCAAGGTGGTGTTATCCTGGGACACGTGTGATCACTGCTTTCCTAGTCTGTACTCTGGTCTTTACTCAGGAAGGGCCCCTACTCTCCTGCAGCCACAAATGGTAGCACTCCTCTCAGTTCTAGAATTGTAACCAGGGCCTTTGTTCCTTTGTGACTTATCATAAGAACTCCTCTCCTCCCTGCAACTGGGTCCCAGAACTGCTTACGGGCAATAGAGTTACCAGTCAGTGTCAGTGGCATTCAGTTCCCTTTACTGTTCTGGGCTGAATGCTTTCAAAGCTGCTGCTGCTGCTGGCAGTACATCCTCTCAAGCCCATAGATAGTGCTCCTGCCATGTTCTAGGCCAACCCCAACCTGGTGTTACTCTCCCAAGTAATCTTAGGCTGGACAAAAGAGCTTTTGTTGATCCTGCTGCTCCAAAGTCTGATTTGAGCTGTTATTTTAAAGCTGTTTGGAAGGGAATTTTGAAGAGTTCAGTTGGATCCCAGCCTATATTCTTCCATATTGACTCTATATTTTGGAATTCAAAATAAATATCTTTATTATAATAAAAAAACTACCATGGTTCTTGAAGTTACCATATGCTATAAATGTTTATTTAATTCTATAATGCTTCCTTTGCCTATTCCTCAAAACCAAAAAATAACCTTTTTTAAAAAAGAGATGATTTAAACTATTTTGCTATTAAGAATTAAATATTATATCTCAATTGATTATTAGAGATCTTTCTTGACTAATTTAGGGCATTTGCTATACTATACCACATTGTTGCATGAAAGAGATTATCACTCATAACTATATTTGTCTAAACTCAGATGAGTAGGGATGTGTTATCCTAATATTCCAATGGCTCTAGGAGGTCATCAATGTGTATATACACCCGTGATGCAGATCACAACCCACTTATGACTGCCCATTCCATAAGACTCTTCTCTAAATGTTCCTTTAAACCCACCACGTGGTTCAATCTATCACGCTAGTCTTTCTCATGTGCTCTTGATTTTTGTAGCATATGATATTTCCATAGCTTTCCCCTTTAACTCATTATATGAAACAATATCTATTTCAGAGAATTCCTAATTTGCATAAAATCTTGTATTGAAGGTAGTTTTATTCTGTAAAAATTATCCCAGGCTAATGTGAAGTCAATTAATATTTAATCCATAGCTCCTACCATCCTAAAGCCTTATCTGTAGTAAATACATTTACTGAAAATCAGACATATTCCTAGATAAAATTGCATTTTATTTTAATTACCCAATTGGATAAATCTGTTGCAAATAGAGAATAGGATAGTGAAAGGAACTTACTTCTGAAGCTGTCTCCTACCCAGGTTCATCTAAAATGTAATGCAAGGATTAAACTGCCTAATCTCTCAATGTTTGAACACCCTCAAATATATAGTAGCACCACCTTGTTTTCATGCTGATTAGTCAATATTTCAAGCTTACAACTTAATATTTCTGTCAGTAGACTGATTTTCCTACTTCTTTAGCTTTGTAGATTTTACTTTTCACTCAATATGGATAGTGTCCTTTTTTAAGTATACCTTATCACTGTGGAAATCAATACCATGATTACAGTCCACCCTGTGTTCAGGAACCAGTAGTGTTTCTGACTAGGACTACCCGAGATTCCTTTGATGTTTCTCAGCCAGGGTCTTCATGATTTGACTCAATTATTCAACATACACTTTCAAAAACTTTAAGGAATGAAAAAGATTTTTCATGAGAAAAAGAAAAAAAATATACATGTGTATATATGATGTTTGGACTCAAGAATGTTAGACTAGAATAAAATTTTTTGTTACAACTTTAAGCATTTTTTTTTACAAATTTGTTGTGTTCCTCGCAGCATATTTAAAAAAAAGAATTCTTTTTATGGCTGCCCCCATCTCATCCTAATTCTTTTGTTTAAAGACAAGATGACTAGTTTCCTAACTCTAGCATAATTAATCCATCATAGCCCATAGGTATAAATACATTATCTTAAACCTAGATCTTATGATTATTGAAAAAAAACTCTGAGACAAAATTCTGGTTTTCTAATCTCTAAAGTAAATATGTTATTTTATTCATTAAGAAGAAATATAGTTCAATAGAGCACTGACCTCATAGTCAAGAAGTTATGTGTCTGACATATACTATTCTGTGACCTTGCAAATGTCACTTAACTCTCTCATTGGGGGGCGACAGATCTGAAGAGATGATAGTCTTGTGAAACACAAGATCAGTTGTTCCCCTGTCTTTCATCTCTTCATGAATCTAAAGCAGCAGTCAATCCAAAAGGGCACGAAATACCCCTTCCCCTAAAATTTCCATTTCTAGACTCTGCTCGAAACCCAGAATCCTGGTCAACCCATACATTCCAATATCTGATAACCATAATCCCTCTATGTCCCCAAAGTCCACATCAGCCAATAACATTATATGGTTTCATAGATTTTGCAGGAAATGAATGTGTACATTTTCTCACTTCTGTATTTATGGACTTGTTCTCACTATATGTTTGCCATATGTTTATACCTTACCCCTTGTATCCAACAGAATTTGTATGCTGTGGAGAGTACATGTCAATGAAGACTCAATTGAGTCTGTGGAAATATGCTAACTGCTTTTTTCTTGTTTTTCTCTTTGTTTGATTCCATGTTGGGAAACACTAGTACAGATATTCTGTATGTCTGGCTGTCCATACTTGTTATCAAGCACCCTAGCACATAACATTGTTATACTTTCTAATAAACCAGCCAGAGATACAAACAACTATCACTATCTATTGGTATGTAACTGCTGAAAACTTTTCTTTACTTCCTGGTCTCCCATATCCCAGATATCCCCCAGGAAAGATAAATCTTTACTGCAATAAACACAAAATGGATACAGAACTTTACTATCCTGTTATCTTCAACTATACAGGGGTTGGAAGCTAGACTTGTATTTTCATTAGTGAAGATATGCCTTCTACCAGTGCATGTTGGTATCTTCTCTGATATTTTGCTATACAGTGTTACATCATTTTAAAAAACTGAAGACAAAGTGGAGCTTGTACCTTTTACCATTCTATCTAGGGGTAGAGTTCTGAAACAAAGGATAGAGTGTATCACAAAACCAAAAAAAACTATTTTAATTTCAAGAAAAATTTGAGAGTGTTTAAGTGAAAAATATCAATGGAAAATTGAATAGGAAAATATTTGAATCAAATTTCACTTTTAAGTGTCTGGTATTCAAGATAAGTAGGGATATGATACAGATTCCTAACACTTAGAGATATTCGGCAATAAGTAAGTGGTCACAGCAAGTAAGTAAATAAGTAAGCAGGTAATTATATGAGCAATGTACATTAAAATTCCTCTCTCCCTTCACATCATACTCCTGCTATCTAATTACTGGCTGAACTGAGCTGATGCACAAATCTGGAGCTAATAAATTCTATATATTATTTCTGATTTTCATTTAGAGATCCAGCAACAACAACATTAATGATTTTAATAATAGCTAACACATATAGCATTTTACACACATGATACCATTTTTGTTGTTGTTCAATGATTTCAGTTGTGTCTGACTCTGTGACCCCATTTGGGACTTTCTTGGGAAAAATACTGTAATGGTTTGCCATTCATTTCCTTCTCCAGCTCACTTTACAGATGAAGGGCAAATAAGGTTAAGTGACTAATCCAGGATTACACAGTTAGTAAGTGTCTGAGGCCAGATTTGAACTCAGGAAAATGAGTCTTACTGAATCCAAGACCAGTGTTTTATCAATTGTGGCATTAGCTGCATCAAATAATGCATCTAATAATGCCATTAGATCCTCACAAAAACCCTGAGTGGTAAGTGCTGTATTTATTGTTACGTCCATTTTACAGATGGGAAAACTGATGCTCAACAAGGCTATATGACTTGCTTATGTAAATTCATTATTTCTGCTATACCATATTGTGCTATAGGTAGAATGGCTTATTTTTGTTTTGTTGCTGATTTGTTACCATATTATTTGAATTATCTACCCCCAAATTCTTTAGCTGGCTTAAAAAAATCCAAGTATCGAACACTCAGAAATATGCTGGAACCAGCTCAAAACAGCTCTGATTGTTAAATATTTGGTGTGAGCATTTACAATACAGAAATCTGAAAGATACAAATCAGGACACGACTTATTGTTTTACTCATTGTTCAAAGTCTAGACCTAAGAAAATGACAGAGAGAATGTTAATAATTTAGATTAAATTTAAAATTGCAGTGTGCATTTTTGAACATTTACCAGCACAGCCCTAGACACACTCAAAAATTTAGTCTTTGCTTAACTTTTACAGGCATTGACATTTAAATCATTAAGCTCATTTTCATAAGGACAGCCAACTTGTTTGTAAAGGAACTCTATTCCTTGTGGAGCCATTCAGTGGTGTGTACATTTCTCTGAATGAGTATCAGGATTAGTGAATTTTAAGATTCTGCTCTTGGGGCAGAGGCTATCTTCTTTAATGATGTCATACTTTAGTGAGCACACTGTCAGCAACCAAATTAAATAATCAGAACAATGTGTTATTATGAACAGAGTCTGTTGGAGTGCGATGGCTTCACAGAATATGACCTACTGCCTTGTTCCAAACATTAGTAGGAGATAAAAAGAAATGTACTCCCCTTTACAGAACATTAGGTTATTGGGGGCAGTATTCAGGGTGTCATTTTTTTCAAAATAGAAATGATATTAAACTGTCAAGAGAGCAAAAATATGCCCTGAATTTCTCAATTATGCAAACACATTGTAAGGATTATAAAGAGATTTAAGTATAAGTGAAATAAATTTCATTGACTGTAATTTTGTATATTTTTTCCATTGGTGCAACAGAATATAAGATTGCTATATTTTTATGACAGTGCAAACCAATGTCCCCTAATCCTTGGAGAGTCTTATGCCCTGGGGTTTCTTTGCTGCCAATATCAATGTCCCTCCCCCACCCCCACACACTAAAGTTTTTTTTTCCTACTGACAAAGTTGAATACTGCGTAATTGTAGTGACCAAGTTTAACCCCAAGAAAAATATGAGAAAATGCACCTCCCTCCCTTTTTTGCAAAGATGGGGGACAATGGGTGTTCAATATTTTATATGCTGTCATACCCATAGTTCTGCTGAACAATTTTCCCCCTTTTAGAAAATTCTTTTTTATGCAAGATTTCTCACTTGTTAGGGAAGGATGAAGGAATACATACAAAATAAAGGTAAAGTTAAGAACACAGATGAAAATTTTAAAAAATAGGATATAACTCAGTGAATTAAAATTTCCTATGTAATTATTTCTGTAATTTTTCCCCTAAAGATTGAAACATTTCTCATCATTACTTCCATTTACATTATTGAAGTTGTATATTTTGCTTTCCTTTTGAATACAGTAATATTACATTTATGATCCTAAGATATGTATATCTCATTTAGAATGGCAGCATAGAAGGGAGTAAAGAGTTGGATTTGGAATTAAGAAGACAGATTCAAATCTCTCCTTTACATATGTATGACCATAGGTAAGTCACTTAACCCTTTTGAGCCTTAATTTCCTCATCTGTAAAATGGAGAAATCAAAATTAATTTCACAGTACTGTCATGAGGCTCAAATGAAATAATATATGTAAAGGGCTTTGCAAAATTTGAAGGACAATATAAGTATCAGTTGCATAAAAATTTTATTGTGAGGATATCTTATTGACTTGAATGATTTAACAATTCTATGATTATTAAGTACTGGGAAATAAATTCTAATTCTTTTCTAAAACTTTAAACCTTTAAGAAGATTAAAAAAGGCATGATATTCATGGGAACAATGTGATGACAAGATAGTACATTGCATATTATCTGTATAATCGTCTATCCATTGTAAGATTGTAATTAGAAAGTGCCTAGAGTATGAATGAAAACAACCTCAATGTGTACCAGTGCAAAAAAAATAAAATGATTGGTTTCCAAAGTGTGTACATTATTCACAATAGACTTGACTTAGTAGTGAATAAATTAGATTCAGCTATTTATTTTACTTTCCATAATACACACACACACACACATTTAAATCTTGGAGACAAAAATAAAATGTAGCAGTACTAGAAAGACCAATGTAGAGGTCTGTAACCTAAGTGTAAGGGGATTCTGAAACTAGAGCCTTTGTTGTACACAAAAATTGGTGCAGTTTCAAAAGACTTTACAGTAACCTACTTTTGGCAGTGAGTATGTATAATTTCCATATATGCTTGCATAAAATTCCAAATTCTGGGCATCAAATCAAATTCTGAGAAGCCATAATTTATTTTCTATTGAAACCATCACCTCAGTAATAATACATGATGCAGTAATAGTATTTGGGTAACTTTAAAATGTAAGAAATCTATATTATTAAAAATATACCTTGGATGTAGAAGTTAAACAAATTTCCTCTGCGAGATTGGGAGAGGTGGAGTGAGGGGTAAAAAGGCTGGTGATTTTTCTTTAAATCCCATCCAACAGAAAAAAGAATGCTTAGGAAGGAGAAATGTTTCATAAAGACACAAGTAGATATTTACAACCTCAATGAGGTGGGGGGAGTTTATGCATACAAGTTTGTCATAGGAGGTTTTCTCATAGCTAAACAAATTATGAAATGGTCATGTTCCAGCAGTCACCATATGGTTGCTAAATGCACTGTAGATAAGAATAAATATAGTTATCCCCATCTATAAAAGGGCTCATGCTAGATCTATGATTCCATTTCTGAAGAAGCTCCCTCTACTAATTGCAACTTATAGTCCTAAAAAATTGCTAGAGCTCTGAAATTTTAAATGAGTTTCCCATGACACATAGCCAATAGAAGTTGGACTTGAACCCAGGTTTTCCTGACTTTAAGGGTGTTTTCTTATCTATTATGTCACTTCCTCTTTCCAGATAAAATGGATATTTTAATTTCTATTGTTGGGCTGGGTGTTTTCAATGCCTGCAACATCCTTATGTTCTATCATGTCCAGTAACATGATTCTACAACACTTCATAATCCCACTGGAGTAATAATACTTTTCTTGATTCCAACTTTGATCTTTCATATTTCTTGTATTCTTTAGTATCATGTGATTGTTTATTTTGTGATGAGAAACCCAATTTGTTTATGGCTTTCCATGACCTTTCCAAATTAGAGTTGAGTGGTTCCCTTAATAAATACATTTCTGTCCTTGTAAGATGTATATATTTACACTGGTTGTCACAATATGGCTTATAGGGAGGTATAGACATATTGCTCTGGAATCTTACCCACCCTTCCCCAAGACAGATGGTGTTTCCTACCTGGATGGCAGGAGAAGGTTCCACAAGGCAGGACAGTTTGGTCTCCTCTGAAAGGGGGTGCTGGACTAGCAATATATCTATCTGCCTTCCTAAATATTTCTAATCAAGAAGACTATTTTAGGTTCAAAAGCAACAAAACTGTGTTGTCTGGTCACTATCCCTTGGAGAGAAAGAGTACCAGGCTTAAATTCTCAAGCTTGACTGCATGCTAGCATATGTTAGGTTAAATAAAAGATCATCACAAATATGGACTAGTTAAGTAAACCTATTTATTTAAGAAAATACTAAAGCAAAATCCTATTTGTCCAAAAAATAGCAAATTAAAAAAATGAAATTCTGTAGATCAGAATATGCAAGAGAATATACTAGAGTTAATTAACTCTTTAGATTAGAAGCAATTGATATTTTGCATCACCAAAAGAGAAGCCTCGAATCCATCTCTCAAGGAGTTCCCTTAAAATCTCTGACATACGCAAGCTGTATGTATAGAAGGGGCGTGTTGAAAAATCAGCTCTCTGGTTCTGCTCCCTAATTATTTTTTTCTTTTCCAAAAGCCCTGGAGAGGTTCTGGAACCATATATTTGTCTCTCTCAAAACAGAACTGAAGAATATTTTCCTTTAAAAGCTCTTAAGCCAACTTGGCCCCTCACACGGTTATAGAATAATCATTTTTTCCCCAACCATTTAATAAAATCCTCTGCAAAATGCTCCAGGCTTGGAACCCATATTGCCAGAATAAATACTAAGAGTTCAGAGAAGGACTTTTTAATATCAAAGTTTAACATATTTAAAATATATCTTTTTTGTGCTAGCTTTCCATAAAGTGTTAGTTTTCTATATATAGTTTTCTAGACATCCAAATGAAAAACAGAAAATGCAACTTAACATATGGATAAGTTTTAAAATATCTGATGACTTTTCTCCCTTTCTTTTTTCTTTACTATCTATTTTCTTTCTCCTTAACTTCTTCCTTCCCTCCCTCCCATCCTTCAGGTCTGCTTTCTATCCCCCTTCTGTCTCCCTCCCTCCTTGTCTCTCTCCCTCCTTTCCTTCCTTCTTTCCTCCCTTTTTCCTTCCTTTCTTCCTTCCTTCCTTCCTTCCCTCTCTTATCTTTTCCTATTGTATGATAATGCATGAAGGGAAGACAAAGCACAACTTAATCACGGTCACAATTGACTTACTAGATGTAAAAATCAGATTATAAATAAGAATTTTTTATTTAGAAAGGACCTTAAAGATCACCTAATGCATACTAGAGTTCAACTCTTTATCTCTGAATTAGAACTAATTTTGGCTCTCTTTTTTGATGACATCGAGTCTAGATTATCCCCTCTGCAACTTTTATGCATTGCTTCTGGAATCAGATGAAAAAAGTCACATTGATTATGCACACGAGAGTCAGTCACTAAAATTTTGTTGTTGTTCAGTCATTTAAGTCATGCCCAACTCTTCATGACCCCCTTTGGGGTTTTCCTGGCAAAAATATTGTAGTGTTTTGCCATTTCCTTCTCCAACTCATTTCACAAATGAGGAAACTGAGGGAAACAGGATTGAGTGTCTTGCCTGGAGTCACAGGGCTAGTAAGTGTCTGAGGCCAGGTTTGAACTTCTCTTCTTAACTCGAGGCCTGTCATTCTAGCCACTTTGACACCTAGCTACCCCCTTTTTAAAGGCTACTACATTTATATAAGTAGGAAAAATTAAGTATATGTTCATTGATCTTAGGAATAATTGTTTCCTTACACTTTATTATTCTTATACAAAAATATGACAGTCCCCATTATTCACATAGAAGTTTATAACATTAATTTTATTTAGAAAAAGCCAAGTCACTGAAGTCTTCAGTAGAAGGTGAGGTGCCTAAGGTTATCATCCTTCTAAGCAAGGCCCCATTAATACTTAAAATGCTGATATTAAGTGACGGAAAGAGGGAGGACTATTTTACCTTTAAAGAGATGAGTAAATGTAGGTACTATCCTTAGCTAGGAAGACAATATACTTAATCTAGAGCTACGGTAATGTATGATGGTGAAACAGAAAATAAAATTTCAGTTGCTAAGGGTTTACCATTTTCTTTATTTTCTTTTTATATTATTTGATACATTTTCTTTTATACTACCTACATTTCCAAATATATCATTCCTCCTCTCCCTTCCAGAGTTCTCCTTTTTAACAATGACTATTTTTTTTAAAGAGGGAGAAAAATCAGACCAGAAAAATGAGTTGCACATAAACTAAATCTTATGTTATATATATAGTGTCTCACACTCATACCTCCAAAGAAGGAAAGAAGGTACATTATCATATCTCTTCTTTGGTGCCCTTTTGGGTCATTAAAATTTGATAGCAACCAGTGTTTATTTTTTTGTTATTGTTATGATTTCCATTTCCATTGTTGTAGCAATTGTGTACAATGTCAACCTGGGTCCACTTATTTTAGTTTGCATCTGTTCTTACAAGTCTTCGTATGTTTCTCTATGGTCATCATACCAATCACTCCTAAGGGTCTAGTGTTATTACCTATTACCATGGTACATTCCTGTACTACTACTTAAGTAGTATGATCATCTGTTGTTTGTAGTTTTTGACTACTACAAAAAAGTATTGGCATAAATACCATGCTGTATATAGGAACTTCCTTTCTATCATATACCAACTATAAGCATTGGGGCAGCTAGGTAGTGCACTGGATAGAGTATTGGGCCTGGAGTCAAGAAGAAAGTTTTCCTAAGTTCAAATCCAACCCCAGGTACTTACTAGATTTTGAACCCAGGCAAGTTGCATAGTCCTGTTTGCCTCAGTTTCATCATCTGTAAAATGCAATAGTGAAAGAAATGGCAAACCACTATGGTATCCTTGTCACAAAAATCCTAAATGGGGTGACAAAGACACAGACACAACTGAAAAATTACAAGAATTTAGAAACATATGGTTAGTGCTGTGATCTCTGGATCAAAAATAATTTATATTTTAGTCACTTTCTTTGGACAATCCAAAATTGCTTTCTATAATAATTGTACTCATTCAGTGTCATACCTAAAGTGCATAATTGTGCTTTCCACCCCCCACAATCCTATCAAAATTGACTATTTCCATATTTTGTTATTTTGTTAATTTGGGAAGCAGTATTTTGAAAAAAAAAAGCATTCAGAAAAGCATTGTACACTCTTCACAAACACAGTGCCCAAAACAATGACATACCATTCTGCGAATTTTTTTTTTCTTTCAATCAGTTTTTTCCACAAAGTAAAATAATTATAAAGAAATAAATACTCTTGGTGTTCTAATATTTCTGAAAACACACACACACACACACAAAGAGAAAGATGCTTGGGTAGATTTATTTCTTGAGGCAAAAAATTAATACAATAAGATTACAAAAAAACAACAATTTCCTTTTATTTTCTGATTTGCATTCAAGTGTCCTTTTCTCCTACTCTAAACTTAAAAACATTTTGATGTAACTTCTGATTCTGTCCACCTTTACTATAGTCTCTGATGAAGTGGCCATTCTCTTCACCAAGGCCAAGCATTGTAACCTTGATCTCATCTCTTAGTTTTCCAATTATACATGTTTATAATTATCTTCTCTCTAATTCAAATCTTTAATCTCTATCTACCGGATTCTTACTTATGACATACAAGTGTGCCCAGGTATCCCCTATCCTTTAAACAAAATAATACTACCAACAACCATTCCTCACTTGATACTACCATTCCCTCAAGTTATTGGTCTAAAATTCTCACATTAAGTAACACTTAACAAATGCATGTTAATTGATTACTTTTTAATAATAAAATTGGCATACATGAAAGTATGGTTTACCTTTGCTTGCATATAAGAAGCTAATATAGCCATAATGATGTTTAATTTCTTCTTTACATATCTAGTAAGCATGCTGAAATATCATTTGAATAATTAGTACCTTAATGATGTGACATGTATGGATCAAGTTAATACCTTGCTGTAGTTAGTCATTCACAGTGTGATGCTTAATTTTAAATGTCACAAAAGCAAACTCATCTTTTTCATTGCACAAAAGAATATGCCTGAAATGAAGTTCATGGATATAACACTTTCAAATGGCCTGCAAAGACTACAATGATAATGATTGTTTTGGGATACATATTTGTTGAAGTATGACACAAGTCTTTCTTGAGAGTTATTCCTAATTTGATTTCACCTTTCAGAATATTTGTTAGTAAAGTTGGCACAAAACATTATTAAAATGAAAATGCTTGATCACAAATGTCTTTACCTTTTAACCTATCATGTTGTTTCAATGATCTGGCTAGCAGCTGCTGTGGGGAGTGTAAAATCAACAACAACCAACTCACAGAATGCTGCAAAAGCTCAGGTTCTTTTGATTTGCTTTATTAAGGAAAGCAACGTTAAGAGGCTTACTTTAATTCAGCATACAAATACCATTCACTTAGTTCAGGGGAAAAAGCCAGCACCCTGAACTTCAGAGCAAATGCAAACAAATTACAAAAATCGACAGACAGACCAAATACAATTCATAGTTACCAACATCTAACTTCAGTCCGGGAGCTCATAACAAGGGTTGGCCCAGAGTCACTCGCACCACCACTGCTTGTGGGTCAGAGCGCCAGAAAAGAGAAAGCCAACGCCTGGTTTTATATCTTTTTCAGGGTCAAGAGGGAGTCACACATGGGACTTAACCAACCACATAACCTAAAATCGTCACAAAGATGTGACTTCAACCCACATGGCAATGACTGGCTAAAGGAGACCCAAAAAAATACTGAAGAAAATAACACCTTAAAAATAGACTAACTCAAATGGCACAAGAGCTCCAGAAAGCCAATGAGGAGAAGAATGCCTTGAAAGGCAGACTAACCCAAATGGAAAAGGAGGTCTAAAAGACCACTGAAGAAAATACTACCTTAAAAATTAGACTGGAGCAAGTGGAAGCTAGTGACTTTTTGAGAAATCAAGATATTATAAAACAGAACCAAAGGAATGAAGAAATGGAAGACAATGTGAAATATCTCATTGGAAAAACCACTGACCTAGAAAATAGATCCAGGAGAGAGAATTTAAAAATTATCAGACTACCTGAAAGCCATGATCAAAAAAAGAGCCTAGATGTCATCTTTCAACAAATTATCAGGGAGAACTGCCCTGATATTCTAGAGCCAGAGGGTAAAATAAAAATCGAAAGAATCATCTGATCGCCTCCTGAAAAAGATCCCAAAAAGAAAACTGCTAGGAATATTGTAGCCAAATTCCAGAGCTCCCAGATCAAGGAGAAAATACTACAAGCAGCCAGAAAGAAACAATTTGAGTATTGTGGAAACACAATCAGAATAACACAAGATGTAGCAGCTTCTACATTAAGGGATTGAAGGGCTTGGAATATATTCTGGAGGTCAATGGAGATAGGATTAAAACCAAGAATCACTTACCCAGCAAAACTGAGTATCATGCTCCGAGGCAAAATATGGATTTTCAATAAAATAGAGGACTTTCAAGCTTTCTCAGTGAAAAGACCAGAGCTGAATAGAAAATTTGACTTTCAAACAAGAATCAAGAGAAGCATGAAAAGGTAAACAAGAAAGAGGAATCATAAGGGACTTACTAAAGTTGAACTGTTTTGTTTACATTACTACATGGAAAGATGTTATGTTTAATACATGAGACCTCAGTATTATGGTAGCTGAAGGGAATATACATATATATAGAGAGGGCACTGGGTGAGTTGAATATGAAGGGATGATATATTAAAAAATAAAATCAAATTAAGGGATGAGAGAGGAATATATTGAAAGAGGGAGAAAGGAAGAGAGAGAATGGGGTAAATTATTTCACATAAAAGTGGCAAGAAAAAGCAGTTCTATAGGAAGGGAAGAGGAGGCAGGTGAGGGGGAATGAGTGAATCTTGCTCTCATCGGAATTGACCTGAGGAGGGAGTAACACACACACTCGATTGGGTATCTTACCCCACAGGAAAGAGGGAGGAAGGAGATAAAAAAGGGGGGACGATAGAAGCGAGGGCAGATGGAGGAGGAGGCAATCAAAAACACTTTCAAAAAGGGACAGGGTCAAGGGAGAAAACTGAATAAAGGGGAATAGGATAAGAAGGAGCAAAATATAGTTAGTCTTTCACAATGTAAGTATTGTTGAAGGGTTTTACATAATGATATGCATGTGGTCTATGTTGAATTGCTTGCCTTATTAGGGAGGGTGGGTTGGGAGAGAAGAGGGGAGAGGATTTGGAACTCAAAGTTTTAAAAACAGATGTTCAAAAAAAAGTTTTTGCATGCAACTAGGAAATAAGATATACAGGCAGTGGGGCATAGGAATCTATCTTGCCCTACAAGAAAGTAAGGGAAAAGGGGATGGGGGGGAGTGGGGTGACAGAAGGGAGGGCTGACTGGGGAACAGGGCAACCAGAATATATGCCATCTTGGAGTGGGGGGGAGGGTAGAAATGGGGTGAAAATTTGTAATTCAAACTCTTGTGACAATTAATGCTGGAAACTAAAAATATCAAATAATCACCCCCCCCCCCAAAAAAACCACATGGTCTAAAAGTCTCAGATGTCCCAAACATGCCACTCAAACCCGTGTAAACTAGGCTCTCCCCTGAGGTAAGGAGGTCACCAAGGACTCCCAATCTAATCAAGGAAACAAAGGCCAAACTCTTCAATGGCAGTTGGTTGAACTGAGTGCTAAGAGCCCATTTCAATTGCCAACACACGTGTAGCAATTATTTTAAGGGAAAAATTAGCCCCTGTATGTTTTACATTTTTTTTATTAAAATTTGTTAGAAAATACTCAGAGAAAAACTATTTTAAATATAAATAAAAGGGGGACTTTTAAGATGATCTCTGTTATTCAGTGGTCATTTTGCCATAAATTGCATCTAAATAAGAGGCATCTTGAATAGTAACATTTTGATTAGTTCTGCATACTTAAGGAGAGTCTATCTGAAGTTAATGAATGCAACAACAGCAACAAATGTTATAGTTTACTATTTGTATACAGCTATCTTTGCAAAAGCACTTAAAATATTTTTTTCTTCATTATAGCTTTAATGCGTCTTATACATGTCTTTTACTTAAGATTAAATATTGTTCCTTCATAGAATAAGCTTCATCATTAATGCTTTTCCCTGTACAAACAGAAAGCAGGCAAAAGATTGATGTGTACTAGCAAACTGTCAAAGTAACATCTGCTGATGCATTGTAAATTTAATCTATAAACTTACAAATGGAAATAAAAAAGCAGAAATATGTTCTATGCAAAATTATCATGCATTCTCCTTTCCTTGAACTCATTACAAAATATCTGATGTATCCCCCCACTTAATTCTGCATGCCTACCCCCACACACACACTCTGAAGATTGGGGTACAAGTTGATAATTAGTTGAAACTCAGTGTTCTGAGATTATTTTATGTATTCTACATGTGAAGCTTAGTTTAGATTTGTATTTTAAAAATATTATACTATTATCAATTCTGGGAAATAAAATAACATCTTTTTTTCCCCTCACTATCATCCAGGGGTAACTTAATATAAATAATTTTCAATTTCCTCAAATCTCCCCAACTCTTTATTTTTCAATATTTCTTCTAGATTATCAAATTTATTTGAATGAAAAACTTCATTAAGCACCTTTTTTCTCTTTTTATTTTTTATCATTTTATTGACATCTCTTGTTTTATATCATTTTAATTCTGTGATACATACTTCTTCCCTATTTTGTAACCTTTAGAATAAAAAAAATAATTATTAAGGAAAAAAGTTCAGTAGAACTAACAACTACCCTAGTAAATGTGGCAGTATATGTAATCTTCTACACCTGTTGTGACAGCTATTAAACCAAGACCTTCTGAGGTCTTCTTTGGAAAAGAAAGTTTCTCTAGTTCATAAATATTCTCCTTTTCTCTTCCATAGTATGGATCCTGAGTTACTGCATTATCACTTATTTGGAGGAAGTGTTTGACAACAAATGTCAGAATTGGAGTAGAAGAAAAGTGATTTTTTTTTATTTTTTTCTCAAGGATTATGCTTAGTCATTAAACACCTACCATGTACTAAGCACTATACTAAGTGCTTACAAATATTATCTCACTTGATGCTCACAATTCTATGAGGTAGATCCTTTTGTTACCACCCATTTTATAACTGAGGAAACTGAGGCAGGCAAAGATTAAGTGACTTGCTCAGGGCTACACAGCTAGCAAGTGACTGAAGTTGAGTTTGAGCTCAGGTCTTCATGACTGCAGGACCAGATCTCTATCTTCTTTACCATCTATCTACCATATAAATCATCTAGTTAACCCCCCTCATTTTATAGATGAAAAAGTTGAGGTTATGAACTCACCCAAGGCAGATGATTCTGGGAAGATGGCAGAGTAGGTGAGAAAATTACAAGCTCTCGAGATTTCCCCCCACAAGAGATAAAATAGCATTTTAGGGTGAACAAAGTGCGGGTAAGAATAAAAAAAGAACGGGGCCACAACAGGGGTGTTCCTGGGACAATTTGAGAAGATCAGAAGAAAAATCCCAGGATGAGGTTTGGTCCCTGTGAAGAGTAAACATCTCCAGGCTAGGGTCCACTTTAACCACAAGCAGAAACCACTTAAAGAACAAGTATCATGCCCTGGGGTTAGTTGGTTTAAGAGCTTGCCTAGGTCCCAGCCACAGGAACTTTCACCCTGGGATAGGGAGGAGAGTTGGGCATTTGAGCCCAGGAAGATTAAGGGAACCTCTGCTGATGAGGAACACCAGACCTAGCTGTGCTGCAAAGAGTAGCAGGGATGAGAAGGAATCAGCACACGCCTGGTGAGTGAAGAAGCAGTGGAGCAGAAAGCCCCTGGCTCTGGGCACTTACAGGAAGTTGGAGGTTTGGCTTTGTTTCTAGGCTACAGGGGAGAACTGAAGATCTGGGGCAAGAGGCACCACCCCTCATACCCCAGGGCTAGAGGTGAATACAAAATGTAAGCTATTACCACAAAAAATGCACAGGCAAATGAGAAAGAATCCAACCATAGAAAACTATTATGGGAATAGAGAAGACTGGGGTTCATCTTCAGCAGAGAATATTGAAGCAAAGAAACTCCCAAGTTGTAATGTCAAATGGTCACCTGCCTAAAAAGAGTTTAAAAAGACTTTAAAAGTCAAATGACAGAGATGGTAGAAAAACTTAAAAAAAATAAGAATAATCCAAGAAAAAGGAGAAAATTATGAAAGGAATGTCAACCAATTAGAAAAGGAGATCCAGAACCTTAAGGAAGAAAATGACACTTTGAAAATTAGAATTGGGCAAGATGATGCCAACAAAATTATAAGAGATCAAGAAATAATTAAGATCAAGAAATAATGAAAACAATAGAAGAGATAGTGAAACATCTTGTAAGAAAAACAACAGATTTGAAGACTAGATCAAGAAAATAAAACATAAAAATAATCAGACTAACTGAAAGTTATGATCAAAAAAAGAATCTTGATACAATAATACAAGAAATAATTAAAGAAAATTGTCCTGAAGCATTAGAACAAGGGGGTGGGGAGTAGAAATAGAGAAAAAATCCATCGATGACCACTTAAAAGAGATCATATGAGGAAAACTTATAGGAATATCATAGTCAAATTCCCAAACCCCCAGCTCAAGGATAAAATATTAAAAGAAACAAGAATAAAATAATTTAAATATGATGGTGCCACAATTAGAATCACACAAGGCCTAGCAGCAGAGACATTAAAGGATCACAGGTCTTGGAACACTATATAGCAAAAAAGAAAAAGAACTGGGGTTCTGGCCAAAAATATCATACCCATCAAAATTAAGCACAATCCTGAATGAAAAAAAATGGACATTTGATCAATTGTCAGACTTTCAAGACTTCGTTAAAAAAAAAATCTGAACTTAATAGAAGATTTGACATATGAGAGCCAAGAGAAATATAAGGTACATACCAAAGACTGATTATGAGGGATTCAATAAGGATAGACTGTTTACTTTTTATATATGTAAAATATAAAACTTACATTTAAGATTCTTATTAATAATTAGGTAGCTCATAAGAAAGATTGGGGTAAACCTGAGTATGATTTAAATTTAAAAAATTAAAACTCTTTAGGAACAGCTAAAAAGAGTAATCATTTTGGACAAAGGATGTACAAGATGAATTGATACAGAGGAATTACATGGGGGAGGAGGGCTGGTAGTTCTGGTAACCTACTTTAATAATACATACATACATACACATATATATGTGTATGTATATATATATATATATATATTCATATAAGTGTACAAAAGTCTTCTAAATTAAGAAGAAAGTGGTAAGGGAATAGGGATGGGGGAGAGGACAAGGAAGGGATCTTTAGAGGGGAGGGTGAGGAATAGGTAAAAGGTGGGTATGGAAGGGTGTGTAGATTTATGGGAATGGGCAGATAGGGGAGGGATCTTTGGAGTGTGGTAGACAAGTAATAGGAGGACAAAGTAGCTGGTAGAAGTAAAGAAGGAGAGGCAGAAGGGATAGGAAACAAGAGATATGCACAAACATAAAAACAAAGATCAGGAGTAGAATTTGTTTCGGAAAATATGTATCTATATATGTATGCATGTATATATCTAAAGCTATAGAGAGATATATCCAAAATTAATTGTAGCCTTCTGGGGGGTGGGGAGAAGGGAAAAGGAACAAAGTAAAAAAGGGTACAGCAGAGAACAAAAGAAAACTTGCAAGGAAGAGAAGAAAGATAATTCTCAACACAACATTTATTATTTATCATAAAGGCTTTCTTGAAATGAAAATTTATTGTTACATATTTATGTTCTGTAATGCACAAGGCAGGCTTTTTCCCTTTCTTACTTTGTATTTAAGTTCCAATATTTAAGTCTGTGATATGTTTTTGTTGTTTTTTTCTCTATTCTATATTTGTGTTCTGGTGTTTGAGTCTAAAATTAAAAAACAAAACAAAACAAAACAAAAACTCACTCAAGTTTACAGCTGCAGTAAGTGGAAAACTTGTGATTCAAACTTGAAATCCATCACATTATCCACTGAATTGAAAGCTGAGAGGCTAGGTGGGTATATCACACAGCTGAAAATTAGTGGCAAAAAGGTAGATAGGTTCATCCAATTATCTAAATCTGTTTTTTTAAATGAATTTGATTCCTTTGGCTGCTGTCTGAATTAGAGAAAAGAAAAAGTGTGCCAACTGAAATCAGCATTTGTAATTAACTTAGCGGAATATCTCTAGTGGAGCAATACCAGAGATTTGGTCTTTGCTTTGTATAGTTCAGCATCATTATCAGTGACTTAGATGAAACTGTAGAAGATAAAAAGCCAGCTTGCGATATGCAGATGATAGGCAGTTGGGTAGGAAAATAAAGAAAGCGGATGAATAACAGGAAGAAAATAGCTATGAACTTGAAAGTTTCGAACAATGGCTAGTCAGATAAAGTGAAGTATTTTTTTCTTTTTTATTAGTTAGTTTATTTATTTTTAGTTTCCAACATTCACTTCCATGAGTTTTAAATTTTCTCCTCCTCCCTCCCCCATCACTCCCCAAGATGGCATGCAATCCAATATAGGCTTTACATATACATTCCTATTAAACATATTTTCACATTAGTCATGTTGTAAAGAAGAGTTATAATGAACGGGAGAAACCATGAAAAACAAGCAAAACAAAAAAAAGATAATGGTCTGCTTTGCTCTGCATTCGAACTCCATAGTTCTTTCTTTGGATGTAGATGGCATTTTCCATCATGTGTCTTTTGGAATTGTTTTAGATCTTAGCATTGTTGAAAAGGGTTAAGTCTATAAAAACAGTCATCACACACTGTGGCTGTTACTGTTTACAATGTTCTCCTGGTTCTGCTCACTCCACTCAGCATCAGTTCACATAAGACTTTCCAGGTTTTTCTGAAGTCTGCCTGTTCATCATTTCTTATAGCACAATAGTATTCCATCATATTTGTATAGCACAACTTGTTTAGCCATTCCCCAGTTGATGGGCATCTCCTCAATTTCCAGTTCTTGGGTACCATAAAGAGAGTTGCTATAAATATTTTTGTACATGTGGGTCCTTTTCCCATTTGTATGATCTCTTTGGGGTACAGCCCTAGAAGTGGTATTGCTGGGTCAAATGGTATGAACATTTTTATAGCCACTAAAGTGAAGTTTACAAAAGTAAAAATGCAAAATTATATATGTAGCTTCAAAAAACTGTGGAAGTAAAAGATAAGGGAGAAGTGGCTCAACTGATTTCTGTAGAAGAAAAACTCCTGAGGCTGTTACTGAAATTCAAGTTCAACATGAGTCAACAGTGTAGTCTAGAAATCCTCATTTGCTCCCATCTCCATTCCTCCCACCACACACACACACACAAAAGGAAAAGCCTAACATAGTATGATTTAAGAAAGTCATAGTGTCTGGAAGGAGGAAGATGGTATTTGGCAGGGCTCACTCTATTTTTGTACCATCTAGAGAGCTGTGTTAAGTCCAAGTCACTATTTTTTTTATAAAAGTCACAAACAAGTTGTAGTGTATATAGAAGAGAACTGCCAGGATGATCAGGGGAAAGGAGATTATGCTATAAGAGAATGAGTTAAAGGGATTGAAGATGTTTAACCCTGACAAGAAATGGCTTGGGTTGGGTTAGGAGGGAATGGATTAGGCACATAGTGCTGTTTTTGAACATTTGAGATGTTGGTACTAGAAACAAGGAATAGTTTAATTCTGCTTGGCCTCAGCAGGCAACAGGTAGAAGTTATGGAGACACATAGGCTGTTGTAAGGAGACAAATAAAAAATAACCTCCCTCCAAATCAGTGATAGTGATGCCTTCCACCTCACTTCAAATCCTCAAGGATATGTTTCATGAACATTTCCTCATAAATGATGCTCTAGAATATATATTTCAACAGGGACAGAATTGAATCTATGGACTCTGAGGTTCCTCTCCAATGTTGAGACTTTTTTCTGTGTCTCAAGCTAAATTTATCTTTTTGCCATTCCTAGTCATTGTTTTTTTCCTTTCCTCTGGGATCTAAGGGGATATATCATCCACATGGCAGCCCTTCAAATACATGAACCATTGTAATTCTGTGTTGATTATTTCAGTTTGAGTGATACTGGGTTTGAAATGAAGCTAGGATATCTAGGTGGAGTTGATCAGCGGGAAGTTTGAAATGGGCAACTGGAACTCATGGCTTCACATATAGATTTTGTAGTCATATGCAAGAGGTGTCAATTGAAACTTAACTGAAAATTGATGCTATTGTGAAGAGGGAGAATGTAGATTGAATGGTACTGAGAAGTGTGTGAGTTCCAAGAAATTGTATATGTTATGCTTTCTAGCAGTTTGGAATCCAAAGGGAAGAGAAATAAAAAATGATAGGGGGGATATTTAGGGGACAGGGGGAGAGAGAGAGAGAGAGAAGGGGGGGGAAAGGTGGGAGAGAGAGGGGGGGGCGGAGAGGGAGAGAGAGAAAAATTTCAAATAGTTCTTTTGTTTTGTTTTTACAATAGGTGTGACCTGAGCAAATGTAGATTGAGGGCAAGAAGCTGGCAGAAATGGAGAGAAACATGAGAGAGAGCAAATGATTGATGGAGAAAATAGATGTGATCAAGAGCTCAAATGAGTAGTCTGCCTCATTAAGGAGTGTCACTGCTTCAAATTGTTCATTTGGATGGAAGGAGAAAACAGATGACAGTAAAGACAGCTTATGAGATGGAAAGGATGGAAAAGTAATGTGCATATGACACATGTTCAGAATGGCGTGATAGAAAGAACAGGGTTTGGGGTCAGGAGACATCTGTATTCAAATTCTGCCTCTTACTTGTTCTTGAAGGGTGACCCCAGAGACTCAATTTATTAATTTGTAACATGGGAATGATAAAAATAAAGGTATTATCTGTCTTATACAGTTTTTGTCTGGAATGTCACCCAGTAGCATCTAGTTTTAAGTGCCACCTCCAACAGGTGGCACTCCCAGTGACCAGTGTCTCTTATGATTGCTACATTTATATTTATATTCTCTATATATTTATGTGTACATGTTTCCTTTCACAATAGAATTAATCTCTCTGAGAGCAGGAAATGTTTTGTTTCTTATCTCTATTACTTAATATCAATTATTGGCAGATAGTTGTCATACTAACTGATTAATTTGGAATGTAAATATCATGGTAATGAGATGTTAAATTTATGAACATAAATTGATGGAAAATTTTGTGATATCTAAAGTAGTGTCAGGAGAAGGGATGGATGGGGAGTCTTAAACTCACTTCCTTCTGGAATTCTTATAGTTGGCCTAAAAATTGAATAGAACAAACTCTCAAGATATATGAAGTTAATTGCTCAGCATATCCTCTGTCATAGTCCTGTATATCAAACAGTAATTCTAGTACAGTTTTACTAACTCAGGGAAATGCATGTCTGGGTTCTTCAATATTTCCCTTCCTCTCCCTCTCCCTCTCCCTCTCTCTCTCTCTCTCTCTCTCTCTCTCTCTCTCTCTCTCTCTCTCTCTCCCTCTCTCTCCCTCTCTCTCTCTCTCTCTCTCTCTCTCTCTCTCTCTCTCTCTCTCTCTCTCCCCTCTCTCTCCCTCTCTCTCTCTCTCTCTCTCTCTCTCTCTCTCTCTCTCTCCCTCTTTCTCTCTCTCTCTCTCTCACTCTTTCTCTCTGTCTCTCTCTCTCTGTCTCTTTCCCCCCCCTCCCTCTCTCTCCCTCTCTCTTTCTATCTCTCTTTCTAAAGCACCTGATAATCAGTTTTTGCTATTTTTTGTTTGCTTTGTGACCTGTGGCTAAAGTGTATTTTCTTACTTGGCAGGTGATATAATCTCTGGCAGATGTTGGCCCTTTGTTTTTATTCATTTTAGTACAAATATTTTATTGGTTTCTGTGTTATATCCAGAATCACAATCTCTCTGCTAGAAAAGAAAGGCAGAAAAAATGTTTGTCCTCAGTGCACACACACACACACACACACACAAACTGCCTTTCACCAATTCTTTCTCTGAATTGACATACCCAATTGAAAATTCTTTTAAAAAGTATTAAATACAATCAAACAAAAAGTGCCTAAGTGTCTACTCTATATGTAATAGTAATAAAAATATAGGATGCTTCACAGATTACAATGCACTTTCCTCATAATCCTCATAATGACCCTATGAGGTCAGTCAGGGGAAATATCAGCACTCCATTTTACAAATCAGGAAACTGAGGTTCAAAATATTGAGTTGACCATGGTTCTAAAGCCATTAAGTCGTAAAGCCAAGATGTGAGCCCACATTATAGGATTAAACATTTAATGCTATAATAGACTTTGAAGGTTAGCTACTCCAATTCTCTCATTTCACAGTTAAGCGATCAGACCCAGGGATGTAAAGGAATGTGTCCAAGGATACCCAGGAAATAAATGATGAAGCTATGATTTGGAACCAAGTTGTCTGATTCCAGGTTCAGCATTCTCATTGTATCTTTCTACCTTACTGATGTTAAAGTCCAATGATTTTTCCAATGTACCATGCTACTCTGCTAGGTAATTGGGCCATGGATCCAAACCTTTGATTTCACTGGAGTAGGGAACATCTGAAGAGGAAACACCCCAAAATTCTGATCAGAATTTGTTAAAGGTCTTATAAATAGTTTCCTAGTACACTGAGAAGTTAAATGACTTGTCCAGGGACATACAGCTTGTATTTGTTAATTTAAATCCAGATATTTTGGACACTAAGGCCAGATTTGTATCCCCTTCACCAAACTTACCTCTCATCTGAAATGAAGGGCAAAAGAAATAAAAATTAAATAGAATATTTCCCACATGGACCATACAAATATACGTAAACATACATAGATATATATTTTATATACATTTACGTGTGTATACACTCACATACACACATATACATATGCACAATTTTTCCACTCACTTGTATGGGCCATGTGCTGGCTTTTTCCCCTGAACTAAGTGAATGACATATGTATATGTTGGACTAAAGTAAGACTGTTAACCCCTTAACATTGCTTTCCTTAGTAAAGCAAATCAAAGAACCTGTGCTGTCAGTGTTCTTGTTGGGCTTGTGCTGGTCTTTCACCCACACAGCAGGTGCTAGCTGAATTGTTGCAATGATACCTAAACCAGGAAGAGTCAAAACAGAGAAAGAAAATTGTATACCAATTTCTATAATGAATATAGACACAAAATTTAAGTAAAATATTAACAAAAAGATTGCAGCAACTTATCATGAGAATAATTCATTATGACCAGGTAGGATTTATTCTCAGAATGCAAGGTTGGTTCAGTATTAGGAAAACTATCAGAATAATTGATCATCTCAACAACAAAACTAGCAGAAACTGTATGATTATCTCAATAGATGCAGAAAAAGCTTTTGACAAAATGCAACACCAATTCCTATTAAAAACACTAGAAAGCATAGGAATAAGCGGAATCTTCCTTAAAATGATAGGTAGCACCTACCTAAAACTATCAGCAAGCATTATATGTAATGGGGATAAGCTAGAGGCATTCCCAGTAAGATCAGGGGTAAAACAAGAATGTTCATTTTCACCCCTATTATTCAATTTTGGTACTAGAAATGTTAGTTTTAGCAATAAGAGAAGAAAAAGAAATTGAAGGAATTAGAATAGGCAAAGAAGAAATTAAGTTATCACTCTTTGCAGATGATATGATGATATACTTAGAGAATCCTAGAGAATCAAGTAAAAAACTGCTTGCAACAATAAATAACTTTAGCAAGTTGCAGGTTATAAAATGAACCCACATAAATCCTTGACATTCCTATACATTAGTAAGGAAAGCCCAACAGCAAGAGATGGAAAGAGAAATGCTGTTTAAAGTTACTGTAGACACTATAAAATATTTGACAGTCTACCTGCCAAGACAAACCCAGGACCTATATGAACACAATTACAAAACGTTTTTCATACAAATAAAGTCAGATCTAAATAAATGGAAAAAAAACATCATTTGATCATGGTTAGGCTGAGGTAACATTATAAAAATGAGAATTTACCTAAATCAATTTACTTATTTAGTGACCCACCCATCAAACTACTAAAATTTATTTTATAGAGCTAGATAAAATGGTAACAAAAATTATCTGGAAGAACAAAAGGTCCAGAATATCAATCGAATTAATGAAAAGAAATGCCGGGGAAGGTAGCCTCACCATACCAGATTTTAAACTTTATTATAAGGCAGCTGTCATCAAAACTACTTGATACTGGCTAAGAAACAGAGTGGTGGATCAGTCAAATAGGTTAGGTACACAAGATACAGTAGTCAATGACTATAGTAATCTAGTATTAGATAAACACAAAGAGTCCAGCTACTGGTATAAGAACTCAGTATCCCACAAAATCTTCTGGGAAAACTAGAAGATAGTATGGCAGAAATTGGGCATAGACCAATATCTTATATCATATACAAAAATAAAATCAAAATGGGTACATGATTTAGATATAAAAGCTGATACTATAAGCAATTTGGGAGAGCAAGGAATAGTTTACCTAAATGACTTATGGAGAAGGGAAGAATTTATGACTAAACAAGAGATAGAGGGTGTTACAATATGGATGATTTTGTTTATGTTAAATTGAAAAGTTACAGACAAAGCCAATGCAACAAAGATTAGGAGGGAAGCAGAAAATTGGGAAAGAAGTTTTACAACCAGTGTCTCTGATAAAGGCCTCATCTCTAAAACATACGGGGAGCTAAGTCAAATTTATAAGAATACAAGTAATTCCCTAACTGATAAATGGTCAAAGGATATAAATAGGCAGTTTTCAGAGGAAGGGATTAAAGATATCTATAGTCATATGAAATAATGCTCTAAATCACTATTGATTAGAGAAATGCAAATCAAACAACTTTCAGGTACCACATCTTTCCTGTCAGATTGGCTGACATGACAAAACAGGAAAATGATTAATGCTGGAGAAGATGTGGGAAAATAGGAACATTGTTATATTGTTGGTGGAGTTGGAAAATGAGCCATTCTGGAGGGCAATTTGGAACTATGCCAAAAGGGCTATAAAAATGCTCATGCCCTTTGACCCAGAAATACTACTTCTAGTGCTGTATCCCGAAGAGGTTATACAAGTGGGAAAAGGAACCATATGTACAATAATATTTATAGCAGTATTTTTTGTGGTGGCACAGAATTAGAAATCAAGGGGATGCCCATCAATTGGGGAATGGCTAAACAAGTTGTGGTGTATGAATTTAATGGAATACTATTGGGCTATAAGAAATGAGGAGCAGATGGACTTCACAATAACCTGGAAAGATTTACATGATCTGATGCTGAGTGAGGGGAGCAGAACCAGAACATCGTGCACATGTGATGACTAACTTTGATAGACTTGGCTGTTCTCAGCAATGCAAGGTTTTAAGACAGCTCCAAAAGACTCATGATGGAAAAAAAAAACTATTCAGATCCAGAGAAAGAACTGTGTAAGGGGTCTGAATGCAGATTGAGGCAAACTATTTACTCTCTCTCTCTCTTTTTTTTTCTTTTTTGGTTTTGTTTCTTCTTTTTCATGGCTCATTCTATTGGTTATAATTCTTCTTTACAACTTGACTATTGCAAAAATAAGTTTAATGTGAAAGGGAGGTGGAGCCAAGATGGCAGCTGGTAAGCAGGGAATAATGTGAGCTCCGTACGGAGACCCTCCAAAAACTTATAAAAAATGGCTCTGAACCAATTCTAGAATGGCAGAACCCACAAAAGAGCAGAGGGAAGTAGGGCTCCAGCCCAGGACAGCCTGGATGGTCTCTGGGTGAGGTCTATCCCACACGGAGCTCGGAGCTGGGAGCTGGGAGCTGGGAACGGAGTGGAGCAGAGCCCAGCCTGAGCGGCGTGGATCATGCAGACCAGAAGCCTGGCGGAGGGGGCCCTAGCACCCTGATTCAGTGAGCTGCGGCAGTTACGAGACTTCTCAACCAACAAACACCAAAGACTGTGGAGAAGGTTAGTGGGAAAAGCTGCAGGAGTGGAAGGAGTTCGTGGTTCGGCTTCCAGCCCCAGGGGCAGCGGAGGTGGGGCAGCTACAGCTGTTGTTACTTCCGGCTCCAGGCCCATCTGGTGGGAGGAATTAAGTGGCGGATCAGAGCAGGGGTGCACAGCCTGCTGAAGATCTAAGCCCAGTTCGGGTTGGGGGTTGGGGAAGGAGCAGTGCTGGTGTGGCAGAGCTGACACCTCCCCCCCAAACGTGGAACACAGAACTCTGTAATCTACAAGCGGTCGTACCCCACTGAAAAACTCAAGGGTCAAGTTAGTTGGCTGGGAATATGGCCAGGCAGCGAAAACGTGCCCAGAGTCAGTCTCAGACTTTGGATTCTTTTTTTGGTGACAAAGAAGACCAAAACATACAGACAGAAGAAATTAATAAAGTCAAAGAGCCTACAACGGAAACCTCCAAGAAAAACAGGAACTGGTCCCAGGCCATGGAAGAGCTCAAAAAGGATTTGGAAAAACAAGTTAGAGAAGTAGAGGGAAAATTGGGAACAGAAATGAGAAGGATGAGAGAAAACCATGAAAAACAAGTCAATAACTTGCTAAAGGAGACCCCCAAAAATACTGAAAAATACACTGAAGAAAACAACACCTTAAAAAACAGACTAACTCAAATGGCAAAAGAGCTCCAAAAAGCCAATGAGGACAAGAATGCCTTGAAAGGCAGAATTACCAACTGGAAAAGGAGGTCCAAAAGACCACTGAAGAAAATACTACTTTAAAATTAGATTGGAGCAAGTGGAAGCTAGTGTCTTTATGAGAAATCAGGATATTATAAAACAGAATGAAAGGAATGAAAAAATGGAAGACAATGTGAAATATCTCCTTGGAAAAACAACTGACCTGGAAAATAGATCCAGGAGAGATAATTTAAAAATTATTGGACTACCTGAAAGCCATAATCAAAAAAAGAGCCTAGATACCATCTTTCAAGAAATTATCAAGGAGAACTGCCCTGATATTCTAGAGCCACAGGGCAAAATAGAAATTGAAAGAATCCATCGATCACCTCCTCAAATAGATCCCCAAAAGAAATCTCCTAGGAATATTGTTGCCAAATTCCAGAGCTCCCAGATCAAGGAGAAAATACGGCAAGCAGCCAGAAAGAAACAATTTGAGTATTGTGGAAACCCAATCAGAATAATCCAAGATCTGGCAGCTTCTACATTAAGAGATCGAAGGGCTTGGAATGCGATATTCCGGAGGTCAATGGAGCTAGGATTAAAACCAGGAATCACCTACCCAGTGAAACTGAGTATCATGTTCCAAGGCAAAATATGGAGTTTCAATAAAATAGAGGACTTTCAAGCTTTCTCCGTGAAAAGACCAGAACTGAATAGAAAATTTGACTTTCAAACACAAGAATCAAGAGAAGCATGAAAAGGTAATCAAGAAACGGAAATTGCAAGGGACTTACTGAAGTTGAACTGCTTTGTTTACATTCCTACATGGAAAGATGATGTGTATGATTCATGAGACCTCAGTATTAGGGTAGTTGAAGGGAATATGCATATATATATGTTTATGTATATATATAAGTGGATGTGTATGTATGTATGTATCTGTGTGTATATGTATGCATGTGTATGTAGGTATATATATATATGTGTGCTTTTATATATGTGTGTATATATATACATATATATATATATGTAAAAGAGAGAGAACAGACACAGGGTGAGTTGAAGATGAAGGGAAGATATGTAAAAGAAATGAAATTAAGGGATGAGAGAGCAACATACTGAGAGAGGGAGATAGGGAGAGATAGAATGGGGTGGATTATCTTGCATAAAGGTGGCAAGAGAAAGCAGTTCTGTGGGAGGAGGGGAGAGGGCAGGTGAGGGGGGAATGAGTGAACCTCGCTCTCATCAGATTCGGCCTGAGGAGGGAATACCATACATACTCAGTTGGGTATCTTACCCCACAGGAAAGAAGAGGGAGGAAGATAAAAAAAAAATAAAAGGGGGGGGGATGATGGAGGGGAGGGCAGATAGGGTTGGAGGTAATCAAAACAAACACTTTGGAAAGGGGACAGGGTCAAGGGAGAAAATTCAATAAAGCGGGATGGGTTGGGAAGGAGCAAAATGTAGTTAGCCTTTCACAACATGAGTATTGTGGAAGGGTTATACATAATGATACATGCGTGGCCTAGGTTGAAGTGCTCGACTTCTTAGGGAGGGTGGGTGGGAAGGGAAGAGGGGAGAGAATTTGGAACTCAAAGTTTTAAAAACAGATGTTCAAAAACAAAAAAAAAGGTTTTTGCATGCAACTAAAAAATAAGATACACAGGCAGTGGGGCGTAGAAATTTATCTTGCCCTACAAGAAAGGAAGGGAAAAGGGGATGAGAGGGGAGGGGAGTGATAGAGGGGAGGGTTGACTGGGGAACAGGGCAACCAGAATATATGCCATCTTGGAGTGGGGGGGAGGGTAGAAATGGGGAGAAAATTTGTAATTCAAACTGTTGTGAAAATCAGTGCTGAAAACCAAATATGTTAAATAAATAAATTAAAATAAAAAAAAGTTTAATGTGAAAGTATATTTGGAACCTATATCAGATTATATGGCATCTTGGGTCGGGGGAAGACAGGGAAGGAGAGAAAATTTTGAACTCAAGAACTTGTGGAACTGAGTGTTGTAAATTAAAAATAAATTAAAAAAAGAATAGGTACACAAATTCACTGTTGATGTAGTGATAAATGAGATCACCCATTCTAGACAACAATCTTTTATTATACTCTAAGGGTTATAAAACCATGCTTACCCTTTGGCCCAGCAATATCACTCCTAGGTCTGTATCCCAAAGAGATCAAAGAAAAAGAAAAAAAGAAAAATATTTGTAGAAGAATTATTTAAAGCAGCTCTTTTTGTGGTGGCTAGTAATTGAAAATTGAGGGTCTCCCTATCAATTGGGTGATGGTTTGAACAAGTTGTGGTATATGATTGTGATGGAATATTATTGTGGTATAGGAAATGATTTGGGACATTGTTTCAGCAAAAAAAAAAAAAAAGAAGAAGAAGAAGAAGAGGAAAGATGTATGTGAAATCATGCCAAGTGAAGTGAATAGAATCAGGAGAACATTTTAATCAGTAACAGCGATATTGTAAGGATTATCAACTGTGAAAGACTTAGCTACTCTTAGCAAGACAAATATCCAAGAAAATTCCAAAGAACTCATGATAAAAATATCCACCTCCAGAGAGAAACAAATTGATGAACTCTGATTGAAAATTGAAGCATGCTCTTTGGCTTTATTCTATTGTTTGTATTTTCTTCTTGAAACATCAGTGATATGGAAATATATTTTGCATGATTTCATATATGTTATATATAATTGAATTAAATTGCTTGCCTTCTTCAGGAGTGGGCAGGGGAAGGAGAGGATTTGAAATTCAAAATTTAACAGAAATGTCAATTTTTATGTGTATTTGTGAAATATTTAACAAAAAATAAAATAATTAAAAATTAAAAATAAGATCTAGTGACTTTGTGTTCTGTTCCTTTCTTTGAAATTCATTATTCTATTAATTAAGGATCACAAAATCATAGAATTAGAGATGTAGAGGCCATTTAATCCAGCCTCCTCATTTTACAGATAAAATTAGGGCCCAAAGAGCAGAGCAACTTGTCCAAGATCATGTAAATTTGCAGAACTAGGAATCCAGCACCTTTCTCATTGTTCTATGCCTCATAATAAACCTGTAGAAATACAGTAGTATATGACCATAATAATCTAGTGTTTGATAAATTCAAAGATACAAGCTTTGGGAGCAAGAATTCAGCATTCAACAAAAATTGCTTGGAAAACTGGAAAGCAGTTTGGCAGAAACTAGGAAAAAAATATCTGTAATACCCAGATAAGTCAAAATAGATAAAGGATTTAGACATGAAAAGTGATATCATAAAGAAATTAGGAGGGGGGGCAGAGCCAAGATTACTGCTGGAAAACAGGTACTTGCTTAAGCTCTCCCCCAAATCTCTCCAAACACCTGCAAAAAATGGCTGAGAACAAATTCTAGAGCTACAGAATCCACAAAATATCAGAGAGAAGCAGGTCTGTAGCTCAGGATGGCCTGGATGGTCTCTTGGAAGGGTCTATCATACCTTACTGGGAGCAGAACACAGCCCAGCGCAAGCTGCGCTAGGACAGACCGGGGATTGGGACATTGGGTGAGCAGGCCTCATGGCCATGAATCACTGAGCTGTATAAGTTACCAGACTTCTCAACCCACAAATGTGAAAGACCGTGGAGCAGTTCAGCAGGAAAACTGCTGGATCTGGGTAAAAGAAGTATGTAATCCAATCCCAGCCCAGGGGGCAGCAGAGGTGGGAAGGCAGCAGCAGCAAGAAGCTCTAGCACCTACTTTTAGAGCTCCAGCATCCGCTGTTTCCAGAGTCCCTGGCCCACATGGTGGGAGGAATCAACTGGTGGATCAGAGCAGGAGTGCAGGGAGTGCTTTGCTGGTGCAGAGGCAAGGTTCTTTTGCTTTGGCCTGCCTGGTTCTGGGTCACGGTCCTGATTGGTGATCCTTGGGGTTGGACGACCTCTTGTGTGGCACAGCTTGTGGTGACTGTGGAGAGGGAGTCCTCCTGGTAGCTAAATGGCAGAAAGGAGTGCTTGCACTCACAGTCCAGAGCACAGGCCACAAGAGGAGTATCATGCTGCCTCAAAATAGAAATAGGCTGAAAGCAGCAGTGCAAGGCCCCTGAAACTTGGGACAAAGCACTGTCCACTTTGAAAGCAGTAATAACCTGACAAAAAACTCAAGGGTCAAGTAGTTGGCTGGGAACATGAGCAAGCAGCATAAAAGGACTCAGAGTATAGAATCTTTTTTTTTGGTAACAAAGAAGATCAAAACATATAGCCCTAAGAAGTCAACAAAGTCAAAGATCCTACATTAAAAGTCTTTAAGAAAAATATTAATTGGTCTCAGGCCATGGAAGAGCTCAAAAAGGATTTAGAAAATCAAGTAAGAGAAGCATAGGAAAAATTGGGAAGAAAAATGAGAGTGATGCCAGAAAATCATGAAAAACAAGTCAACAACTTGCTTAAGGACACCCTAAAAACACTGAAGAGAATAACACCTTAAAAAATAGACCATCCCAAATGACAAAAGAGCTCCAAAAAGCCAATGAGGAGAAGAATGCATTAAAAGGAAGAATTAGCCAAATGGAAAAGGAAGTCCAAAAGATCACTGAAGAAAATACTACCTTAAAAATTAGATTGGAGCAAGTGGAAGCTAGTGACTTTATGAGAAATCAAGAAATTATAAAACAGAACCAAAAGAAGGAAAAACATGGAAAAGAATGTGAAATATCTCATTGGAAAAACCAGTGACCTGGAGAATAGATCCAGGAGAGACAATTTAAAAAGTATTGGACTACCTGAAAGTTATGATAAAAAAAAGACCCTAGACATTGTCTGTCGAGAAATTATCAAGAAAAACTGCCCTGATATTCTAGAGCCAGAGGGTAAAATAAAAATTGAAAGAATCCACTGATTGCCTCCTGAAAAAGATCCCAAAAAGAAAACTAGCAATATTGTCACCAAATTCCAGTTCCCAGGTCAAGAAGAAAATCTTGCAAGCATCCAGAAAGAAACAGTTTGAGTATTGTGGAAACACAATCAGGATAACACAAAATCTAGCAGCTTCTACATTAAGTGATTGAAGGGCTTGGAATATGATATTGTGGAGGTCAAAGGAGCTAGGAATAAAACCACGAATCACCTACCCAGCAATACTGAGGGTAATGTTCCAGGGCAAAATATGGATTTTCAATAAAATAGAGGACTTTCAAGCTTCCTCAGTGAAAAGACCAGAGCTGAATAGAAAATTTGACTTTCAAATACAAGGATCAAGAGAAGCATGAAAAGGTAAACAGGAAAGAGAAATCATAAGAGAATTACTAAAGTTGAACTGTTTTGTTTACATAGAAATATGATATTTGTAATGCATGAAACCTTTCTCAGTATTAGGGTAGTTGAAGGGAATATACATACATATGTACATACATACATATATAGACAGAGGGCTCAGTGAGAATATGAAGTGATGATATCTAAAAAAATAAAATCAAGGGATGAGAGAGAAATATATTGAGAAAAGGAGAAAGGGAGAAATAGAATGGGATAAATTATCTCATAAAAGTGGCAAGAAAAAACAGTTCTATTGGAAGGGAAGAGGAGGTAGGTAAAAAGGAATGAGTGAATCTTGCTCTCATTGGATTTGACTTAAGGAGGAAATAACATACATACTCAATTGGGTGTCTTACCCTATAGTAAAGCAGGGGGGAAGGGAATAAGTGGGGGGATGATAGAAAGGAGGGCAGATCGGGGGAGGACGCAATCAAAACTAAACACTTTTGAAAAGGGACGAGGGAGAAAATTGAACAAAGGGGGACAGGATAGGATGGGGGGAAATATAGTTAGTCTTTCACAACATGACTGTTATAGAAGTGTTTTGCATAATGATACATGCCTTCTCAAGGAGGGTGGGTGGGGAGGGAAGAAGGGAGAGAATTTGGAACTCAAAGTTCTAAAAACAAATCCTCAAAAAATAGTTGTTTCTACATGGCACTGGTAAATAAGATATACAGGCAATGGAGTATAGAAATCTATCCTGCCCTACAAGAAAGTAAGGGGAAAGGCGATGAGTGTGGGTGGGGGGAGTGGGATGACAGAAAGGAGGGAAGACTGGGGAAAGGGGCAATCAGAGTATATTCAGTCTTGGGGTAGGGGGGAGGGTAGATGTGGGGAGAAAATTTGTAACTCAAAATCTTGTGGAAATGAATGTTGAAAACTAAAAAATATTAAATAATAAAAGGAATTAAACTGTAAAAAAAAAATAAGAAATTAGGAGAGCATGGAAAAAAATACCTGTCAGACCTATGGATAAAGGAAGAGTTTATAACCAAAAAAAGAAATAGAGAGGATAACAGACAGTAACAGATAATTTTAATTTGTCATTGTTGAGTTGTTTTAGTCATATCCAACTCTTTGTGATCCCATTTGGAGTTTTCTTGGTAAAGATTCTAGACTGGTTTGCCATGTCTTTCTCCAGCTCATTTTACAGATGAGGAACTGAAGCAAAAAAGGGTTAAGTGATTTACCCAAGGTTACACAGCTAGTAAGTATCTGAGGCCAGATTTGAACTCAGGAAGATGATTTTTTTTCTGACTTCAGGTCCAGCACTTTATTCAGTGTCACCTGACTACCCAGGTAATTTTTATTACATTAAATTAAAAACGTTTTTGCACAAAATAAACCAATCCAGCCAAAATTAGAAGGAAAGCAAGAAACTGGGGAAAACTTTACAACTGGTTTATCTGACAAAGATTTCTTTTCTCAAATATATTAGAAAATGAGTCACATTTATGAAAACATAAGCCATTTCCCAATTGATAAATTGTCAAAGACTATGAACAGGCAGTTGTAAGAATAAGAAATCAAAGCTATCTATACTTATATGACAAAATGATGTAATCACTATTAACTAGAGAAATGCAAATTAAAACACTTCTGAGGTACCACCTCATTCCTAACATGGTTAACATGACAGAAAAGGAAAATTATAAATGTTGGAGGGGATGTGGATAAAGGAACATTAATGCATTGTTGCTGGAGTTGTGAATTAGTCCAGCCATTCTGGAGAAAGATTTAGAACTATGCCCAATGGGCCAAATCTATGGAAATAGGTATTATGGGTATTATTAGCTCCATTTTGAAGATGAACTAACTGAGGCTGAGAGCAGTTTATTTCTTGATGTCATATACCTATATAATTGTCTGAGATGGTATTACAACTTAGGTCTTAGAACCAGGATCATAGATTCACAGAATTTTAGGGTAGAATACGCAAAGGGCTATCTAATTTGAAAACTATTATTATGTATAATGTACCAAATAAGAGTTCCATTATGAAGAGCCATATTCCATTTACTACAAATTCTGTTTTAATATGCCCAGCTGCTTCTATAATAGCCAAAGTAACTGATATTCTCCAGCCACATATCCTACCTATACACTATTCATTTGTATGTGATCTCAATTCGTACTTTTTTATATCTTTTGTATCTATCATTTTAAAATTGAAGCTCCTTGAAGAGCTTCCAGTATATAATGTCAATCTCCATAGATAACTCCTATTTTCCCACCATCGGTGATATTTATAAGTCTGCTCCTGAAGTCATTACATCATTCTTAAGTCAAATTCATCTTTTTAGGGTATAGTATCATATGATGATGTATTTAAATTACTGTCACCTCTTAAAAGCATAAGACTCTAGTATTTAGAGCTGGAAGGGATCTGAAAGGCATCTATACACCTTCACTGCCAGATTATTTTAGAAATATGGAAACTAAGGCCAAGGGAGTTGGAGGGAGATTTCCAGGGTCACCCAGGTGGTAAGTAGCAGAGTCCGGATTTGAATTCAGACCCTTTGAAACCAAATGCAGTAACTTTTTCCTCCATCATATCACATTGGCTCCCATCAGTCACCTTGGGAAGGTATACACTTTTACCGAAGATTCTGTCATTCTTGTAATCAATTTCAGAACTGATGTACTTGATTATCACACACTCAACATTCAGCCTGTGTGCTTTTGCACAGACTGAAGAACAGACTACAGGCATGTTCTCTCTTCTTACCTCTATGTCTTAAAATGCATATTTTCCTTCAAGACTCATCTCAAGTATTGCTTTCTAGCCATATCTCTTTCTGATTGGTCCAGTTTCTGGTGACTTTACATATGTGTGTGTGTGTTTATTTGTATATATATATGTGTGTGTGTGTGTGTGTATATATATACACACACACACATATATGTGTATATATATATATACACACACACATATATGTGTATATATATATACACAAAATTTATGCATATTTCACAAGTATATCTAGATAAGTATTGTTTTAACTCAAAAGAATATAAACTCCTTAATCATTATTTTTTTTTGTCTTTGTATCACTGGTAACTAGCATATGATTGGTACAACGAAGACAATCCCTACCTCCCAGAATTGTTGTGAGGATAAAATATGATGCTATTTGTAAAGTGTTTAGCATAGTACCTGATGCTTTATAAATCTTAGCTACTGTTGGTGGTGGTGGTGGTGGTAGTGCTGCTATTGCTGCTGCTGCTTCTACTACTGCTATTTAATAATTACTCAGTTTCTTGAACTTCTTTTTTTGGAATGACTGTTAGAGTTTACAGAATTTCCTTTTGAACATTATTAGTAGTAACATCTTCATATGTTGGTTTGATTTTTAGAAATCAAATGCTATTGGGACTTAAGTCAGTTAAATAAAGTAGATGAACACTCAGGAAATATCAATTTAGGTCAAAATCCAGCATCTTTTCCACTGTTCAATGTTCAACATTAGTCTTGTGGAATGTGACACATGAAATTTGAAATAACTAAGGAAACAAAGGTTTGCGCTTCCAAGCATATTGATTTATTAAGCATTGCAATCTAATTACATAACAAATCAAGACCAGGTCTTCTCACCTTGGCACTGGACCCTGAATATAGGGGTAGAGAGACTTTCATTCATTAAAAACAAATAATTTATAGGATATAAACCAGGATACAAGATTAAGTAATTTGATTTCTAATTGGAGGAAAGATTAAGGACTTTTGGATCAGGGAGAAGAATGGGAAAGTTTCTAGAAATTGGGAGGGGGGAGAGTGGACAGGTACTCTTTTCCAGATATGTAACAGGATGTCACTCAATTGCAATGATTAGCAACCAGGTGGAATTTACAGAAAAATGAAACTTGTATGTCAAAATGGAGTCAGTTTTACAAGATGGAGTCAGCTCAGTTTGCACAATTCTCTTAGGATATAAATAATACAAGTATTATTAGCTTCATTTTGAAGATGACCAAACTGAGGCTGAAATCTGCCTATGACTTTAACTTATGACTATTAAGTTAAATTTATTAGTATGAAGTAATGACATGTTTTTTTTTTCTGGTGTCAGTAACCTGACTCTGAAGGCAAATTCACAAAATGTCTTTCAAAAATTTTTTGAGGTAATGACAACATCATTGGGGCAGAAATCCTCTATATTCTCAAGGGAACTAAAATGAAGGCCATAATAATGTTCATTATATTTGTAAAATTAAGAGAGTTTTATTATGAGGGCATAACATAGCACGAGAAATGATCATTTTTCTTTTGTATTTAACAGCTAATTACTGTATTAAGTAATTAAGTTTTTTCCTCTGTTCTGCTTCCACATCTGGAAATCAATCAGTGTAGGAAATCTTTCTAAAACATTTACCCAGCTAGAATGGCTAAGATCTAGTCAAAGACATTAAAAGAAATTCTGAGTTTGGGCTAATAGGTACATTTAGGCTCAATGTGTTTGCTCAGACAAATGATATAAAAATTGATGTCCCTTTGGCCAAGATTTGGTTGATCCAAGTCACATGTCCCAAGACCCTCATTGTAATATGACCCACCTTCTCATTGTAATATTAATTTTCTCATTAATTGTTAACTAATCGGAATAGATCACTGCCCTCAGGAGCACCTGCTCTTCCAAGGTCATAAACTGTGAGACCACCAAAATTAGGGGTCTTTGGTCTAAAAGAGAGATGGCTAAATAACCATCCTTTTATTAAAATTCTGGCCTTATTAACCAAATGATTAAATTACCCAGAAGGTATGTTTCTTGAACTTTTTTAAATGACACAATAGGCAGCATGATGTAGCTCATGTCTAGGTTTAAAAAATCCTAGATTTGAATCCAAATTCAAATCTTTACTAGGTAATTCATTTAACTACTCTGATATTCTGTTTCCTTAGTTTAAAAAGACAATAATAATACTTATAATCCCAGGATTATTTTGTGGTTCAAATGAGTTAATTAGGTAAAGTGCTTTGCACATTGTAAAGCAGTAATTGTTAGTTATTATTGTTGTAGAGTACGTGTGTGTGTGTGTGTGTGTGTGTGTGTGTGTGTGTGTGTGTTTTGGGAGAGAGGGAGTAGAGTGCTGGGATCTGATTGCTGGAGAGAACTCAGTGTGGAAATTCTCTCCACTGTTGCAAATCATCACCTTCTGTACTTGAGAGTAGCTGCTTTAAAGATTTGCTTTTGGCAATTAGAGGTTAAGGATTACCTCAAAGCTACATAGTCAGCATTCACAAGCAAAACATCAACCTGGGTCTTCCTGATTCCAAGGCTAGCCATCCATTCACTGTGCCATACACATGCACATTTATATATATGTGTATACATATACACATATACATATATATATTCATATTCATACATATGTGAATATATTTATAGAAATGTGCATATATACACAAATATATGCTTATATGTATAAACATGCATACATAAATATTATATGCATAGAATATAAATACATCTGTGTATAAATGTATATTTATACACATAATATATGTATATGCAATATATATGCATATATAAGGGTACAAGCATTTATTAAGCACCTGTTATGGGCCAGACACTGTGCTAAGTGCTAGTATCTCATTCAATCATTTTGATATTTTAATTTGCATAATCTTGCCAGCATTACCCAAAGGCTAAATTTGTTTTATTTCTCTACCTCCTTACAATCTCATACTTTCCAGTATTAGTGCAGATCTACTGTCCCTGGGCTGGCCCAAGGTGGATTTCTTTGGCAGCTTTTAATACTTTCAACCTGTCTCTCTGTACTTCTCCCTGCCAAATATGTATGTATAGGTACTCACATATCTGCATATATATCATTATCATATTCTGATTTAACTCCAAAATGTATAAGATTATTGTTATTTACATAGCTTGCTTTAAAAGCTGTCTGTGTATTCAGGGACCAAGAATATCCTGTTAACATGTATATTACTGAAAAAGTTGTCATAAAGATATAAAATGCAAAGGTAAGCCTATGAATATGCTCTGCCATGTACTTGCTGTCTCCTGACTCTGGGTTTGACACCTCTCTCAGATTAGTTCTGCTTTGTACAGTGATGGTGACTGATGAAAGTGTTCTAGTTAATTACAGTAAGTCCTTAAATAAATCAAATCTATGAATTGAGGAATAAAGCATCTTTAATTGAGATAACTGACACCCTGGGGGATGTCTAGTTGATTTTCCAAACTAGAGACCCATGAGAAAGTCTTTCATATCCTTTGAAGTTGAGGGGAGGAAGCAGCATGAAGGAAGAAGGCCTGGTCATGAGATCCCAGACACTCTTGGCAATCTGAGCAAGGAGAATCACTTATGCAAGCTGTTTTGCCTTTCATGCCATGAATTCCAGTGGAAGGGGTCGAGGAAATCTAGGTGTAGATCCAGCTTGAACCCACAAAGCAACATCTCAGGATAGGGAGAGGCAGGTAGCATTATATAATTTCTGTCCTTATATTAACAGTTAACAGTTAATTAACAAAGTGAAATTTAAATATGTAAAATAGATATGGATAATTTGTTAGGAGATTCAAATTTAAAAAGTGGTTTTGGTGGAAGAGAAAATCTAGAAATTTGAAAGAAATAAGAGAAAGAGGCAATTCTTTAAGAGAAAGATGTGAGAAATAGGAATATTCAAACAAAAGTTGAGTGTGGAAACATCAGCCTAAAACCATGTGATGTTATTCATGCAGACTGAATTACTCCTGGAATGGATATGGGCTTTTCTAATAGTCCTCTATTAAAAGGCCTGTTGCCTTCCATAGTTATAATTATACAATGTCAGTATTCTGTGCACTAGGCAGGGCCTTTCATTTCATACATCATTCACAGAGTGCAGCAGAGATTCCACAAAGTCAGCAGTTCACATTTTAATTGTAACAAAGCACTAGGAATTGTTTTGAAGAGAAAAAGAATCAAAGAAGACTTAGGAGATTATGTGACCTATGCCCATTGAATTCTTTCAGGGACAGTCTGCCACTCACTTGGGAAAAAGATAACATATATTCTAAGTTCTTCAAAAAATGACAGGCTGTGACACTGGCTACTGTCTTAAGAGCTCATTTTATTCTGAGGGAGGAACATTATTTTAACTGATGTCCAGAGGGTCTCCTTTTCTATAGACAAAATAGTACTATGAAGGATTCTTCCAAAAATGTCACCTACCAACTGTGGAATATACAATGGAATATAAACCACTGGAATGTGTTCATTTCTCATTCACATGTCATTAATTATTTATGGTGAATTGAGAAGCTGACTCACCAGGAGAAAAAAAAATCTTATCTCCTTTAAGAAACAATGGTGTTTTCTCTCCCTTCTTTGAAAAATTAGGAGATAATGGTTTTGGATGGAAGACTATGTTTGTTTTTTGACTTGGTTGATGTATTGACTGGTTCTGTTGATTTTTTCGTATTCTTTCATTTTAATTCTTTATTATAAAGGATGGTTTTCTTGGAGGAAAATATATTTAGAAACAATGTTAATATAAAGTGAAAAGATAGTCATATTTTTAAAAGAAAAATAGTGTAATTATGGTTCATTTGTTGGTTGAGGAGACAAAATTTGTCCTTATCTCCCTCTCTACTTACTTACAATCTCAGACTTTCTGGTGCCTAATGCAGAACTCTTGGTTGCTCAAGGTATATTTCTTTGGTAATTTTCCATGTTTTCAACTTATCTTTCTGCAATCCTTTCTATCAAGATTTGCCCTTGGCTAACTGCCTAAAGCACCAAAGACCCAGTGAACTAATTCACACTACAGTATTGATGCCCATTAAGATTAAATGTTTTATGCCTCCGTGGCATAGCAGCATTTAGCTGGAGAACAAAGCCTAAAGCCAAATAATGAAAATACGATGTTAGATTTTTGGACATCAGTGCCAGAAGAGTGAGATACTGAGTTGGTAAAGGGGGAAGACTTCCAAATAGTCACTCAAATTAGTCAACAATCATTTATTCAATACTTACTCTCTTTTGGGCCCCATGCCAAATAATGGAAAGTCAGTGAAGCAAATCACCATTCTGTTTACCCAAAATGACCAAGTTTCCTTTTTGTGATCATTTGAATAACTTCTTACCCACTAAATTTTATCTTCAGTAAAGCATCAGTCATTATCTATAATCAACCTAGCAAAATACATTACTAAAATATGTTCTTATGCCATAACCTGTCAGAAGTATTTTTCCTTATTCTTTAAAGAGATACAATTAGCATAACCATATGAAAATTAATTTCCCAAACAGGCCATGATTCTTAGTAATCCCTTTCTGAGCTACATGGAGTAGAGTGCCTAGGTCATAGAATCCATCCCATATAAGGAGAAGAGAAATGTACCTGTCCCTGCAAATTTCCTGCATATTAAAGCACATGAAGACTTCTCTGGATCCCTTTGTGTGGAATCTCATGCAACAAAATCAGAAGCGAACAAAAGATTCAATTAATAACATTGGTCATGGCTCATTGAATCTATTTTGTAATATGTGGAATGCTAGTAGATAGGCCATTGTGAATCAGACTCTTCTTTTCTATGCATTAAGTTCTACCACACTTCTATATCTTCTGTAGCATAATACTTTCTTTTTGCATAATCCAATGTTGAAAAGAAACTGAATTCTGCTTCTCTGTCTTTTAAATTTCTGTAACAAATCACCTTCAATATATTGGTGTAGCAATGGAGAATTTATGTCAAGAATGTCCCCATATTTCATTTTTCATATACATTGTATCTGTGGTGTGTCTCTAAAGTATGTTTAATCCTCAACTGAAGTCACTTGATTCTCAACAAAGTGCCCCTTACCTACATATTTTCTCTACTCTCATTTTAAGTACCTTAATCCATCTATGACAGAAAATTGAAATAATCACAGTAAAAAGGTTGAATACCTCCTTTCAAATGTAGAAAGCATGCCTGAGTTCAAGAGTCCATCACATAATGGCCATATGTCAGTGGAAATATCTGAATCTGTTTCTTTTCTTTGAAATGAAAGTGATAATACTTTCACTAACTATTTCTTAGGGTCATAGTAGGGATCAAATATGAGGTATAAAAATCTGTAAACTTCAAACAATGAATCAACATAATCTGTTATTATCCTTTGAAAACCACATACTCTTAATGAGAATATGCATGTATATGTCTATGAATATGCATATATTTGTACTACATACATAATACATACATTCATACATACATATATTATAAAGGCTATGTGTTCTTTATAGAAAAATAATAGATTACCCACATATATCATTTAGAGATTTACATAAAAGGAATACATTTTAATAAAATTATATTTACATATTATATATGTGTGTGCATGCATATATGAATACATATATATGTAACTACATCTTTGCTATTTTTTATTTGTGCAGATAGCTTTTGATGAGTAACTTTATCTACCATTGCAGATTAGCACTTTACCTTCAATTTGTAGTTTCAGAGTTGTCTAGGTTTCAAGTTATTGCATCTACCCAGTATAGGTCAGAAGAAGAACATGAACCCATGTTTTAATTCTGAGGTCATTCTTTATCAAATACACCATGGTGTCTCTCAATATGATAATAATGGTATGTTAATAGTAATATAATTTCTTAAAATCAGAAGACATGATTCTGCATGAAAGTTCATGCAGTTGCTACCATGTATATGCCTTATTTGGTTATCATAAGACTTTGACAACACCACTAGTGAATTATTATCTTTTTCCCACATCCCCTCCAGCATTTGTCATTTTCTTTTTTCATTATGTTAGCCAACCTGATGGGTGTGAGGTGGTTGTCTTCTTCTGAAAACTGCTCATTCATATCCTTTGACCACTTACCAACTGGGGAATGACTTTTATTTATATATTTGACTCATTCTCCTATATATTTGAGAAATGAGACCTTTTTCAGGGACATTTGCTACAAAATTTTCCTCAGTTTCCTGTTTTCCTTCTAATTCTTGCTGTATTCATTTTGTTTGTGCAAAGTTTTTTTTTTTTAATTTCATACAATCAAAATTACTTATTTTACTTCTTGTAATATCCTCTATTTCTTGTTTGGTCACAAAATCTTTCCCTTATCTATAGGTCTGACAGGCACATTTTTTTCGTGCTCCCCTAATTTACTTATATTACTGTCGTTTATTTCTAAATCATTCATTAATTTTGACATGATCTTGGTATATGGTGTAAGTTATTTCCAAACTTCTTTCCAGTTTCCAGTTTTTATAGCAATTTTTGTCAATTGTTGAGTTCTTTACTTTTGGGTTGATTAAACACTAGATTATCATGGTTATTTACATCTGTGTTTTGTGTACATAGTCTATTCCAGTGACCCACCACTCTATTTCTATTTTGCTTTGTAATGTAATTTCAAATCTGATACTGCTAGGCTGCTTCCTTATTTTCATTGATTCCTTTGATGTTCTTGACCTTTTGTTTTTCAACATAAATTTTATGATGATTGTTAATGATTAACGGATAGTTTGACTGGTATGCAACTGAATAAGTAAATTAGTTTAGGTATAATTGTCATTTTTATTATATTGTCTCAGCCCATCCATGAGCAATTAGTGTTTCTCCAATTATTTATATGTGTCTTTATTTGTGTGAGAAAAGATATTTATAATTGTGTTATTACAATCCTTGGTTTTGCATTGACAGGTAGACACACAAATATTTTCTATTGTCTACAGTTATTTTAAATGGAATTACTCTTTCATGGAATCCCAGGGAGGGAGTTGATAAACTGGATTATACTTTGGGAAAGTAACTTGAAAACTTAACTCATAAAAGAGAAGACTTAAAAATGACAGAATAAATGTTGTTAATTATTTGAAGGGTGGTCTTACAAATGTGGGATTGATTTATTTATAAACCCAGAGAGAGAAACAAGGATCAATTAGTGAAAATTTCAAGGAAATATCTTTTGCCTAAATATGAAGTATAATAGTCTTCCTCAGATGGTAGTAAGCTCACTGTAACTGGAAGTCTTTGCAGTCATATGACCATAGAATTTTCGAGATGGAAGAGATCTTCGTTATTAAGATTATATTTCATTTTACTAGATCAGGGTCAGCATTGTTGTGCAACAGAGGGGTCAAACAATACTCCTCAATGCAGCCTGAACTGGATTACAATCATGTTGAGGAAAAAATAAAATAAATAAAAATAGAATAATATATAGATAGCGTTAAGTGTGGTTTTCTGGGAGAATATGCAGTCTGTAGGCATTCTTATTTAGGGATTAGTGGCCTCCATTTCTGTTTGAGTTTGATGACACAATTGTATAGGGTTGATGTTTTGGTTATCAGTTGGACAAAATGACATTTGAGACACCTCTAAATCTATAAATCTATAACTATTAATATAAGAACCATACACTATATCATTGTCTTCAGAAAAGAATCATAATTTCTTTCCAAATCTGACTATTTTTCTTTTGTTTTTCAATAGCATATTCTACCTAATCCAATTTCATTTGTTTATATTTTCTCTAATCCTTTTACAAATCTCAGCACTGACTGTGTTATCAATCATAACTTAATTGCTAATATATTTAAACAATTGGACCTAATTCTCTGTAGGACACTTTTCCATTAGGCATCCTTCAGAATTGCTAGTTAGAATTACTGAATTTTCAACCTAGATGAGATCATTCTGGTTCAGTATTTCATTCTACCAAAGGTCAGAGAATTTATGTGATTTTTTTTCATTCTAGTTCAATATCCTCATTCTACTGAAGATCAGAGATTCTGTGATATTTTTTTTCAGTGTCAGCCTACTGGTGAATGGTAGATTCCACTTCTAATCTCCATGTCTTTGCACACAATGTTCCTCATACCTGAAATTCAGTATTACCTCACCTCTATATCTTAGGTTCCTATCATCTGTAAAATGCATATCAAATTCCACTTCTTACATGAAACTTTCATTAGCCACCTAACTGCCAGTTCATCCCTAACAATACCAAAATTAACATGTATTTTCTTAGGGAAATGAGTGATATAGTGGATAGAGTATTAAACTTGGGAGACAGGAAGATCTGAGTACAAATTCTGCCTCAGATGCTCATGCAGCTGTGTGTTCCTGGGTAATTCATGTAACTTTTCTCAGACTCAGTATCCTCATCTGTGAAATAATAGAACCTACCTCACAACAATTGTTATGGGGATTAAATGAGTTAACATATTTAAAATGTTTTGGAAATCTTAAAGCATTGTGCAATGCTAGCTATTATTTTGTATTTAGTTTGTATGTGGTTACTATATTTCCCCTGAGATAGGAAAGGACTCCTTTCATGTCCCACAAAGGACTAAGTTTAACCTTACATAGCATTCTTATTTAATAAGAAAAAAATGGAACTTTTTTTGAATTATCGAAGATAGAGTTAGTCTACCATGCCTATAGTTTTGATTCATTTTTATTTTAGATCAGATTTCTCTGGCTTGAGGCCTTAGAAAGGTTAAGGCAGCCATCATCCCTAATTAATTTGATTTATGTTTGATTTTGCATTTACAATACTTTCCAAAGGGCTGTGCTTAATCTTGTCAGACAATGAACCTGGAGAGCAAAGGTGAACCTTCTCTTATGATCCAGGGTTTAATTTTTGTTCCTTACTTCTGATCATAGTTTTCTTCATTTTCTCATCTCCCTCACTGCCTTTGTGCCACTCTGGCTGCTGTTTTTTTTTCTTTCTAAGAAATTTATCAACCTCTACTTTACTGCTTTCAAATTGATTTGTGTTGCATTTTAATAACCACGGTGGCTCAGCTCTTTCTTATAAGTGGTCATCAGGAAAGTGACACAAATCCTTTGAGATAAAAACTATTATAAAAATGTAAAATTTCACTCTAATGAAATGAGCTCCAGGGGAAGAATACTTTTGTCTCTTCAATTTGAATAGCACCGGTGGTGTCATTAACAGCATGTTTTTTTTCCAATATGTTTGAGCACTTAAATTTAAACAAAGAATATCTCATATGTGAATATTAGTCATCCCAAATGTTACAGTAACCGTTAGGAATAAATTGTACTGAATTGTGCATGTATAACCCCTTTCTAAAGAGAGTATTCATGATTCTAAATCTTTTGTTTGTTTCATATTCAATCACACAAAAGAATGAGAGCATGATCATTTTGGGGAAGCATGGCAGTTTTAGCATCATTAATTTTTTAAGTAGCTCTAGGGACAATTGCATTATTGTTTTCGTTTGGGCCTCTGTATCTGTATTTATAAAGGGGACTGGTCCGTTTTGATTTGTCAATGCATCGATCAACCTTTTTCCCCTTCCCAGATTTACTTAAAGGGGTGATGGTTAAGGGGAAGAATATATATGAGAAAGAAAGTAAGGGAGTGTTAAAGATGTGGAAACAAAAATTTGAATAAAAGAAAAGAGATGAAATTGTGAGAAATCATGAGAGGAATTTTGTTTCCAGAGGATTAAAAGCATTCTCTCCCCTGCCCCCCTGCCCCGCTTTAGCGGAATATACTTCATGTGACTGGTTCTATTCCGTGATCTAGCAGAAACCAGGCTCCTGATCAGGTGAAAGGTTAGAGGCTTGTATGCATGCTTAACGAGCTGTTTGAGGAGGGCATGAGGTAGGCAGTCAGGGGGTTGCATCCGGCCAATGAAGAGCCAGGTGGGAGATTTGAATTGGGAGTCAATTGTCTGAGTCCCTGTACTCTCCTGTACTCTTCAGGGGACGTACCCATTTATTCAAAATGAATAAATGTAAAATATAATTAAAACCTTCCTGGCTTTCCAAAAAAAATAGAGAAGTCTAGGAATCATATAGTTACCAAAAATGTATCACCAGAACTTTCTGTGTTTCAATACAGATAGACTCACTGATTATAAACAATAGTGAAATATCACATACAGGACTGCAAAGCTCTTACCATACATTATGTCATTTGATACTCCAAAAAACTGTTTGAGGTAAATACATTTGCTTTTCTATTTTTCAAATGAAAAACTAAAATGAGAGGGGTTAAGCAAATTTTTGATGGCTGTGCAATTAGTAAACAACAGAGGCAGGATTCACACCCACAACTCTTCTGACTCTGAGGTCACTGGTCAGATTATCTCATGCCACCTCTCTACTACATTAAGTGTACCATTTAGCTACCAAGGGGTGAGCTTAAGTTTTCACTATCAAAAAGATGAATTTATATTGAATACTCAAGGAAATAAAAAGCCACTGTAATTTTCTATTTTAATAAGAGGTTGATATTAAAAGTGACAGCTAGACAGCATAGTTGATTAGAATGCTGGCCCTGGAGTAATCTTTCTGTATTCAAATCTGGCCCCTGACACGTACTAGCTGTGTAACCATGGACAAGTCACTTAACCCTATTTGCCTCAGTTTCCTCATCTCTAAAATGAGCTGGGGAAGAAATGAGCAAACCACTCCAGTGTCTCTGTCAACAAAACTCCAGATGGGATAAGTAAAGAGTTAGACATGACTAAAAAAAGACCAAAGAGAATAGCGATATTAAGAATAAAAGACACATAATCAGAACAGCCTGACAAAATACTAAGGACTGAAGAGAGTATTTGGTGAGTCAAAGCATGGTGCTTCCTTTACCACTGATACCTCTGATACATGATTTTCCTAGGATTTAATTTCATAACCTCACTTTGATCTGTGTTCCTTACTTTGGGTTGTCAATCTTATTTAGAAAGGCTCCTAACTTCATGTTCTATCATACTCATATGATATCATGTGTTTCTGTTCCTATCCTGCTAAGCTGGTTTTCTTTCCCATTTCAAAGACCAAATTAGCTTTTGGACCTACCATTTAGGTACTGTTTAATATCTGAGATACTCCTAGCTTTCAAGGTATTTAAAGAAATGACTGAGATCTTGCCTGCCTTTCCAGTTTCAAAAACCAAATTCCATGTCAGACCTGCCATTAAAGACGTTTACCATCAGAAGAAAAAAATGCCCTCAACTGCTCTTGGCATTTGTACAGAAGATTGATACAGCACCTGTGCCCTTCATAAAAAGGCCCAATCAATAGATGTACACAAGTATGATTAAAAGTTATATTGTTGGAAGGAGTGGAAGGCAGGAAGATTAAAAAAGAATAAGTTTGGATATAGTGAATTTGATATATCCAATGATAACCATGTTTTAAGAGTTAGTACCTCCTCTTTTTCCAAATGATTTTACCAGATTGTATCATTAAGGGAAGATGCACTGCTGTACCTTGTCTGTGCAAATCAAATGCACACATTGAATAGTATGAAGTATTTGGACATGCACACATACCTGTATTTTTTTCATTTCAATATTGCTTCCACAAAAAACCAAACATTTTCTATGATATCAGTATAGACAAACTAGTCTTGTCTACCCTTTGCTCAATTTTGGTTCATTCCAAGCCTATATTTCATTGAAAAGATTTCATGAAGGATTTATAAATCATTTCTAGGTAATTATGCAAAAACCTGATCCTATTTATCAAAAAAGGCTTGGCCCTGGGAAATTCTATGTTCAGTCTCATGGATAGGAAGTCCACCCTATTGAGGACGAATGCTGAGATAGTGACAAGTTCCTATGGTTCTAAGAGAACAAATGATCTTTGCCCAACTCTGCTTCTTTCTAGATGTTCATGCTGTCATGATATATAACTATTGTGTTTATTGTGAATTTATCTAATGAAAACAGCTCTGAGTCCTCATTATCAGAAACCCTCTCTCCTTTCTCCATCTTGTATGTTTGTCTTAGCATTATTCAAGTGATACCTCAACAAGAATACACAGTCGTGTTCAGATTGATATTTATTTAAGACTGCTCTAATCTGAATAGCATGAAGGCCTAGTTTGGGTAACAAGAGGTCTGTGTACCATACCATGAGGTTTGGAGCAGCTTCCTTTGCTGGATTGCCTGTGTCTTTAAAGCTGATTATCTTTCAGGATGCTCTTTTTCTCTTGTGTTCTTTTCAGCAAATCTCATCTGTTGCATACAGAGAGTAAAGATCACAATTCATCTACAGCATGGATATCATAAACAACTTAACTGCTAAGAGGAGAAGGACTTAAATTTCCCTGGTCCTTCTCTTTTACCTTGGCTTTGAGAAATGGGCATACTAGCACTTGATTTTATTCTGTATTGTCTTCTTCAGTTTCACATGACAAAAGTGATATGCATGGAGCCAAGTGTGTGAGGCATGATCACTTTGATTTTATAATACAATTTAAGACCTGGTATGGCTAGGCCACATTCTGTAGAATTTCTTTTCATTAATTCCCTTGATATTCTGGACTTTTGTTCTTCCAGATGAATCTTGATATTATTTTTTCTCACTCTGTAAAATATTTTTTGGTAGTCTGATAAGTATAGCACTGAATAAGTAAATTAATTTAGGTAGAATTGTAATTTTTATTATATTAGCTCGGCCTACCCACGAGCAACTGAAGTTTTTAAATTTATTTAGATCTGACTTTATTTGTGTAAAAAAGTATTTTGTAATTGTGTTAATATAGTTCCTGGATTGAGCCATGATCACTTTGGATCTAGGATTGCTAATCAGCCCAGCATGCTAGCATGGGAGCCTTGAGAATTCAGGGTGCCTAGTATTCAAGCCCCAGGGGAGATCTGGACTTGAAAGTGGGACTGTACACTATGGGAACTGAACTAAACTATGAACCCAATCTTCTTCCACTTCTCAATGACTGATGTAATGCAGGAGGAAGAAGGATTATGCCTCCCATATGTAAGGGGAGAAAGTTTATACATTTGTGTTCATATCTTTGCAAATAAATATTCTTTCACAAAAGCCCCTGTTTTACATGTGGGGATTTGTCCAGTATCTGAAATGGAGGAGTGCAAATAGCACAGAAAAGAAACAAGTACCCCTTGTTCCAATTCTCAGAGCCAAAGTAAAAGAGAAGGAGTAGTGGAAGGAAAGTCCTTCCCCTTGCACCAGTTCAGCTCATGGTACCATGCTATGGTGAACTGTGATCTTTAGCCTCTGGACACAGCAAGTAAGAGTTGTCAAAAAGAGCTCAGCAGAAAAAAAAAGAGCCAAAAAAGCAGCTGAAAAGATAGATCACCACAGTCTTGCCAATTTTAAAGATGCAGGTAGCTAATCAAAGAAGGCTACGCCCCACCCATGTGGTAGTGGAGGCAAGAGTACATGTTATCTAAACTGAGCATGCCCAGAACAGCCTGGGTTAGAACTATGCTTTTTTTTATAAGTAAGATTTTTTATTTTTAGTTTACAATGCTCAGTTCCACATAATTTTGAGTTCCAGATTTTCTTCCCCCTCCCTCCCTCCCTAAGACGGCATGGAATATCTTCTACATATAACTTCACATTGAACTTATTTACATAGTAGTCAAGTTGTAAAGAAGAATTATGACCAATGGAATGAATCATGAGAAAGAAGAAACAAAACCAAAAAAAAAAAAATGAAAAACAAACAAAAGAGAAAAAAAAACATAAAGGGAAAAAAAGGGAGAGCAAACAGTGTGCCATAATCTGCATTCATGCTTTATAATTCTTTCTCTGGATGTAGATAGCTTTCTCCATCATGAGTCCTTAGGAGTTGTCTTTGCACCTTGTGTTGCTGAGAAGAGCTAAGACTATTAGAGTTAGTCATCACAGAATCCACATATTTGTGGTTGTGTATAATGTTCTCCTGGTTCTGCTCTGCTCACTCAGCATTATATCGTGTTGGATTTTCCAGGTTAATATGAAGTCCGTATTGTCCCCATTTCTTAGAGCACAATAGTATTCCATTACCTTCATATACCACAACTTGTCCAGCCATTTCCCAATTGATGGGCATCCCCTTGATTTCCAATTCTTTGCTATTACAAAAAGAGCCTCTATGAATATTTTTGTACACATGGGTCCTTTTCCCGCTTGTGTGATCTCTTTGGGATACAACCCCAGAAGTGTTATTGCGGGGTCAAAGGGTATGAACATTTTTATAGCCCTTTGGGCATAGTTCCAAATTGCTCTCCACAATGACTGGATCAGTTCACAACTCCACCAGCAATGTAACAATGTTCCAATTTTCCCACATCCTCTCCAGCATTTATCATTTTCTTGTTGTGTCATGTTAGCCTGTCTGACAGGAGAGATGTGGCACCTAAGAGTTGTTTTGATTTGCATTTCTCTACTCAATAGTGATTTAGAGCATTTTTTCATATGCCTATATATATCTTTTATTTCTTCCCCTGAAAACTGTCTGTTCATATCATTTGACCACTTGTCAATTGGGGAATGACATGTATTCTTATACATTTGGCTCAGTTTCCTGTATATTTTAGAGACGAGGCCTTTATCAGAGACACTGGCTGGTAAGATTTTCTCCCAATTTTCTGCTTCCCTCCTAATCTTTGTTGCATTGGCTTTTTTATACAAAGCATTTCAATTTAACATAATTAAAATTATCCATTTTTCTTTTTGTAATGCTCTCTATCTTTTGTTGTGTCATGAATTCTTTTCTTTTCCATAAATCTGATAGGTAAACTATTCCTTGTTCTCCGAAATTGCTTATAGTATCAGCCTTTATTCCTAAATCATGAACCCATTTTGACTTTATTTTGGTATATGGTGTAAGGTATTGGTCTATGTCCAGTTTCTACTCTACCATTTTCCAATTTTCCCAGCAATTTTTGTGAAATTGTGAATTCTTAGCCCAGAAGCTGGATTCTTTGGGTTTGTCAAAGAGTAGAATGCTATAGTCATTGAATACTACATCTTGTGTACCTATCTTATTGCACAGATCCACCACTCTGTTTCTTAGCCAGTGCCAGGTAGTTTTGATGAGTGATACTTTATAGTCCAGTTTAATATCTGGTATGGCTGGGCCACATTCCCTAGCACTCCTTTTCATTAATACCCTAGATATTCTAGATCTCTTGTACTTCCAGATGAATATTGTTATTATTTTATCCAGCTCTGTAAAATAATTTTTGGTAGTTTGATTGGTAAGGCACTGAATAGATAGATTAGTTTAGGTAAAATTGTCATTTTTATTATATTAGCTCAACCTAACCATGAGCAACTGATATTTTTTTCATTTATTTATATATGACTTTATTCTTATGAAAAGTGTTTCATAATTATGTTCATATTGGCCCTGGGTTTGTCTTGGCAGATAGACTCGCAAATATTTTATAGTGTCTATAGTAACTTTGAATGGAATTTCTCTTTCTATCTCTTGCTGTTGGGCTTTGTTAGTAATGTATAGGAATGCTGAGGATTTATGTGGGTTTATTTTATATCCTGCAACTTTGCTAAAGTTGTTTATTATTTCAAGTAGTTTTTGACTTGATTCTCTAGGATTCTCTAAGTAAATCATCATATCATCAGCAAAAAGTGATGATTTAGTTTCTTCTTTGCTTATTCTAATTCCTTTAATTTCTTTTTCTTCTTTTATTGCTACGGCTAACATTTATATTGCCAAATTGAATAGTAGGGGTGACAATGGACATCCTTGTTTCACCTCTGATCTTATTGGGAAAGCATCTAGCTCATCCCCATTACAAATAATGCTTATTGATGGTTTTAGGTAGATGCTATTTATAATTTTAAGGAAGTCTCCATTTATGCCTATGCTTTCTGGTGTTTTAATAGGAGTGGGTGTTGTATTTTGTCAAAGGCTTTTTCTGCACTTATTGAGATGTCATGATTTCTGCTAGTTTTGATGTTGATATGATCAATAATGCTGATAGTTTTCCTAATATTGAACCAACTTTGCATTCCTGGAATAAATCCTACCTGGTCATAGTGTATTATTCTCGTGATAAGTTGCTGCAATCTTTTTGTTTATATTTTATTTAAAATTTTTGCATCAATATTCATTAGGGAAATTGGTCTATAATTTTCTTTCTCTATTTTGACTCTTCCTGGTTTGGGTATTAGTACCATACTTGTGTCATAAAAAGAATTTGGTAGCACTTCTTCTTTATCTATTTTCCCAAATAATCTATAAAGCATAGGCATTAATTGTTCTTTAAATGTTTAATAAAATTCACTTGTAAAACCATCTGGCCCTGGAGATATTTTCCTAGGGAATTCATTAATGGCTTCCTCAATTTCTTTTTCTGAGATGAAGTTATTTAGGAATTTTAGTTCCTCCTCTGTTAACCTGGGCAATTTATATTTTTGTAAATATTCATCCACATCCCTAAGGTTGTTAAATTTATAGGCATACAATTGGGCAAAATAATTCCTAATTATTGTTTTTATTTCCTCTTCAATCGAGGTGAATTCACCCTTTCCATTTTTCATACCGGTAATTTGATTTTCTTCTTTCTTTTTTTTTTTTTATCAAATTGACCAAAGTTTTATCAATTTTATTGGTTTTTTCATAAAGCCATCTATTGTTGGGGGGGCCAAGCCAAGATGGCAGCTGGAAAACAGGGAGCTCTCCCTCTGGTCCCTCCAAACCCCTATAAACAATGCCTCTGAACAAATTCTAGAGCTGTAAAACCCACAAAATAACAGGGGGAAACAGGACTCCAGCCCAGGAAAGCCTGGATGGTCATGGGTAAGGGTGTATCGCATGGAGCTGGGAGCATAGCACAGCAGACCTCAGCGTGAGCCGTGCCAGGACTGACCAGATGGATAGCTAGGTGGAACAAGTCGCATGACCCTGAATCATTGAGGTGTGGCAGTTACGAGATTTCTTAACCCACAAAAGCCAAAGAAAAGAGGTAAGGTTAGTGGTAGAACTGCTAGAATGGAGTGAAAGGAGTGCCTGGTGGGCCTCAGCCCCCGGAGTGTGGAAGTGGTGCAGCTCTGGGGCTGCTTCAAGCCGCAGTTGCTTCTGGCTCCAGGCCGACCAGGTGGGAGGAATTAAGCAGTGGATCAGAGTGGGAGTGCAGAGCCTGTTTGGATCTGAATCTCGATCCAGGTTACTGGTTCTTGGGGGAGGCGGAGAGCTGGTGTGTTAGAGCTTTCTGTGTAGAAGTAGCTCTGAAAACAGCAGCACAGCTTGGGACAAAGTACTAGCTATTCTACAAGCAATCATGCCCTGACAAAAAGCTCAAGGGTCGAGTAGTTGACTAGGAACATGAACAGGCAGTGAAAATAGACCCAGATTCAGAATCAGACTTTGGAATCTTTATTTGGTGACAAAGCAGACCAAACCATACAGCCAGAAGAAGTCAACAAAGTCAAAGAGCCTACATCAAAAGCCTCCAAGAGAAATATGAATTCGTCTCAGGGCATGGAAGAGCTCAAAAACTATTTGGAAAAGCAAGTAAGAGAAGTAGAGGAAAAATTGAGAAGAGAAATGAGAGAAATGCAAGAAAATCATGAAAAACAAGTCAATGACTTGCTAAAGGAGACCCAAAAAATAATGAAGAAAATAACACCTTAAAAATAGACTAACTCAAATGGCAAAAGAGCTCCAAAAAGCCAATGAGGAGAAGAATGCCTTGAAAGGCAGAATTAGCCAAATGGAAAAGGTCGTCCAAAAGACCACTGAAGAAAATACTTCCTTAAAAATTAGATTGGAGCAAATGAAAGCTGGTCACTTTATGAGAAATTAAGATATTATAAAACAGAACCAAAGGAATGAAAAAATGGAAGACAATGTGAAATATCTCATTGGAAAAACCACTGACCTGGAAAATAGATCCAGGAGTCATAATTTAAAAATTATTGGAGTACCTGAAAGCCACGATCAAAAAAAACGGCCTAGACATCATCTTTCAAGATATTGTTAAGGAGAACTGCCCTGATATTCTAGAGTCAATGGGTAAAATAGACATCTCCTGAAAAAGATCCCAAAAAGAAAACTCCTAGAAATATTGTTGCCAAATTCCAGAGCTTCCAGATAAAGGAGAAAATACTGCAAGTAGACAGAAAGAAACAATTTGAGTTTTGTGGAAACACAATCAGGATAACACATGATGTAGCAGCTTCAACATTAAGGGATTGAAGGGCTTGGAATATGATATTTTGGAGATCAATGGAGCTAGGATTAAAAGCAAGAATCGCCTACCCAGCTGAACTGAGTATCATGCTCCAAGGCAAAATATGTATTTTCAATTACATAGAGGACTTTCAAGCTTTCTCAGTGAAAAGACCAAAGCTGAATAGAAAATTTGACTTTCAAACACAAGAATCAAGAGAAGCATGAAAAGGTAAACAAGAAAGAGAAAGTATAAGGGAAATAAACAAATGATATCCTTGAAGCATTAGACATTTCTAGAGTAGGTTTGCATATTATGTTCATGAAGATTTCTGTCACATGACTGGAAATTTTATAGAAAATATAAAATAATTTTTACCCATTAAAGGAACTACCAAGACATTTTGGAAATACCTTTCTGAAATAACAGGTGAATAACAAATAATAAGGTGAAAATGTCATGTGAAACAATCAGTTATATTAATAAGCCAATGTAGTAGTCACAATGAACAATGAAGAAAGGTGGACAAAAATAAATTCATAAATAATACTGACAGGGAATTAGAGGAGGAGACTAACAAAGTACTATTATATTTTATAGTTTGAAATTTCTTAATTAAATTTCTTAAATTAAAAATTCTTAGCAAATGTATTTGTTTTGATGACTTAATGTCATCTATCATTCATCTATGTATCTGTTAACAGCTGAGCATTTCTGTTTCCAGTCAGCACTGATCTTTAGATTAGCCCCCTTTTTAAAAATAAGAATTTCCAAAAATTCAAGTAGAAAATTGGAAAGAAAACTAAGTATAAGTAAACTTCAAAGAACTGCTGACTGAACTTCAGGGAATGTGAGATCAGACTGTATTTTTCATTTGCTTGTTTGAAACCAATTTTACTTTGTGTCAATTTGGGCCTAAATTTCTTTGTATGGGAATTAATGGATTTGGACTAGACTTTTAGGATTTTTTGCATATCTAAACTTTTGCAATTCTTATTTTGTACCAGGATTTTTAGATTTTATTCAGTCCCTAAGTTCTGAGTAATAACTATTTTAGGAATTATTCTTTTGAATAAGTAAGCTACTCCCTCAATGTAAGTTAATTGGTCCATTTTATTTCAAATTCCTGAGTATGTATGCAGCTGATTAAGTTACTAGATTTATTGTGTCTTAAATATCAGGAGTAGCTTTCTTACCCATAGTTTTTCTCTGTCATTTATACTTTTTTTAGAGGGGAGTAGGTGATACCCTTCAATTTCATTACTATAGAGACCTCCTAGGGGAGAAACACTCTTTAACTATGCAAGTGAATACCTGATGATGATGATAATGGTAATGATGATGATGATGATGATGATGATAAATTATTTTTATTATTTTAAATTTCAGCTTCCCTTTGTGGTAGTTTCTTATATAACTTGTTTAGTAACAACTTGTGCATTGGCTAAAAATGATGTCTAAAGGAAGCAGGTGATAATAAAAGGAAAAAAAACTGTATTTTCTCTAAGAATCTGTTGGTCTCTTTTAAGGCCATCTCACCACTGCAAAGCCAGGGTAAAAATACCCTGCCTATTGTGCAATTCCTTGACTAATGAAGGGACAGCTTTACAACCCAGCTGGCTACTCCAATGGTCCAGAGAATAGAGATGACCTGAATGCAACAGTTCAAGGAATCATATTTGAACATTATTTTCAGAGCTGAACAACTAGCATGCACCTTTTTAGATGATAGCTCTATCTAATTATGTCCATTACACATAGGCTACTTCAGGTCAGTTTACTTTCTTTGTGCCCTGTTTCTCTTGGAACACAGCTATATAATCTCTTCTTTTGCCTACCTATGATTTCCCTATTAAATACATACATACATGCATATTTATATATGCATACATACACATATATACATATACACCTGTATTTTGCTTTCATTGCAAAGTTTATTTTCAAAGTATGAAAATGGAATTATCCATTTATATTTAAAAAAATAACTTCTACCTAATTGGCAAAATGAATTAGAAATACCATCTTATCCATAGACTTTATTAATGAAATTCAGAGTTAATTTCTTTTTTTTTTCGGTCCGCCTTGATTATGTAATAGTGACAAGTGAGCTAATCAGACTTAATCATATTCAGATACCTCCTATATACTTAACCTTGTGCGAGCATAATGGCAAGGCTTTCCCACTCCTTAAGAGATTCATTTTATACATGTAGGAAGCTGGGTTCCTTGATATTATTGTTAACTAGTAGTCATTCTGTTTGTATGTTGAATTGAAAACTATTAATTCTAAATTAAAAAAAGATTTTATAGCTGAATTTATATGGTATATATGGTAAAGCACTGAATAAAATATTAATAACTGTGAAGACTTTTAAATATTTAAATAAAATGGAAAAATTGCTTAGGCCCATACTGTGTCTAAGTACATATAGGACATGTATGGTAAAGCTGACATTTAAGTATAACTTTGTATACTTTATCTTTTATAGTATATACATTCACATCATTGACCAACCATCTTTTCTTACATATTGATCCAATAATATTTCTACTCCATTCAAAAAAATTAATATCTCTTCTTTACTTACCATATGAGGAATAAATAACTCATACTGGAATACAAACTCCCCATGATCTGGATTCTGTATTTTTGTTTCCAGTTTCCCAGGCTCTATAAGATTCCCCTTAAAATTCTCTACATCAAACTGGACTATTTTTAACCTGCCCTTTCCTTTCTCTGTATTTAGACTCATGTGGTTTTTCCTTTCTAGCATGGAAACTTCCATGCTACCGATCCCCCTCCAATGAAATCCATTGAAGTATTTTTTAAAATTTTTCTTTAAGGCTCCACACTTTCAGATGTCAGCCATGTCTGCATTTCCTCAAAATACTTTCTATTGTAGAATAATTATATTATAATCCAGGAATTCTTAAGCTGGAGCTTATAAGTCCCATGAGGTTATTGAATAGATAGATTTCAGAGGGTTGGTAAACTTGGGTGGTATATTTCACATACATACATATAGGCACATAGCTGTATAGGTATATAGATATGCAATAACTCATTTATACATGGCCCACATGTAGTTATTCCTACATATTTATAGTACCTCATCCTATCACCAGGAATCACTGTGGAAACAATTTGGAAGTTTTTGAGAATTTGTAAAAATTTCTCTGAACTCCTTTGAAAGGCAGTTATAAGTAAGTAGATTTAAACTCTTGGCAAGAAAAAAATATCAAATACATCAAATAAAACAAAAAACAAAATCCTCACTGTGCATGAAATTTATAGGATAAAAGGGGGGAGAGAGTAGGGATTCTTAACCTTTTGTGTAATGGTATCCTTTGATAATCTGGTGAAGCAAATCATTTCTTTCTCTCTCTCTCTCTCTCTCTCTCTCTCTCTGTCTCTGTCTCTCTCTCTCTCTCTCTCACACACACACACACACACGTGTGTGTGTATAAAATGTATGACATTAAATATATATTTCAATTTAATTCTGTGCCTTTGTATTCTATGTATCTTATTTTATGCATATAAAAACATTTTTCTGAGTCCACATATTGCAGATTTCCAAAGGGTTCCTTTACTCAAAAAAGTAAAGAATCCTTGCCCTATTTCCTTTTCTACCCTATGAACTCCAAGTACCTCACTATAACTGAAGTCATCTAGTTATGAAGATATATACTGAATCAATTTTGTTGTTCAGTCATTTTATTTGTGTCCAACTCTTCATGAACTGATTTGGAGTTTTCTTGGCAAACATGCTAAAGTGGTTTTTATTTCCTTCTCCAGCTCATTTTACAGATGAGGAAACTTAGGCAAACAGAGTTAAGTGACTTGCCCATGGTCACACAACTAGTAGGTGTCTGAGGTTGGATTTTAACTCACATCCTCCTGACTCCATGCCCAGAGCTCTATTCACTGTGCCCCCTAGCTACTCCAAATACTGAAGGCCCATTAGCCCTGCTAGAGAGATTTGCATTCTTCTCAGAGAGGTATTGGATGAATGTTTAATGTGTGGAATTATATTCATGAAGGAATTTCATGTCCTCTGAGGATTTTTTTTTCTGGAGAGTGATTAATAGGGTAAAGATGCTTTTCTTGTTATTTAATTTGTTAACTTGTTTATTTAAATGTCTTTTAAATTGAGCCCTCTGTTTGATCTGATATAACAAACTTTAATGAAGTATAGATTGATCACCACTGTTCTACATAGGTTTTAGAACTAGAACAGACCTTGTTTTTCATCTGATAATAGAAACAAATGAGATAATATATGTAAAACTCTTTGTAAACCTATTTCTTCAGATGTTTCAATTGCATCTGACTCTTCATGACCCCACTTGGAATTTTCTTGGCAAAGAAACTGAAATGGTTTGTCATTTCCCTCTCTAACTCATTTCATGGATGAAGAAAACTGAGGCAAAAAAGATTAAATGATTTGCCCAGGGTCACATAACTAGTAAGTATGTGAGGCCAGATTTGAACTTATGAATATGAGTATTCTTGATTCTCAGACAGTCACTCTATCAATTGTGCCACCTAGCTGCCCTTTGTAAACCTATAATAAATATTAAATATTAAATAATGTTATTAATTGATTCACAGAATCTAAGTGCCAGAATGTACTTCAATGGTAACATAAGATAAATATAATATTTTACAAGTGGCTATCTTGCCTTGATGACCTCCAGGGAGAGGCAATCCATTCACTCACGAAGCCGCCCATTCAACAATTTAAATGTTAACTTTTTAGATATAGTTTCATATTTTAGACTTTCAAGATTTTTGGGGGGATCCTGATTTTTATCCAACATATTAGCTAGCCCTCCTAGCTTTGAAACATTTAAAAATTAAAAAGCATACTATCTCTCCCTTCATATAAGTAATTGATTTTGAAAACTAATAATATAGAAATGTGTGTGTGTGTGTATAGATATACAGATGTGTGTTAGAGTTTTACTGTGATGGAGAAGCCCATCAGTGTTCTAGTTTGAAGAGTCTGAATCAGAGGGCACAAATAATTACTACACAATACAGAAAGTTACCAAGTGAAGCACAGAATAGTACTCGTGGGAATAGGCCATCCTTTGGCCAATGAATCCAAGCACTGGACTCTGATGCAAAGAGCCACATCAGTTCTTGATTAGAGGTATAGGAAAAGCTCCATCAATCCAGAGATGTGAAGAAGCTGTTGGCACACCTCTGTATTATTAATTGAAAGCATTTTCATTTGTTACCCCTATTATAGATAATCTACCTGAAGGGTTAAGTGGCCACCAGGGTAGTAAGACAGTCCAGACCATTTGCTGGAGTGTAGATTAATCAATTTCCATTTTGGTTGCTATCTTGAGGGGCATGCTCCCATGTTCACTCATTATGAGGCCTGTGTTTGGCACAGTCAGAGATCCTTAGGTCCTTCCCTTGCTTTGTTCTAGGCTGCTAGAGGAGTACATAAATCTAAAAATTTTGCTGCCATTTATTGTTGAGATTCAGATTCTAAGAAAGTGAAGCAAAATTATACTAGCTATAATTCCAAAGAAGAGTTTACTGACCACTTCTTGGCTGGGCATCAGTACCAATAAATCTCATAAAAGTCTCAGTATGTCATTTATCTCTCTTGAGTGTAGCCTGAGATGCTCTGATCCCTGAGGATTCCATAATTCCATAATCCCATCTGTCCAAAACTTCCTGACAACACTACCCATCTTTGCCACCTTGTCAAATACCTCTGTGAAAACAAGGACTAGACACTGATATCAATTGTAAAAATTTACTCCTGGAAGTAAGAAGTGAATACACCTATATTTCCAAATCCGAAGTCTATCTTCCAAATCCAGATCTTGACTTCTGTGAAGCATTCAACACTTTTGACCAACCGATTCTTTTGATCACCTCCTTCCCGGATTTTTTTGGTTCTCTTCATACCTGTCTGACATTCTCACTGTCTTTTCCAGGGTAATTATATCCCACATTTCCAAGAATTTTCTTCACATCTTCACCTGGATAGACATCTTTAATTTATCATATATTACACCAAACTCATTAACTTTCCACAAAACATGCATCTCACCTCCTGATTTCCCAAAAGTAGCAAGCTCCTTGAGGGCAGGCACTGTTTTATTTTTCTCTTTCATTTTGTATCTCCAGGGCTTGACACAGTGCCTTGCATATAGGAAGCACTTAATAAATATTTTCTGACTGACTGGTAACAGTACATTTTTCTTCCAGCAAAACAGGTTGTGACATAACAGGTTGTGTCCTTAGCTCTTTACTCTCACTTATCCTACATAGACAATTGTCTCTTAAGACTTGTGAATTGTACACCTTAAACATTTCGGATATCCTTTACATTATTTCCACTCATACCACAACCATGCTAATTTGGAGCCCTATCACCTTTCACCTGAATGCTTTCCCTGCTTCATATTAGGTCTCTCTCTCTTTCTCTAATCTATTCTCCCATCTAGTCTTCACACAATTTCCAAAGTGGTATTACTAAGATACAAGTCTGATGCTGTTATTTTCTTGCTCAGTCAGATCTACAGGGTATTCCTAAAGTCTGGACACATAGGCAAAAATGCATATTTTCAAGAAATGAAATGAATGAAATTTTCAACAACATTTTATTTAATTGGAATTTTAACAAATGACATCTTCAATATTATTTCCGTCATTTGTGATGCAAAGGTTGCAAGATTCAAGTGAACTCGATGCAATAACTCCACATTGCCAGCAATTGCCTATGTGTCCGGACTTTATGAACACTCTGTATTATAAAGTTAAAAAAAACAGCAGACACTTGACATTTAAGACCTTTCACAGTTTAAATCTGGCTTACATTGCCTTTCAGGGATAACATATTGTTTGGATCCCAACTTACCTCATCCTCTTGCAATCCTTAATTCATTCCAAAGCTCAGCTAAAGTGTTACCTTTTCCACAAGGCCTTTCTTGATTACCCCAGTTATGAAAGCCACTCCAAATAACTGCAGATTTAGAGTTCCTGGATTTACTTGCTTTTGAACATGTTGAATCCCTCTTGTAGAACACAAGCTCTATGATGGAAAAGACTGTTTCAGTTTTTTTATGGGCATTCCCAGGGCCTGGCAGACCAAGGTAGGAGGTGTATTTATTGAGTGATATTAACACACTGATTTTTGGTTTCTATTCTGTTCAGGTGTCCTCCACAAATGGAAAAGAAAAACTTAGGTAAGTTAAAAATAATTCAAGATAATTCACTGCATACTCATCCACAGAGTATATTTGCACATACAAAGGTCCTTTGGCTCTATAGCTGGGGTGAATTCAGAGGCAGGCATGGTGAATAGACCACTTGGCCTGAAGTCAGATATGATTTCAAATCCATCCTCAGATACTTCCTAGCTTTATCACCCTGGGCAAGTCAATTAACTTGTCTTTGTCAGTTTCTTCAATTGTAATATAGGGACAATAATAGCCAGAGTTGCTATAAGGATCAAATGAGTTACTGTTTTAATGTGCTTAGCACAGTTCCTGGCACATAGTAGGTACTTAATAAATGCTTGTTGCTTGTTCTCTCCCCTTCATTCCACTCTACTATGTTGCATTGGCTGTAGTTGCCACAATGATATATAATCCATTTTGTTTTTAAACCATTTTCCCAATCCAGGCTCTTCTCTTTTAATAAAAAAAATATTTTCAATAAAAAAGTAAAAGTTCTATCGCATATTATTATATTATGATTCTGTAGTTTCTCCACAATGAGAAAGTGTATTTTAATAATAATACCTCATATTTTATAACACTTTAAAAACTATTTTCCTCATAACTCTGAGAAGTAAGAAGTTCAAATAATTTATGACTATTTTACAAATCAGTGAAGTTTTTTGCTAAAAGCAACTTTCCCATGGTTCATATTATGTAAGTCACAGAGCTGGGACTAGTCCCCAGATTTTCTGATTTCCTGTTCAATGCTGCTTCCAGTATATTATGATCTAGCTTGGATAATTGAAAATCCAGTGTTATCTGTGACTTGCATCTATGAACACAAAAACCAGTCTGGAAGAAAATGGATAAATGAATTCTGCAAACCACAAGTTGTTATTTTAATTCAACATTTTGTCCCCTCTGCAGATGAGTTTATGTGTTTAGACAGAGCCCATGTCCAATAGAGGAAGCTCAAGCATCCAAGCATGATATTTCCTTTGAGAAACACTTATGACTACTTCGATGAATAACAATGTTCACTCCAACTCTGTTTTCTCTAAAAGTAAAAAAAAAAGGAAGAAGAAAAAAAAGTACCTCTTTTGAACACAGAATACTATTGTAATCAGAAACTTTTATGTAAGACTGCATTCTACTTAGTTATAAAGGGATTCAGGACATAATTCAGAAGAAAATATGCAATTAAGATGACCATCACAAAACTCAGATCTGACCTGGTTAAATGAAAAAATCTTAATTAATTTTATTTTTCCCCCTCTTTAACTTCACAGTTCTCATTCCAACGTTTATCCAACTAACTGACTAAGGAGTGTAACCTCTTTCTTCAGCCATAGAATATCTTACTGAATGGCAGAATTCTATTAGCATGAATATTAGATGTTTTCCAGATGGGTGCATTTGAAGAATTGTATCCATTTACTTTCAGTCTTTTGGTCTCCTCTCCAAATAAACTAGGTGATAATGACTTTCCCATCTTTTTGCATTAATACTTTTCTTAACCACAGAGTGGACTAGAGAAATATTATGTAAAGATTAGTTCTAAGTTCTTACTTGATTTGGAAATTTCACTTAAGGAGATTTGTTTATTTTTGTTTATTGGTTATTGAGGTCTTAGTTGGAAAAATGAGGAAAGTAAAATATAGTATTACACAGGAAAACTGACTCCCTTAACAACTTGTCTGTGATTTTTCACTTTTATATATATGAACATGTTGTTATCAGAAATAGTAACTTGGAAGATGTGAATATAAGTGAAAGGAATTTGGCCAATAAAAAATTAAAAAGTGTGCCATTATTTTTTTGAAATTATATCTTCTTTATTAAAGTATCTGCCTGATAATTTTATTTTTTCATATTTTTAATTTTTTTTATAATCAAGATTTTTTATTTTTAGTTTACAACACTCAGTTCCACATAATTTTGAGATCCAGATTTTCTTGCCCCCATCTACCTCCCCAAGACAACATGGAATCTAATATATCTTCAACATATAACTTCACATTGAACTTATTTACACAATAGTCAAGTTTAAAGAAGAATTACAATCAATGGAATGAATCATGAGAAAGAAGAAACAAAACCAAAACCAAAACCAAAACCAAAGACAAAAGAGAAAGAAACAAAGGGAAAAAAGGATAGCATAAAGTGTTCCTCAATCTGCATTCAGACTCCATAGTTCTTTCTCTGGATGTAGATAGTTCTCTCTCCTTGGAGTGGTCTTTCAACCTTGTACTGCTGATAAGAGCGAAGTCTGTCAGGGGTAGTCATCACAGAATCCATACATCTGTGGTTGTGCATAATGTTCCCCTGGTTCTGCTCCGCTCACTCAGCATTATATTGTGTAGGATTTTCCAGGTTATTATGAAGTCCATATTATCCCCATTTCTTATAGCACAATAGTATTCCATTACATTCATATACCACAGATTGTTCCGCCATTCCCCAATTGATGAGCATCTCTGTGATTTCCAATTCTTAGCTACCACAAAAAGATCTGCTATAAATATTTTTTATACATATGGGTCCTTTACTCACTTGTGTGATCTCTTTGGGATACAACCCTAGAAGTGGTATTGTTGGGTCAAAGGGTAGGAACAATTTTATAGCCCTTTGGGCATAGTTCCAAATTGTTCTCCAGAATGACTGGATCAGTTCACAGCTCCACCAGCAATATAACAGTGTTCCAATTTTTCCACATCCTCTCCAGCATTTATCATTTTCCTGTTTTGTCATTTTAGCCAATCCGACAGGAGAGATGTGGTACCTAAGAGTTGTTTTGATTTGCATTTCTCTATTCAGTAGTGATTTCAAGCATTTTTTCATATGCCTATAGATCTCTTTAATTTCTTCCTCTAAAAACTGCCTTTTCATAGGCTTTGACCATTTTTTCATTTGGGGAATGACTTGTATTCTTATACATTTGGCTCAGTTCCCTGTATATTTTAGAAATGAGACCTTTATTATAGACACTTGTGGTAAGGATTTTCTCCCAATTTTCTGCTTCCCTCCTAATTTTTGTTGCATTGGCTTTTTTATACAGAAACATTTCAATTTAACATAATCAAATTATCTATTTTGCATTTTGTAATGCTCTCTGTCTCTTGTTGGGTCACGAATTCTTTTCTTTTCCAAAATCTGATAGGTAAACTATTCCTTGCTTTACCAAAATGCTTCTAGTATCAGCCTTTATTCCTGAATCATGAACCCATTTTGACTTTATTTTGGTATATGGTGTAAGATATTGGTCTATGCCCAGTTTCTGCCCTACCACTTTCCAATTTTCCCAGCAGTTTTTGTGAAATAGTGGATTCTTAGCCCAGAAGCTGGATTCTTTGGGTTTATCAAAGAGTAGATTGCTATAGTCATTGAGTACTACATCTTGTGTACCTATCCTATTCCACAGATCCATCACTGTTTCTTAGCCAGTACCAGGTAGTTTTGATGGCTGTTGCTTTATAGTACAGTATAATATCTGGTATGGCTAGGCCACATTCCCTAGCATATCTTTTCATTAATTCCCTAGATATTCTAGACCTCTTGTTCTTCTAGATGAATTTTGTTATTATTTTATCCAGCTCTGCAAAATAATTTTTTTGTATTTCAATTGGTATGGCACTGAATAGATAAATTAATTTAGGTAAAATTTTCATTTTTATTATATTAGCTGAGCCTAACCATGAGCAACTGATATTTTTCCATTTATTTAGATATGACTTTATTCGTGTGAAAAGTGTTTCATAATTATGTTCATATTGGCTCTGGGTTTGTCTTGGCAGATGGGCTTCCAAATATTTTATAGTGTCTGCAGTAACTTTGAATGGAATTTCTCTTTCTATCTCTTGCTGTTGGGCTTTGTTAGTAATGTGTAAGAATGCCGAGGATTTATGTGAGTTTATTTTATATCCTGCAACTTTGCTAAAATTGTTTATTGTTTCAAGTAGTTTTTTACTTAATTCTCTAGGATTCTCTAAATAAATCATCATATCATCTGCAAAAAAATGATAATTTATTTTCTTCTTTGCCTATTCTAATTCCTTCAATTTCTTTTTCTTCTCTTATTGCTACAACTAACATTTCAAGTACCAAAATGAATAGTGGGGGTGGTAATGGACATCCTTGTTTCACCCCTGATCTTACTGGAAATGCATCTAGCTTATCCCTATTACAAATAATGCGTGTTGATGGTTTTTCTGCACTTATTGAGATGATCATATGATTTCTGCTAGTTTTGTTGTTGATATGATCAATTACGCTGATAGTTTTCCTAATATTGAACCAACCTTGCATTCCTGGAATAAATCTACCTGGTCATAGTGTATAATTCTCATGATAAGTTGCTGCAATCTTTTTGCTAATATTTTATTTAAAATTTTTGCATCAATATTCATTAGGGCAATTGGTCTATAATTTTCTTTCTCTGTTTTGATTCTTCCTGCTTTGGGTATTAGTACCGTATATCTGTCATAAAAAGAATTTTGTAGGACTCCTTCTTCACCTATTTTCCCAAATAATCTGCAAAGTATAGGAATTAATTGTTCTTTAAATGTTTGATAGAATTCACATGTAAAACCATCTGGCCCTGGAGATTTTTTCCTAGGGAGTTCATTGATGGCTTGGTCAATTTCTTTTTCTGAGGTGGGATTATTTAGGATTTTTATTTCCTCATCTGTTAACCTGGGCAATTTATATTTTTCTAAATATCCATCCATGTCCATAAGGCTGTCAAATTTATGGGCATACAATTGGGAAAAATAATTATTAATTATTTTTTCAATTTCATCTTAATTGGAGGTGAATTCAGCCTTTTCATTTTTGATACTCGTAATTTGATTTTCTTCTTTTTTAAATCAAATTGACCAAGGTTTATCAATTTTATTGTTTTGTTTTTTTTATAAAACCACCTCTTGGTTTTATTTATTAATTTAATAGTTTTCTTGATTTCAATTTTACTAATCTCTCCTTTGATTTTCGTGATCTCTGATTTGCTATGTAATTGGGGATTTTCAATTTGTTCTTTTTCTAGCTTTTTCAGTTGCATGCCCAATTCATTGATCTCCTTTTTATCTAGTTTATTCATGTAAGCATTTAGAGATATAAAACTTCCCCTAAGAACTGTTTTTGCTGCATCCCATAAGTTTTGGTATGTTGTCTCATCACTGTCATTCTCTTGAATGAAGTTATTAAATGTTTCTATGATTTGTTCTTCGGCCCACTCATTCTTTAGAATTAGATTATTTAGGTTCCAATTAATTTTTAGCTTATTTTTACATGGTTCTTTATTACAAATAATTTTATTGCATCATGATCTGAAAAGGCTTCTTTGACTACTTCTGCCTTTTTGCACTGTATTGTGAGGTTTTTATGCCCTAGTACATGGTCAGTTTTTGAATATGTGCCATGTACCACTGAGAAAAAATGTGTATTCCTTTTTATCCCCATTCAGTTTTCTCCAGAGGTCTATCCTATCTGCCTTTTCCAAAATTCTGTTCACCTCCTTAACTTCTTTCTTATTTATTTTGAGGTTAGATTTATCAAGTTCAGAGAGGGGGAGGTTGAGGTCTCCCATTATTATGGTTTTGCTATATATTTCTTCCTGTAACTCCCTTAACCTCTCATGTCATACCACTTGGTGCATATGTGTTAAACAATGATATTGCTTCGTTGTTTATGATGCCTTTTAACAGGATGTAGTGTCCTTCCTTATCTCTTTTAATTAAATCTGTCTTTACTTTTGCTTTGTCTGAGATGAGGATTGCTACCCCTCCTTTTTTTACTTTAGCTTAAGCACAATATATTCTACTCCAGCCTTTTACCTTTACCCTGTGTGTATCCCCCTGTTTCAAATATGTTTCTTGTAAACAGCACATTGTGAGATTATGGTTTTTAATCTGTTCTGCTATCCATTTCTGCTTTATGGGAGAATTCATTCCATTCACATTCATAGTTATGGTTACTCTCTCTGTCTTTTTCTCCTATTTGCCCCCTTTATGCTTTTATTCCTCCCTTTCCCCTTCCACTCCTCAATAAGTTTTTCTTTTTACTGCCACCTTCCTCAATTTACCCTCCCTCTTGATTCCCCTCCCTTATCTTGCCATCTTCCACTTGCTACTTCTTCCCTCCCTTTTGACCACCCCCCTTACCTCTCCCCCCCTTCCCCTCCTACTGCCTGTAGGACAAGTTAGATTTCTCTGCTTATCAGGGTATGTTATTCCCTTCTTGAACTAAATCTGATGAGAATAAAAATCAAATACTTCTCTTCTCCCTCCCTTCTTTCCCTCTACTATAATGTGTTCTTGTCCCTCTTCATTTGATGTAATTTACCCTTTTATACTACCTCCTAACTTCTTTTCCTCAAAGCCTCCATTTACATTTCTTAATTATGTTTTTTATCCTTATATCAGTTATTTTATACAGACATCCACAATCTATGTGTATCCCTTTTAATTGTCCTAACTACTATTCTCAAGATTGACATATGTATGTATATATATATATATATGTATATATACATATATATGTAAAACATACATAATATGGTATAATCCTATATAAAGATGTAAATAATTTGCCCTTATTAATTAATAAGGTTTTGGGGGGGTTTCCCCCTGTTTACCTTTTTATGTCTCTCGAGTTTTGTATCTGGAGATCAAATTTTCCATTGATTTCTGGCCTTTTCATCAGAAAGGTGTGGAATTCCCTTATTTTGTTGAATGTCCATCTACTTGCCTGAAAAATTATAATCAGTTTGCGTGGTTGATCGTTGGTTGTACACCAGCTCCTTTGCCCTTTGGAATATCATATTCCAATGCCTCCTATTGTTTAATTTAGAAGCTGAAAGATCCTGCTTTGTTCTGACTATAGTTCCACGATATTTGAATTGTTTCTTTTTTGGCTGCTTGCAGTATTTTCTCCCTGACTTTGTAATACTGAAATTTGGCTATAATATTTCTTGTAGTTTTCAATTTGGGATCTCTTTCAGGGAGTGATCAGTGGATTCTTTCAATGAGTATTTTCCCCTCTGGTTCTTGGTCTTCTGGTCAGTTATCTCTGATAATTTCTTCGAAGATACTGTCAGGGCTCTTTTCTTCATTGTGGATTTCTGGTAGACCATTAATTCTTAGATTGTCTCTCCTGGATCTGTTTTCCAGGTCAGTTGTTTTTCCAATCAGACATTTCACATTTTCTTCTATTTTTTCATTCTTTACACTTTGTTATACTACTTCTTCATTCCTGTTAGAGTCATTAGTTTCCACTTGCTCAATTCTAATTTTTAGTGAGTTGCTGTCTTCATTTTGCTTTTGAGTCTACTTTTCCAATCGGTTGATTTTACCTTTCAGGGTGTCATTTTCTCTATTTAGATTCTGAATCTCCATAACAATTTCACTGATCTTATTTCTTAAAGACTTGATTTCATCAGTGTTTTTTTCCATTTTTCCATTTTTTCCTTTTACCTCCCTAATTTGGTTTTTAAAATCTTCCTTTTGCTCTTCCAGCAATGCTTTTTGGGATTGAGACCAGTTCACTTTCCTTTTTGTGATATCAGTTGTGGGTATAGTGTCAATGCTATCCTTTTTCAAATTGGTATTTTGATCATCCCTGTCTCTGTAAAATGAATCAATAGTCCTCAGTTTTTTTCATTGTTCTTCTTCATGTTGCTTAGCTTTTTACTGGCTTTACAATGGAATTCTGCTTTTGTGGCTCAGGCATCTCTGTCCAAGCTTTCTTGTTCTGGGGATTGTGGGTCTAGTTGCTGGCTTTGTGTATTATAGCCTTCTGTTTCCTGGGATGGGAGGGAGGAGTCTGGCTCACTGAAGTCTCCTTTTCCCCTGGGCCTGCTGTCCAGCACTGTTGCTCTTCAGCAATGGTCTCAGCTGTTTGTTGTCTTGCTGGTGTCTGCCCTTTCCCCTGGCTGTTTAAAGGTATGTCTGGGCTCCTGGTGTTGACCTCTGCTGGTTCTGCCCCTCTGGGACTCAGCAACTCCCACTGATTGGCCACTGAAGCCCCACTTCTGTCTCCTCTATTCCAGCTTTTTTCCTGAGGAATTCTCTGGGTCGGGGGGGAGATGGTTTAGGGCCATTTACCTGTCCATTTTGTCTCCTGGAAATTCAAGAAGGTGCATTTCAAACCTTTGGGCTGCAGGCCTCAGGAGAAGATGTCTTACATCCAGAGGTGTTACACTTCTGCCTGTCGTCACTTCGACAGACTCTCATCCTGTGTTGGTAGGCCTGGGGATCTCTGCGAGTTTCTGGCACCCAGCTTTCTTCCAGCCTGGATCGCTGGCTGGTTTCTGCAGCTGCTTCCTCTTTGTTACTGTCTCCGTGTCATTCTTTAATCTGCAATAACCAGGTGTGCAAAGATTCTCAGTTTGCTAATTAGCCATTACCTGATTTTTACTAACGAACATTTACAAAATGGTTTAGTAGGTACCACAATATCAAGGTAAAGTGAAATTAGATTTCAAAAATATGCAAATTTTAAAATCTTTTAAGTTATTTTAAGACATATTTAAGAAATAGTTTCCATATAGCTCTCTTCTCTGATTTGAAAATAGGGTATATTTTGTGTGGAAAAGAACAGCTAAGTGAAGAAGAAAGGGTATAGGTATTTCTACTTTGCATCATTTCATATACAGTCTTCAAAGCTTTTAACAGTAAAATTCATTCACAAAACATCTGGAACAGTTAATATTGATCAATATAACTAAAGAAGTAAATGAAAAATCATAATCTTTAAGATGTTCCACCAAATGTTCTTATACTTTTCCGTGTATTTCATGGACTCCTTTGTTGGTCCAGTGTAAAATATGGACTCCCCAGAACAATGCTTTTAATTGTGTAAAATAATATACATAGTATATTGCATGAAGTATATTGCCTGAAGCAAGCCAGAAAGTATTAAGGAATAAGCAGGACATGAATCTCAGAACAAAGGGGAGTTTACAATTATGTCATCAATGGAGATTCTCAGCTATTTTATAGAAACTGTTTCCACGGGCATTCTACTATTTTTCAGACCAAAATTCATGTAAAAAATTCAGACCTTCAGGGCAGCAATAAGACTTTGCACTGGATCAAACCATTTTGAAAGCACTGAAAAGTTATAGGTCTTGGGTCTGAACTGTCTTTGTTATCCTGGAACAACAAGACACTTAAATCAAAAAAGCACCAGACTTCCCTATAGAATTGCACAGAACTTGGCTCTAACATCAAATGCAGTCATGAAGTAAGGTGAAAGATGAGCAAACAAAAAAGAATCTCACTATGAAGAGTTATTGTGGCAGGCATGCTCTTGACACAAATTCAGAAGAAGGAATGACTACAGAACATATACAAGTGAATCAGCGGAATAAAACACACCTAAGGCATGAATTTAACTGGAATTCTGGAAGAAATGAAGCAAAAGTTTTAAAAAAAAAACAACATTTTTTTTCAAATAATTGAGAGTACTAGAAGAAAAAATGGAAAACAAATGAGATATGGAAGAAATAGTTAGAAATGGACTTTATGCCTTAGCATTTGAGACATAAAACTTTATTCAAGCAAAAAAGTCCTAAAAATTAAAATAGACCAAATAGAAGCCAATGACTCAGTGAGACAACAGAAATAAATTAAAACCAAGTCAAAAGACTTGGAAAAAAGAGAGAAGGATGTGAGGTATCTTATATAAAAAAAATTACTGACCTGGAAAAAAAAATTAAACAAGGAATAAATAATCATCTTGTTATCTAAAAACCTTGAGTAGAACAAAAATCTAAACATCATATTTCAAAAAATCTTAAAATAAAACTGCTCGGATTGGCAACTAGCTGGTAAAGTGGATACTGTAATTGGCCTGGAGTCAGGAAGCATGTGTGTCTGTGTTTATGTGTATATATACATATATGTGTGTATACTATATGTGTGTGTGTATATATTGCACATATAATCTATAATTGCATATATACACATAACACTATATATGTGTTGTATGTCTACACATGTATGTATATATGTATGCATGTATAATATATCTTGATCAGTGCAGAAATTTATTTTGCTTGATTGTACTAGTTCTCAATAAGGGTTGAGGGGCAGAATTTTTTGATTTCTATACTTACATACATACATACATACAGATAGATAGATAGATAGATAGATAGATAGATAGATAGATAGATAGACAGAGACACCTATGTCTATATCTATCTATCTATCTATCTATCTATCTATAAAAATTTGGGGAAAAATTAATGGCAATTTAGAGTTAGAAGCCATGAATATTGTTAATTGCACTTCTTGCTAGTGTGATAGATACACAACACCACTAGGTTTTGTGGACTTCATGATATTGACAAAGTCCATAAAGGACAGTAGTCCTGTTTTGACTGAGGCTTAAGAAAATCTACACTAAAATGTTGCTCTCTTGCTTAATCATGACAAGCAAGCAATCATGGCTTTTTGAAGTTCATGAGAATGGAGTATACACTCTGGTGGGTCCTACTAAATGAAGAGGTACTTTCTCTCTTTCAGTGTACTTGTGATATGATTTTCCCATACATTCAATTAGTTTAGAATGTATAGATGATTCCTAGGGAGATAGATAGATATACAGATACACATATACACATGAATGTATGTACAGATGTACACATACATACATGTATATAGGGCTACACATTTATGTACATAAATACATATGTATGTATATATGTATGTATGTATAAAGATATCCAGTCTCAATTTCTCTTTTGATTTTTAATCTCATATCTTCAAAATGTGCATTGCACATTTCCAAGGGGTCCAAATCTACTGGATGTTATACGGGTATTTTAAAAACAATGTTTAAAACAGAACTCATTAACTTTTTACCCCAAACCAACCCCTTTCCCTAACTTTCCTTTATCTATGGTGGGAACCATCTTCTTTCCAGTTATCTAGGTTCACAAACTCAGTGGCATCTTGAGCACTTTTCTTCTCAGGGCCATCATCTTAATTCAGGTTATCCTGACTCATTCTTTGACTAGGTCTTCAAATTGCTGTTTATGTATCCACTTATCCCCTTTCTAAATGATCTTCCATGTGACTTCTGTTTTCATATTACTAAAGTCTGATTGTGACAGTCCCCTGTTTGGGGCTTCATAAGGTAATTATGATAAAATATAAACCACATTCCATATTATGGCCTGGGTCCAACCTATCCTTTTGGGCTTACTTAACATCACTTCACTTCATGCATGCTTCAGTCCAGTCCAACTGCCTTCTTTGTCATTCTTCACAGAATACTTTCCATCACCAATCTCCATGCCCTTTCACTGGTTTTTCCAAGTACTGGAATACATTAATTCTTTGCTTAAATGTCTTTGGAAGTAGATTTATTTAGATACTGCAGTTTCCTTCATGGTTCACTAAATTCTTTCACCCATAACTGACATTTCAATTCAGTTCTAACTCCTATGCTTTTCTTGATTTCTCTAGTTGTTAATGTCATTCTTCAGAAACAAATGCACACTTGGAGCCAAGATGGCGGCTGGAAGGCAGGGACTGGCTTAAGTTCTCCCGCAGGTTCCTCCAAATACCTGTAAAAAATGGCTCTGAACAAAATCTATAGCTGCAGAACCCACGAAATAACAGAGGGAAGCAGGGCTCCAGCCCAGGACAGCCTGGATGGTTATGGGGAAGTGTCTATCACATAGAGCTGGGAGCAGAGCGGGGTAGAGCTCAGCATGGGCTGTGCACAGACCAACCAAACTGGGAGCCAGGCAGAACAGGCAGTAGGCCCCTGAATCATCGAGCTGTGGCAGTTACCAGGCTTCTCAAACCACAAAGGCCAAAGACAACAGAGCAGATTAGTGGGTAGAACTGACAGAATGGAGTGAAAGGAGTGCACAGTTGGCCCCAGCCCCAGGAGCACTGAAGTTGTGCCGCACTTGGGCTGCTTCCAGCTGCAGTTGCTTCTGGCACCAGGCCTAGCAGGTGGGAGGAATTAAGCAGCAGATTAGAATGGGAGTGCCGACCCTGCTTGGATCTGAGTCTCGGTCCAGGTTGGCAGTTCTTGGGGGAGGAGGAGTGCTGGTGTGGCAGAGCTTGCTGTGTAGAAGTAGCTCTGGAAAAAGCAGCACAAGACTCCTAAGCTTGGAACAAAGTACTCTATACTCAACAAGCAGTCATACCCTGATGAAAAACTCAAGGGTCAAGTAGTTGGCTGGGAACATGGCCAGGCAGCAAAAATGCTCTCATATTCAGACTCAGACTTTGGAATCTTTCTTTGGTGACAAAGAAGACCAAAACATACAGCTAGAAGAAGTCAACAAAGTCAAAGAGCCTACATCAAAAGCCTCCAAGAAAATATGAACTGGTCTCAGGCCATGGAAGAGCTCAAAAACTATTTGGAAAAGCAAGTAAAAAAAGTAGAGGAAAAATTGGGAAGAAAAATGAGAGTGATGCAAGAAAATCATGAAAAACAAGTCAATAACTTGCTAAAGGAGACCCCCCCAAAATACTTAAGAAAACAACACCTTAAAAAATAGACTAGCTCAAATGGCAAAAGAGCTCTAAAAAGCCAATGAGGAGAAGAATGCCTTGAAAGACAGAATTACCCAAATGGAAAAGGTGGTCCAAAAGACCACTGAAGATAATGCTACCTTAAAAATTAGATTGGAGCAAGTGGAAGCTAGTCACTTTATGAGAAATCAAGATATTATAAAACAGAACCAAAGGAATGAAAAAATGGAAGACAACATGAAATATCTCACTGGAAAAATCACTGACCTGAAGAAGAGATCCAGGAGACATAATTGAAAAATTATTGGAGTACCTGAAAGCCATGATCAAAAAAAAGCCTAGACACCATTTTTCAAGAAATTATCAAGGAAAATTCCCTGATATTCTAGAACCAGAGGGTAAAATAGAAATTGAAAGAATCTGCCCATTGCCTCTTGAAAAAGATCCTGAAAAGAAACAAATGCACACCTAGACACATAGAATGTACAGCATTACAGAGAATCTAAACTCCTTGAGGGCCAGAGTTGTTCTATTTTTTTTCTTCATATCCCTACAGTGTAGTGTGTTACCTGTTACTTAATAAGCAATTGATGAATGTTTATTGGATGAGTGAACTAAACAGTTCAATACAGTTGGCTCAGGATCATCACCAGACTGTTAGATCTTGGCAAATGGTATTTTTTTTATTTCTTAGTAATTCTTTAAACCATCTATTCTTAAATGAAAAACCCCTGTGAATTGTTGAAAGAGAAGAAAACCCAGGTCCAAAAATGGGGATCTGGAATGAACAAGAGGCTGCTCATAGTTTACAAAGATTACAAATGAGTTTATTGCCTGAGAAAGAGCTTGCAAGCTGGAACAGCAATCAATGTCCATATCTTTTCAAAGGGCAGTGGGAAAGGATGAGGTATGTATACTTTTTAAACTAAGGAAGATAGGGAATCAGAGAGAAAGTGGGAATTGGGTGCATCCTAGAAAAGAATGAGGCAAGGAGCCCCGTTCCTAAGGGTAGGGGAGACAAATCAGAAAGCATTCCTGGTGATAATCAGTCTTGACAATTCAAGGCTTGAACACAAACAATAAAATAAGGCAGACCCACACAATTTTGGCAGTAGGTGGGGGCCAAAATTAAAATAGGATAAACTTCATTGGGCTGCAGATAGGTTAGACAAGAGACAGACTGGTGATGATTGGTTGCTACAGGTCACATGACAAACAGGAGAGTGTGCATTGGCAACCCTACATTTTTCTTGTATGGCCGGAAATGCTTTGGTTGGCCATAAGTACTCCATAGGCCATATGTTGTGGAGGCCTGAGTTAAGGGGATATTTCCAAAAACCATAAAACAGGATGTGTCCAAGAGCCCCATAACCAATAGTTAGGGGAGTCTCTGAAGATAAGGATGCCTCTTGAAGGTCCATGAACAATCAAATGCCTCAGGGTCTGCTTCAAGGCTGGTATGAGCTTAATAGGCTTCTGAGGTTGATTTACTCTCAGTTATGACAAAAGGTTGTTGGTATATCAAGCCCCTCTGTATGTTAATACCACCAGTCCTTATATAACTCTTTTTAGTTGCATAGATAATTTGAGGGGGGGGTCGGTAAAGCACATTAAGATAGTGTAAAGTTAAATGAATAGAAGATCTTCCCCTACCATTATTAGACCTCACATGGAACCCATTAAGGGAAAGCTTGATTAAGGGAGCCTTGTTTGTAGGAAGGCTCACACCTTTTGCTAATTTCTAATTAGGCACTGGGTCATACTGGTTGTGATGCCCTCTGGCTCTGAGAAGTGTATATATACTCTGAGGTTAGCATTTTGCTTTGGGGCTCATTCATTCATTGGAAGAGGGTTCCTGTGATTTGGCCAGACTAGACTCTTGGTAGCCATTAAGAAACCCCTCTGGCTTTGAAAACCCAGATGTTGGTGCTTCTCTTTCTGGTAACTATGTATTACTTTGGTTAGACAGTTGGATCTGTCTGTTGATCTGTGCTATTTTCCCTGCTTGTAATTTCGGCTTGTAATCATTGTTTGCATTTTCTCTGAAGTTCAGGTGCTGACTTTTCCCTTGAACTAAGTGAAATATAGGTGTGTGTGTGTGTGTGTGTGTGTGTGTGTGTGTGTGTGTATGTATATGTGTGTGTGTGTTTAATTCAAGTAAGATTATTGACCCATATAAAGTTGTTTTCCTTTAGAAAAGTAGATCAAAAGAACCTGTGCTGGCAGCCATCCTGGGTGTGCCAGTGCAGTTGCTGTTACAGATAGTTAGCATATCCATTTTCACATTATTTTAAAGGATTTGCAATTTTAATTGATGTACAGCACACTTAGATGGGTAAAATCAAAACTCTTAATGAATTAGAAGAAGAAAGAGTGGCTTACAGGAAAAAATGAAACTGTTAGTGACACTTATCCAAGTGGACAGATCAACCAATTTCAAAAGAGTGAGGCAGTTCCTTGGGAGAACTGAACTTATTGCTCTGTGTAGCAAAGCTTTTAGAGGCTATTTTCCCCTCTACTCCCATGATTGAATTAATGATATCATTCTCAAGCTCTTTGACATCTTTATGGTGGCATAAAGATATCAACATGCAATAGATAATAGATTAATTCTAACTCTAGGTAGAAAAAAATTCCTTTATGTCTGAGGTTGCTTCCATGGCAGTTTAAGCTATCCAAATCACTGGTAATTTTATATTTTTACAAAGTATCAAATAAAATGTCATTTTTATAAATGCCAACAGGCTACAACATAGATATATGAATATGGGGGCCTTGACATAGCTTAACACATTTCACTACATTCCTGAAAGTAATACAAAAAGACTGATTTTGAATATTATGTCATAGTCATTTTCTTCTTTTTGAGAACACAAATCTCATAGATCTGCTCACCTAAAACTGCTTAATAAATGCTTCATGAATAATTCTTTGGAACCTAGATCATACAGAGGTAGAACACAAGGTAGCCATGTTCTAATAGACCTCTACTGCTCTTTTTGCTTCATTTGATATAATAGAATATTTTCTGAGTTATTGTAAGATATGTGCAATAATTATACAAATTACAGTGAGGTTTTTGTTTGTTTGTTTTGTTTGTTGCTGTTTCCCTTTAAGCTGTTAATCAGAAAAAAGGTTTTTTTCTGCTTGACTCCAGAGATCAGAGCTGGAACAGGGAGAAGATAGTAGCAAAGAGGCAAACTTAGGTAAAACAAAAGACAGGGAAGATAAAAACCTACCTAACAAGCTGAGTTGTCCACAAGTGACTCCTAATACTCTAGAAGTGGTAGTGACTTATGCCTTTTTGGTTATTTTCAAAGAAAAGCTTTATAATCATTTGTAAATTATGTCATAGAGGAGGTTGGTGTTGTAATAATTTGTCTAGCAGTTGTTGTGTGGGTGAAAGATCAACACAAGCCCAACAACAAGAATGCTGCCGGTACAGGTTCTTTTAATCTGCTTTACTAAGGAAAGCAACGTGAGGGGGTTAACAACCTTGCTTCAATCCAACATACAAATATCATTCACTTAGTTCAGGGGGAAAATCCAGCACCCTGAATTTCAGAGCAAATACAAACATACATTATAAACAGACCAAATACAATTCATAGTTACCAAGAAACCATCAACATCTGGGTAAAGCAGCTGCCCAGAGTCCCATGAGCCAACACTCCTCCAGGAGTGAGAGCCTTAAGGAAATAGCTCTGTTCTCTCTTTTATACAGTCTTTGGATATCATCAAACATCATCTGAGCCACCAAAATGTAGGCGCCTACTATTGGCTCTGATCTTAGCAACTCCCCTTAGGACCCTGAGGGCTTCACACCCACATAGGCTTAGCACCAGTAATTAGGGGTTTGGGCCTGAGGCTTTGCACCTAGTAGTAAAAGGGTGTGGGCCTTAACACATAGTAAGACTTAAAGAGACTTAATTAATTTATCATTCTAAAACAGTAAGAAAGCCCCACCTTAGTTACCAATGGGATGGATGAGATGGATGCTACAGCCCTTGCCAGATCTGAACTTCTGTTTCTGTAACATCTAAATCTCCTTTTTAAGGAGATTTATTTTGTTATCTCTATTCATTCTCGTCTGACTCTATAGAACTCTGGGATACTTCTCTCAATGTTCCTTTTGATCTTTAAAAGAACTTAATGCCATTTAAAAAAAAAGTATCAGAAACTTGTTTCTTAAATTTTAATCCAAGAACAAGTAACAGTTTCAATAATTAGGAATAGCTCTGTCTTAAAAAGTGATTCAGGGAATTTCTAATGCGAAATCAATTAGGCTTAACACTCCTTAAATCTCAGAAAAGGAGCTAGTTAATGAGGTTATTACCCTGAAGCTGTGATTTGAAGCATATTTTATGTGTGGCTTTGTTTGATTAAGCTGTCATTTTCAATGCACATATACACTACTACTAATCTGCCCTAAGAAACATAAAGTGGTGTTTTTTTTTAAAGGGCCACTCTGGTTTACATTTGCTAAATTATACTCCATTTAAGAATAAGGGTGTTACCATAAGTCACAACCCATCACATTTTTCCTTATTTTGTTGAGTGCAGGAAGGAATCCATATATTTCTTTTAAAATATATACATCTGTATATATACATAATATATATTTTCTAGTCACATGTAAAAAAAATTAGCAATCTTTTTATAAAAATAGTTTCAAATTCTATCCTTCACTCTCACATCATGGCCCTCTTTAAAAAGGCAACCAAAATTTGATATCAATTATGCATGTGAAATCATGTAACACATTTCCACACTAGACATTTATTAAAGAAAAAAAGACAAAATAATAAAAATAAAGTTTTTTTAGAGGTATGTTTCAATCTGCATTCAGAGTTATCAGTTCTCTTGAGGTGGATAGCATTTTTCATCATGGTTACATTGTAATTGTCTTGGATCATTGTCTTGATCAGAATAGCTAAGTCTTTCACAGTTGATCATCCTTGTGCGATTGCTCTTAATTTGTACAATGTTCCCCTGATTCTCCTAACCTCGCTTTGCATGAGTTTGTATACATCTTACTAGGTATTTTCTGAAGCTATCCTGCTTTTATAGCACAGTGGTATTCCTTCACAATCATATACCACACCTTGTTCAGCCATTCCCTAACTGATGGGCGTCCCCTCAATTTCCAAATTTTTACCACCACAGAAAGAGCTGCTATGGACATTTTTATACGAATAGGTCCTTTGAGATACAGACCTAGTAGTGGTATTGCTGGATTAAAAGATGTATGCAGCTTTACACCCTTTCAGCATAGTTCCAAATTGTTCTCCAGAATGGTTGGTCTCAGCTGTTTGTTATTTGAGCTGATGTCTGGCACTTCCCCTGGGGGAGCAAGGTTATGTCTGGGCTCCTGGAGTTGACCCCTGTCGACTCTGCCCCTCTGGGACTGAGGAACTTCTACTATTTGACCACTGAAGCCCCACTTATTCCTCCTCTGTTCCAGTGTTCTTTTTTTTTTTTTTTCAAGGAATTCTCTGGGTGGGGAGGGGAGGGATTACAGCCCTTTACCTGGCCATTATGTCTCCCGGAAGTTCAAGGTCCGCGTTTCATTCCTTCGGGCTGCAAGCCTCAGGAGTCGGCTGGTTGCGCTGCCTCTCCTCGCTTCCATAGACTGCCATTCTGTGTTGGGAGGCCTGGGGATCTCCACCAGTTTCAGGCGCCCAGCTTTCTCCCAGCCTGTCTCCCACGTGCATTTCCCGGCCGGCCGCTTCTGCTTTGGTCTGGAGCAGCTCCGCACCGAGACCTCTCCGAGCCTACAGGTTCGTGCCTTCAGCCTTTCAGACTCTCCCGGCTCAGAAATTTGCCCCACGCAGACTCCTCGCGGTTTCTGAGTCTCTCGAATCTGCTCAAATTCACTTTTTTATAGGAATCTGACAGACCTTGTGAGGGAGCTTCGGTAAGACTCTGCCTTCATGGGGCCATCTTGGCTCCGCCCCTCCCTCCAGAATGGTTGGACCAGTACATAATTCCACCAGCAATGCATTAGTGTTCTAATTATTCCATATTCCCTGCAGCATTTGCCATTTTCCTTTTCTGTCATGTTACCCAGCATGATAAATGTGATATGGTATCTGAGAGATGTTTCAATTTACATTTTACTAATCAGTAGTGATTTATAATATTTTTATGTAAATATTGATAGCTTTGATTTCTTCTTCAGAAAATTTCCTGTTCATATCGTTTGAACATTTATCAAGTGGAGAATAGCCCCTATTTTTAGAAATTTTCTTCAATTCCCTATATATTTTAAAAATGAGGCCTTTATCAAAAAAACTTTCTCTATTTTTTTTCCCCAGTATCTCGTTTTCCTTCTAATTTTGGCTGCCTTAGTTTTTTTGTTCAAAATATTTTTAATTTCATGTAATCAAAATTATCTATTTTATATCCTGTGATCCTTTATATCTCTTATTTCATTGTAAACTTTTCTCTTATCCAAAGACCTGACAGGTTCATTTTTCCATGCTCCCATAAAATACTTACGATATCACCCTTTATGTCTAAATCATTTATCCATTTTCACCTTATCTTGGTGTATGGTTTGACATGTTTGTCTATGCCTACTTTCTGCCAAAGTACTTTCCAGTTTTCCCAGCAATTTTGTCAAATGATGAGTCCTTACCTGAAAAGCTTGAGTCTTTAGGTTTGTCAAAGAGTGGATTTATGGCCATTTAAAACTGTATAGTGTACCTAATCTATTCCACTGATGCACCACTCTGTTTTTTAGGATCAGATTGTTTTGATGATTACCACTTAGAAATATTGCTTGAAATCTGGAATTGCTAGGCCTCTTTCCTTCACATTTTTTGTTTTAATTGATTCCCTTGATATTCTTGACCTTTCAATCTTCCAGATGAATTTTATTATTATTTTTTCTAGTTCTATAAAATGATTCATTAATAGTTGGATTGCTATAGTATTGAATAAATAAATTAACAGGTAGAAATGTCATTTTTATTAAATTGCTCAGCCCACACATTTGTGATCGATATTTCTCCAATGTTTATTTCTGTCTTTATTTGTGTGAAAAGTTTTTATTTGTTTGTTTTTTGCAACTGTGTTTAAATAGTCCCTAGATTTTCCTTGGCATGTAGACACCCAAGTATGTTATATTGTTTGAAGTTATTTTAAATGGAGTCTCTCTATCTCTTGCTGCTGTGTTTTGTGGGTAGCATGTAGAATGCTAATGCTTTATTTGGGTTTATTTTATATCTTTCCACGTTGCTGAAATTATTAATTATTTCAAAAGTTTTTAGTTCATGTTGAAATTTTTGTTATGTTAGGATTTTGTTTCCAGAATGGGGAGAGGGAAGGGGCACTGCCTCAAACTTTGGGTTATTTTTGCCCTGCTGTTTTCAGAGCTAGTTTCGTAGGTTTGGAAGTTTTTGGTACTTCCAAGGTGTTATAATCTCTTGGTCTGCACTCTGGGCCTTACCCAAGAAGGGCTCCTAGATTGCACTTACTCCTTTGTGACCTGAAGTGATACTGTTCCTTAGGGACACTGATCCCTTGTGACCAAAAGCAATACTGCTTTTAGGTCTTCCACTCTCTCAACTGCTGAATGTTACACATCTAGGTGACTCGTTGAGCCTCTGTGTAGGTTGGTAACAGGCAGAAAATATATTTGGGTCATATTTGAAGGCATAACTCTATATTGGCTAGTCCCATGTAACTATATTTCTGTTTTACTATACTTCATTTTTTAATTGGCAAAAATCTGGTTTCTCATCCTCTTATTCCCAAGTCCCCTCTTCTATTCCCAAATGAGAACAACAACAAAAACATATTACAAACATATATAATGAAGCAAAACAAATTTTCATATTGGTCACAACCAAAAGTATATTTCTATCACTCTGTATTCTGTATCCTTCACCTCACTATTCAAAGGTGGCTAATATACCTTAGTCCTATGGAATTTTTTGTGAACATTATGCTGATAAAAATCTTATTTTGTTAAGTTGTTTGTATTCACTGTATTGTTGTCATTGTATATATTGTTATCCTGATTCTGTTCATCTCACTCTGTATCAGTTCACATTCTAGGTTTCTTTGAAACCACCTACTTCATCATTTCTTACAGCACAATAATATTTCATCACATGCATATGCCATAACTTTTTGCAGTCATTCCTCAATTTATGGCCACACCCTAAGATTCTAAATCTTTGATACTTCAAAAATAGCTATAAATATTTTTGTCCATCCTAAGTGTTTGCTTTGGTTAGGTCTACTCTCACTCTCTCTTAATCTGTTATGTCTTAAATTCTCCCTCCCCTCCCTTTTACTTTCCATTCTATTTCCCCATTCAGTAAAATGTACTTCTGCACCCAACTTTGAGTGTGTGTGAGTATTCTTCCATCTTTTGATTAGTAGAGATAAGAGTGACAGTGAAGTGTCAGCTGCCCTACTCAGCTCTTCCATTTTGTGTTTTATTAATGATACATTGGATACCCTGATGAGGATTCCTTAACCTTTCCCTCCTCTCTCTCTACTGCTGCAGTGTACTCTTTTTTCAATTTCTTTCCACACCTCTCTTAAGATAATCAGGACATAACAGAAGGACTTCCAAGCTTTTTCTAATTAAATTCCTTCTTTGACCTCTGATGATGATAGGGTTCATAGGAGATACTTTTGTCACTTCCACATATTTGAAAGTCAACAATTTATCCCTGTTTAGTCTCTTAAGATTGGCTATTAATGTTACTTTTAAATTTTTCCCCTTACTTCTGTTTGAACTACCAAGTTTTTGATAGTTCTGGTCTTTTCATCAGGAAAACCTAGATGTTCTTTATTTAATTAGGGGTACTCCCTTCCCCCTTCCCCATTAGATTATATTGAGTTTCGCTGAGTAATTCCAGGAATTCTACTTGAATTTGGGCCTGAAGTTTTGTTGTAGATTCTTTGGACTCATTAAATTTGTTGGGCTCTGTCTTGAGTGTCCCTGTAACCATAGTAGCTTTCTATGATGGGATTTTTTTTTTTCAGTTTTCCAGCCTACTTCCTAACTTCACAGTTGATGTTGGGGCTATACTCTGTTCTTCTGTTGGAAAGGTCTGGTCTGATCCTATTGCTGATTTTTTGGGTTATTGAGTGTTGGATTTTTCCACAATCTCAAGGACAGTTCTGGTTCAGGACTTACAAGTTTTAAGCATTCCTTAAGTTCTCTGATTAAGAGCAAAATCTGATTGCTGTCTGCTTGTATGAGCTCTGAAAATTCTTGACCTATATTTGATTCTGATCAACATCAGAATGCTACTGAACTCAGTCACTGTCAGTGAGCTAAGATACTCTGCTAGTTCAGTTTATAGTACTGCAAATTCCCTTTTGGTGTGAGATCCCTGTCCTGGTTATTCTTCTTCAGGCTTAAGATTTGAAAGGAGATTGAAAATGATAAGCTGCTTCTTCTTGGGGTCTGTCACACTGATACTGCTTGCTTCTGAACTTCCTCCTCTCTAGATATACTGGCTAGAGTCTAAGACTGCTGGTGAGAGGAAACCAAGCACGGGTGCCCTCTTCATGTCTGTCTTGGATCTGTGACCTAGAACTGACTAGTGTGCAAGAAAACTATCATTTGGCACTTGTCCCTATAATGGTGGCCCTATCTGGATTTCAGTGTGTCTAGCGTGTGTCTAGTATCTCTTCTCTCCTGAAAGTCCAACATTTCCTTAGACTCTGGTATACTCTACATTCTAGATACTCTAGAGGAAGCCCAGCCCCCTGTGCTGCAGACTTCTCTGTCTCCCTATAAGGACCTTGATTGGAAAATGATATGTTTATACTTCTCTTTGGATTTTTCCATTAAGATTCAGTCTGGTTTGTTTTCTAAAGTTATTTGGAGCAGTGTTGGATGGTTGTACACTTCACTACTTCTTACTACTCTACCATCTTGGTCCAGCTTTTTGAAGATTTTATGGTTAGAATTCCTCCTCCAATATTTATTAATTCTACCACACTAGGCAAGTCACTTAAGCTCTCTTGGGCTCATTTTCCTCATCTGTAAAATGAGGGGTAGCAGATACCTGTCTAATTCTAAATTCCCATGCAGCTCTATCTCTATTATCCTATAATTCTATGACCCAAATGGATCAAACTCTTATATTGCTTATTTCACAATGTTGTTGCAGGAGAAATGCTGTTTAAATCCAAAAGTGCTTTGTTTTATTGTCCTGAAAGGTTGAAAGGCTTAGAGAATATACTGATGGATAAACTTGAGTTGTTCATTGAATAGATTGACATATGTATAACACATGTTCTCATCTCTCAGGGCCTTAGACTAATTGTGTACTTTATGAAATAAAAGGGAATGTCTAAGAATCATACTTCCAAACTATGATAATTGAAAGAGTAATACACAGTATATATCTATATATTTATATCTCTATCTTTCATGAAATTTTTTACTCAGTCCTGAAAACCCCTATAGGGAAGACAGTGAAAAATTCTTAAATTTTAAATATCATGAAATGGAATTTGGTGGAGTTTGACTGATTTATACAAAGATATAAAATTATAAATGATAAAACTATGCATACAACCAGGTCTTCGGTCTCTGAAGTTCAGTGATATTTCTGCTACTCTATCCAAAGTTTAAAGGATGCTTATTGGGAAGTTTCTAGGAACCATGGATCACCCAGTTAATGTTGATTTACTGTTTGATCATAACTCAAAGAAGCAATATATTTTATAGTGAAAATGTTTCCAATAGAATAATTTAGGAGAGCGTCCTCTAAACATATTGGTTCAAATATTAATTTCCACTGGGGTCTATTATCTCTTCTGAAGCCACATATGAATAAGGCAGCATCGATTTATAATTATCCTATTTCTTGGCATTCAAAAACAGGTGTTTTGCTGGATTAATTAGGATAATCAACATAATAGAATCATACTTTAGGGATGAGGCCTGAGGAGAGTCCATCTGCTCCCCTTACTTTACAACAACAGCCTCCCATTCCCCCCACTTTTTGGATAACACTTTAAGATCAAAGACTCTCTATAAAAAGATACTTTTCAATGGACAGTTTCAGTAAATTCTTCATGTATTTCCTACTCTACAATTTTCATTTTCCCATTGTCCATTGCTTGAAACAAATAAAAAGACTGTAATATATTTATAGAAACTCTTTAGACTTCTCACCTTCTCCCACAAGTTCATTCAGAGACTGGGTCACCAAGGGGATGACTCCATATTTTTAAGATCATTTGTTGGTGTCTATTCATAAAACTATAATAGCTCACAAGCTTGCATCAGTATATTTACCTTTAATAGCTATTTGACAAAATTAATTCAAAGCAAAGACTTCAACGTAGTATGGAGGACAAAGAGTGCTAACAAAATATAAGCCCCATAAACACAAGGCAACTCTCCAAAAATGTATCACTGTTAATGGGAAGAATGAACTCACAAATCCAATAGTAAAAAGACACACAGTAGGGAATGCATATGGCAAAAGTAACTCACATGTTCAATATTGCAGAATATATATATATATATTCCAAGCAGATCAACTAACAGAGAGGATGAAAGAAAAATGAATAAAACATCAAAAAGAAACAAGATCATATGTATAAAATATTAAAAAAAATCAAGCAATATAAATAAGCAATATCCTGTTAGAGAATCCTGCAAACTGCTGAGAAGTTATGGGACAATAAAAACTCCAAAATTTTTCAAAAGCAAAATAGATCTTATAAAGAAGCCATGAGTGAAATTAGTACAGAAATTAAAGCTTTCAAAACAAATTTTCTGAACTCAAAAAAAGAGTACGAAAACATTGAAGACAATTGAGAAACTGAATTTACATTTAAGCTCTGAGAGAGACAAATAGATTTGTAACATAAAAATACTGAAGTAGTGAGAAATTTAAGAAAAAGGTAATTTTATTAAAAGAACATGATTCGTGTAAAGCAAAAATGGCCTTGACATTAATATTCTGATTTTAGAATTTTTCACCAAGGCAAGGAGAGATTTAAGGAAATAGCTTGAATGTCAGGGTGATGGAAGGAACTTTCCTTCCCCTTCCTTCCTTTTCCTTCTTCCTTCCACCCTTCCTCCCTTCTTTCTTCCTCCTTCCCTCTTCATTGCTCCCTCTTTCCTCCCTCTCTCCTTTTCTCCTTCTGCCCTTCCTCCTTCACTTTCTTCCTTTCCTCCTCCCTCCCTCTCTATGACTAATCCTTCCTTCCTTCCCACCCTCCCCCCTTCCTCCCTCCCTCCCTTCCTTCCTTCCTTCCTCTTTCTCTTCCTTTCTTTCTCTTCCTTTCTTTCTCTTCCTTTCTTTCTCTTCCTTTCTTTCCCCCTTCCTTTCTTTCCCCCTTCCTTTCTTTCCCCCTTCCTTTCTTTCCCCCTTCCTTTCTTTCCCCCTTCCTTTCTTTCCCCCTTCCTTTCTTTCCCCCTTCCTTTCTTTCCCCCTTCCTTTCTTTCCCCCTTCCTTTCTTTCCCCCTTCCTTTCTTTCCCCCTTCCTTTCTTTCCCCCTTCCTTTCTTTCCCCCTTCCTTTCTTTCCCCCTTCCTTTCTTTCCCCCTTCCTTTCTTTCCCCCTTCCTTTCTTTCCCCCTTCCTTTCTTTCCCCCTTCCTTTCTTTCCCCCTTCCTTTCTTTCCCCCTTCCTTTCTTTCCCCCTTCCTTTCTTTCCCCCTTCCTTTCTTTCCCCCTTCCTTTCTTTCCCCCTTCCTTTCTTTCCCCCTTCCTTTCTTTCCCCCTTCCTTTCTTTCCCCCTTCCTTTCTTTCCCCCTTCCTTTCTTTCCCCCTTCCTTTCTTTCCCCCTTCCTTTCTTTCCCCCTTCCTTTCTTTCCCCCTTCCTTTCTTTCCCCCTTCCTTTCTTTCCCCCTTCCTTTCCCCCTTCCTTCCTTCCTTTCCTCCTTCCTTCCTTCCTTCCTTTCTTTCCTCCTTTCTTCCTTCCTTCTTTTCTTTCCTCCTTTCTTTCTTCCTTCCTTTCCTCCTTTCTTTCTGTGAAGGGGGATAGGTGTGCAGTTAGGTGCTTAAGGAGAAAAGAGAATCCATGGAAGAATTTTATCAAAGAGGGAGACAGAGATAGAATGAACTTATCAAAAGATAGAAGTGTTGCAGTCATGCCCATGTTAAGGCTAATTGAAGTATACCTGTATGGGTTCAGTTAACAACTGTTTTTCAGAATATCTTTGAATATTCTTCATGCTCTTGTTATGCGTTAAATGCATTGTTCTCCAGCTTCTACGTATGTTCAACTCAGCAGAGCCTAAAGTAATTGTCAGTTGCTCTATACTCTCTTTCTTAGACATGTCAACTATGGATTTACTTCTATTCACATTGCAGAAGTGAGGATGGCTGATTGTAGGTCATGGAAAGTTTGAAAAGCTTACCTACATATTAGTTCTCATGTTCACAAAACTTTATGGATAACTACATAAAATTTAATAAATTTGATAAAGATACATAAATATGTATCTTTACTTGACAGTATAAGAAAGTTTTGCTGTGACTGATAAAAAGACAAAACAATAATCAAAGACCTCCTGCCCCTGTCTCCCCTCCCAAATTCTCACCTCTAGCAAAAGAGATATGTAAAAGTAAAATAAACCTGTAAAAATTTGAAATCCTTTGAAAGATTCCTGACATTCCTAAGAAAGCCCATCCTACATAAGATAGGAAATTTTGTCAAGGTCATATAGAACCAGGCCATATGCCAAGGGATGATTCCAGGAGCAAGTTCACAAATAGTCAAAAGACAAAAATAAAGAAAGTTCTAGGTTCTCCTTCCCCTCCTCTCCAAAGGAAAATATTCCAAAATGGTGAAAAAGAAATTTCACCTTATTTTCTCACAAATTAAAAAGCAGAAAAAAACGCAGCAACCGGATTATAACATCCGAGAAAGAACTATGAAATGTTGGACCTGTGAACTAGGATCAGAAATGTTTATCTGGAAGAGAAATTAGAAGATATCTAGTACCATCCTCCTATTAACATTTGAGGACGATGAGTCCAAGGGAGGTTAAACAAAGTGGTCACACAGGTCACACAGATAGGGGGCATCACTGAAAGGATTTGGATCCAGATCCTCTGACTCCAAGTCAGTATTCTTTCCACTAAAGCACATTGTCTCCTACTCGTGGTGCCTATAAGGATGGATATGGTGCCACGTGTCAGCCTGTACGTCCCCTATGAAAATGAACTGGAACACAATGGGGTAGGGTTGGACTAAGACAGCCACTTTTTACTTTTAATAGTATTAGCTGACTATGTAATATATGTACTCAAAGGTATCACTAAACGTAAGTGAAAGCTATGAAGGACAGTCTACAAATGGTATCAAATTTGTATTTTTCCCCATATTGCAAGGAATATAATGTTCCATTTCTAAGAAGATTTCCAAGGTGGAAGAGCTGATAACCTTATTGATGTTGATGAATCTTATTAACATAGTCCTGGATCATTGACGAGGTGCTAGGAACTACACTTTCCCAGTTCAAAACATGGTATTTCCAACTACCGTGGGAGTCATTTCTTGAAATTGGATTCCAAGAATCCTCACACCAGATTCTGTGACACAAATATCTTTGGTCTTGTTGAGGGCCGTTTTCCATCATCACCAACTGTTAACTCTGTTTGTTTGACCAGTTTAGGCTACTTCATAATTTTCTTCCGCTATGACACAAGGAAACAAATAAATACAGCCTCTCTAGGGCCACCACATTCCTAAGAAGTCACAGACAAGCCAGACTTTCTCAGATCAATTCTGACATAGTGGATCCTTAGGGACACAAACATACTAAGAGTTAATAAGAATCAGATGCTCAAGCAGGATAGGTGGCAATATTACAGTCCTACTCCAGTTTCTGCTACTATAAAGGCACCTAGGTAGCACAGTGGATGGAGTACTTGCCCTTGAGTCAGGTAGATTTTACTTCAAACCTAGCCTCACTTATTAGCTGTGTGACCTGGGCAAAGTCACTTAAACCCTCTTTGTCTCACGGTTTCCCCAATTGTAAAATGTGAATAATAATAATACCACCTGCCTCGCAGGGTTGTGAGTTTCAAATGAGATATTTGTGGAGTGACAGTAGGCACTTAAATGTGTGTTTCCTTATTTACTCTCTCTCTATATCTAACTTCTCTGAACTCAGTTCCTTATTTTTAAAGAGGGAAAGTTGGACTAGAAGTTATCTAAGATTCCTTCTAAGTTGAACTTATGGTCATATGATTGAAGGTATGCTGAAACAAACAGCCAGAATCATATCACTAGAATAAGTAGTGTTTCTAAGGGTTTCTAAGGTAGAGGTGGGGCAGCAGCTGATGAGAAGATGTTGCAATTCCTTCAGTTCCAGTGATTATTGCCTCCTGCCTGTGCACTTAATACTTCCTCTGTATCCCCTTGTGTGATGCTTAATTCTAGCTTTTTCTGAGTGGATAATAGGCGTGGTTTTGCCTAATACCTATGGACTTATTAATGTGTTGCTAATCTCTTGGTTCCAGCAACGAAGGCCCTGAGCTGCAAGGAAAATACCTTTATTTTTATTTTGTTTCCTGTGTCTCTGGTTGGATTTATCTGTGAATAAAATTTAGGCCGTAAGAATAGAAATCAGTTTTCCCTTCTCTTCATAGATTCTTTAAAATATTAGTCATTTGCTAATCTGATGGCAATCATGGTAAAACAACACATTGTATATTATCTTGCTAATTGCTATAATGGGCTAGAGTTTTTCACTTTTTGTCAGTAGTGCTTGTCAGTACTGCAAATCTCAGATGAAATACTAAAAACATTTGGCTATGGGACTGGAATGAAAATATGTGGGAGATATTTTCCTAGCTCAATTAACTGAGGAGTCAGTCAGTTTTCTTAATTCCTCAACACATCAGGGATGAATCCATTTTAACAACTAGAGGAAGCAGTCTCCAGTGTGATCTGGGTTGGAGTTTTCAGAACATAATGTTGAAATTGTTCCTGCTACTTCTTGACCCTCTAAGATTTACAGAGAACAATTTTGTCCTAATAATTACAATGGAAATTTGAATAAGGATGTCATTTTTTGTTTATAAATGGGTCAATATGTATATGTTTTACATATACATACATGTACGTACATGACCATTATGTGGTATAGTAGAAAGAATACCATACTTTGAAGTAGGAGAGATCTGGTATTACATCCTGCCTTTCACACTAAACAGGTGATTCATTAAGCATTTTAGTACCCAAACATTTTGTTCCAAATTGGGCATAAAGAAACAAAAAATAGTCCCTTTCTTTATGCAACTTAGATTTTGTTGAGGGGAAATAAGACATACATCAATAAGTAATTATGGTGATAGCAACTAGAACTTTGATTTCACTTATATAGGAGGCTCCCAGTGAAATGCTTTCTCTTCCATTTCAGATTGATAGGAACCTCCTGTGAAATGTGCAGTTTTAGAAAATCATCCAGAGCACCAATTTGGTGAAGTGGCTGCTCCAGAGTCACTCAGGCAGTATGTATCATAGGCTGGACTTAAACCAAGGTCATCCTGTTTTCAAGAGTAGCTCTCTATTCCATATACCATACTTGTACTCCACCCTGGAGACAGCAACAAGCACCATGGAGAGTGGCATGGAATATATTCTGCTGGTAAGAACACTCAAGAACTCATAACTCAGGTCACATCTCAACCCACTCTACTTGCAATACAAGACTCCCTCTTCTTCACTGTCCTGGAGCTTACTACAACTAGATTCATATCCTACAGTACAATGATTCCTGTTAACATACCCCTACACACTGTTGGCTGTGGACAACAAAGTACCCCCTATACCTCCTTTACCCTTTTTAGAGGTCATGAAGGACTTTGCTTTCACTGTATTGGATATTTTCAGTGATCCCAGCCCTAACCTCTTCAACTGCCTTCTGGTCTTTATCACCAATGGGAAAAGCACCCTGAACCATACCCCATCTTGATTTCAGCCATACCCCTTTGCCCACCTCCTGGACCTTCTTCATTATACCTTCTACAGTGGCATAATTGGTACTCTAGTGGAAGGAGGAAGCTCCTTAGATGCAATCACATTAACCACCAGAGTATTTGGGGAACTTGTGGGAGGCACAAGCATTCTTGTAGGAGTTGGAGGTACAGCTTCAGGGGTGGTAACTAGAGAGAAGCAGACAGAGGAGCAACAGCAAGAGGTACAGCAACTGGGGATTCAGCATCAGAAAGTTTACTGGGTGGCCAAGCAATCCAAGGAGCCCAACCAATCTAGAGGTCCTTCAGGTAAGGGGCCAAGGGACCAGCTAGAATCCAGAGTCAGGCTCTGAGATCCACCAGCCTCTAAGGTTACAGGTCAAGTTGCTGTCCCTCTTGGATGACAACACTGCAAACTATAGCCCTCAAAGCCATGTCCATCCCTTTAGTCATCTCAACCTTGGGTTTATGGGGACACATAGTGAGACCCACTGGATTTATTCTGCCAAAACTGGCCTGTATTAACTAATTAGTTCAACACTCTATCCAGACACAATGTGGGAACCATCCTGACCCATGCACCTGCCCTCCACATTCTGGTCTAGTCATCTTGACTTTTGTCCTGCCTCTGGACTTTGATGATTGTGGAAGAGAGAGCAAGGCTGACAATTTTGTGAAACTCTGTCTCACTTAAATCCAATTTATCCACAAGTCAATATATCACCCATGATGTCACTGGTACTCTTTAAAAATAAAGGACAAAAAAAATAAAGGACAGACAACATACAATGCTTACCCTGAAAGTAGTGGTAGAGAGAAACTAGACCTATGACTTAATTTCTGTAGGAAACTATGTCTTTCTACTAAATTAATATGAAATAATCTTTTGAGGGAGGCCACTAGCAACTAGAAGGATCAAGATAGCCCCCTGTGGTAGGTGATTCCTGGATCACTGTCGTGTAATGGCAGATGAGATTTCATAGCTCAATGAAAATATGAGCTATTCCATGGAGGGTTACCCAAGAATGACAGGTCATAGTGGAGAGTTCTGACAAAAAGTGATCAAGTAGAGAAGAAAATGGAAACCACTCCACTCCATACAGTCCACCCCATGGACTGTATTAAAGTGATAAATGATGTGATGCCAGAAGATGAGCCTAACAGGATGGAAGATGTCCAACAAACTACTGGAGAAGAGTGGAGGACAACTCTAATTTCAGTACTAATTCAGTACTAATTCAGCTAGAGCAAAGCTGAAAGGAAGTTCAAATGCAGATGTGTCTAATGATGTCCAATTCTATAAAGATCAATATTGCATAGTTACATAAAATAAATGAAGGCAAGCTAGATATGATCAAAGAGGAGATGGAAACAAAACATTGACAAATTGGGTGTCAGTAAACTTGAATGGCTGGGAATGGGTGAATTTAATTTAAGTGATCACTACATATACCACTGTGGGCAAGAATCCTTTAGAAAAAATGGAGTAGACCTAATAGTCAATAAAGAGGTTAGAAAATCAATACTGAAGTACAATTTCAAAAATGATAGAATGATATCTGTTTGAAAACCAAGGCAAATCATTTAATATCACAGAAATACAAGCATGAGAAGTGGCCACACCCCAGTAAAACTGTCTGAGGAGACAGCCTAACTCACATTGAGGGTAACCAACAGGCTTCAAACCCATTGGTGAATTAGGGAAATATCTACTCTAAGCTGAAGACGTGGGCAGAATTGGCAGATCAGAACAAATTGTTCTAATGGCCATGAAGGCAGCTGAAGCCGGTGCTATGGAGTGATTATAGCTTGGTCAGATAATTAGAGACAGCAACATTATCCTCTGCATCCAAGGCCATCACCAGTTGCCTTGACTTTTGTCCTGCCACTAGGCTTTTTTTATAAATGCAATTTATTTATTTAACATATTTGGTTTTCAGCATTGATTTTCACAACATTTTGAATTACAAATTTTCTCCCCATTTCTACCCTCCCCCCCACTCCAAGATGGCACATATTCTGGTTGCCCTGTTCCCCAGTCAGCCCTCCCCCCTAACACCCCCCTCCCCTCTCATCCCCTTTTCCCTTCCTTTCTTGTAGGGCAAGATAAATTTCTACGCCCCATTGCCTGTGTATCTTATTTTTTAGTTGCATACAAAAACTTTTTTTGTTTTTGAACATCTGATTTTAAAACTTTGAGTTCCAAATTCTCTTCCCTCTTCCCTTCCCACCCACCCTCCCTAAGAAGTTGAGCAATTCAACCTAGGCCACACATGTATTATTATGTATAACCCTTCCACAATACTCATGTTGTGAAAGGCTAACTACATTTTGCTCCTTCCCAACCCATCCCGCTTTATTGAATTTTCTCCCTTGACCCTGTCCCCTTTCCAAAGTGTTTGTTTTGATTACCTCCACCCCCATCTGCCCTCCCCTCCATCATCCCCCTGCCTTTTATTTTTTTTTTTATCTTCCTCCCTCTTCTTTCCTGTGGGGTAAGATACCCAACTGAGTACGTATGGTATTCCCCCTCAGGCCAAATCTGATGAGAGCAAGGTTCACTCATTCCCCCCTCACCTGCCCTCTCCCCTCCTCCCATAGAAATGCTTCCTCTTGCCACCTTTATGCGAGATAATCCACCCCATTCTATCTCTCCCTATCTCCCTCTCTCAGTATGTTACTCTCTCATCCCTTAATTTCATTTTATTTCTTTTAGATATCTTCCCTTCATCTTCAACTCACCCTGTGTCTGCTCTCTCTCTTTTACATATATATATATATATATATATAAACACATATATATATACACATACATACACATACATACATATACACATAGATACATACATACATACACATTCACTTATATATATATATACATAAACATATATATATATATACATATGCATATTCCCTTCAACTACCCTAATACTGAGGTCTCATGAATCATACTCATCATCTTTCCATGTAGGAATGTAAACAAAACAGTTCAACTTTAGTAAGTTCCTTGCAATTTCCGTTTCTTGATTACCTTTTCATGCTTCTCTTGATTCTTGTGTTTGAAAGTCAAATTTTCTATTCAGTTCTGGTCTTTTCACTGAGAAAGCTTGAAAGTCCTCTACTTTATTGAAACTCCATATTTTGCCTTGGAACATGATACTCAGTTTTGCTGGGTAGGTGATTCTAGGTTTTAATCCTTGCTCCATTGCCCTCCGGAATATCGCATTCCAAGCCCTTCGATCTCTTAATGTAGAAGCTGCCAGATCTTGGGTTATTCTGATTGGGTTTCCACAATACTCAAATTGTTTCTTTCTGGCTGCTTGCCGTATTTTCTCCTTGATCTGGGAGCTCTGGAATTTGGCAACAATATTCCTAGGAGATTTCTTTTTGGGATCTATTTGAGGAGGCGATCGATGGATTCTTTCAATTTCTATTTTGCCCTGTGGCTCTAGAATATCAGGGCAGTTCTCCTTGATAATTTCCTGAAAGATGGTATCTAGGCTCTTTTTTTGATCATGGCTTTCAGGTAGTCCAATAATTTTTAAATTATCTCTCCTGGATCTATTTTCCAGGTCAGTGGTTTTTCCAAGGAGATATTTCACATTGTCTTCCATTTTTTCATTCCTCTGTTTCTGTTTTATAATATCCTGATTTCTCATAAAATCACTAGCTTCCACTTGCTCCAATCTAATTTTTAAAGTAGTATTTTCTTCAGTGGTCTTTTGGACCTCCTTTTCCATTTGGCTAATTCTGCCTTTCAAGGCATTCTTCTCCTCATTGGCTTTTTGGAGCTCTTTTGCCATTTGAGTTAGTCTGTTTTTTAAGGTGTTGTTTTCTTCAGTGTGTTTTTCAGTATTTTTTTGGGTCTCCTTTAGCAAGTCATTGACTTGTTTTTCATGGTTTTCTCGCATCCTTCTCATTTCCCTTCCCAATTTTTCCTCTACTTCTCTAACTTGCTTTTCCAAATCCTTTTTGAGTTCTTCTATGGCCTGGGGCCAGTTCATGTTTTTCTTGGAGGCTTTGGTTGTAGGCTCTATGACTTTGTTGTCTTCTTTAGGCTGTATGTTTTGGTCTTCTTTGTCACCAAAGAAAGAATCCAAAGTCTGAGACTGAATCTGGGCGCGTTTTCGCTGCCTGGCCATATTCCCAACCAACTAACTTGACCCTTGAGTTTTTCAGTGGGGTATGACTGCTTGTAGACTAACGAGTTCTATGTTCTACGTTTGGGGGGGAGGTTTCAGCTCTGTCAGAGCCGCACTCCTCCTTCCCCAAGGACCCCCAGTCCAGACTGGGCTTAGATCTTCAGCAGGCTGTTGCACTCCTGCTCTGATCCGCCACTTAATTCCTCCCACCAGGTGGGCCTGGAGCCGGAAGTAACAACAGCTGTAGCTGCCCCACCTCCGCTGCCCCCGGGGCTGGAAGCCGAACTGCGAACTCCTTCCACTCCCGCAGCTTTTCCCACTAACCTTCTCTGCAGTCTTTGGTGTTTGTGGGTCGAGGGGGTCTGGTAACTGCCGCAGCTCACATATTCAGGGCGCTAGGGCCCCCTCCGCCCGGCTTCTGGTCTGGATCGTCCACGCCGCTCAGGCTGGGCTCTGCTCCACTCCGTTCCCAGCTCCCAGCTCCGTGTGGAATAGACCTCACCCAGAGACCATCCAGGCTGTCCTGGGCTGGAGCCCTGCTTCCCTCTGCTGTTCTGTGGGTTCTGCCATTCTAGAATTGGTTCAGAGCCATTTTTTATAGGTTTTTGGAGGGACTCGGGTACGGAGCTCACTCTAGTCCGTGCTTACCAGCCGCCATCTTGGCTCCGCCCCCTGCCACTAGGCTTTGATGACTCTGGGAAGAGAGTGAGGCTGATGACTTTGTACAATTCTCCCTTATGTAAATCCAATTCACTATCTCATCAAGACATCACACATGATGTCATTGTGACCAACAATACAAGTCTATGCTCCAAGCATTGATGCTGAAGAGACCAAAGTTGATAAGTTCTATGAAGACCTACGATATCTTCTAGAAGTAAAAAAAAAAAAAAAGACTCAACATGTGTACATTACAATATGGTTAATATTGAAAACTGATTGATTATATACTTTGCAGTCAAAGGGGGAGAAAATCTGTAAGATCAGTTAAAACAAGACCTGGAGCTAACTGTGGCTCAGATCATGAATTTTTTATTGTAAAATTCAGACTTAAATAGAAAAAATGTAGGGGAACCATCAAAGCAAATAGGTATGGCCTAAGTAACATCCCTTATAAATATGAAGTGGAGGTGATGAATAGATATTTTTTCAGCCAAAGAAAAACAAAGTTTATTAAAGATTCACCATAATGAGTAGACTCTTAGGGAGCCTGTGCATTTGTGACACTAATGCCATCAGGCTAGATTGAATCTAAGCTGAACTAGATTGAATCTGAGTTATAAACAGATTTAAAGGATTAGATCCGGTAAGAAGAATGATGTAAGAACCATGGACAGAGATGTGTAATGTTGTATAGAAGACAGCAACAAAGAGCAAGCCAAAGAAAAAGAAGAGCAAGAGAGCAAAATGGCTGTCTAATGAAGCTTTACAAATGGGTGAAGAAAGAAGGAAAGTAAAAGGTAAAAGAAGAAAGGAAATATATACCCAATTGGATGCAGAATTGCAGAGAAATAGCGAGGAGGATACGCAGGTTTCCTTAAATGAACAATGCAAAGAAAAAAAAATAGAATGGGAAAGACAGGCAATCTCAAAAATTCGAGATGTCAAGGGAATGTTTCATGTAAAAAATAGGCATAACAAAAGGCAAAAATGGCAGGGACTTCACAGATGTAGAAGAGATTAACAAGAGGTGGCAAAAATACATGGAAGAACTAAAGAAGAAAGATCTTAGCATCATATAACCATGATGGTGTGGTTACCGATCTAGAGCCAGAGATCCTGGAAAATGTCAAGTGGCTTTTAGGAGCATTGCTAATAGCAAGCCTGGTGGAGGTGATGGGATTCCAGCTGAGATATTTTAAATACTAAAAAGGTGATGCGGTTAAAATGTTTCACTCAGTATGCCAGCAATTTGGAAAACTCAATAGTGGCCACTGGATTAGAAAAGATCAGTTTATGCCCCACTCCTAAAGAAGAGAAATGGCAAAGAATACGCAAATTACCACAAACTTGTACTCTTTTTACACGACAGCAAAGTTATGCTTAAAATTCTGCAAGGTAGGCTTCAGCAATATGTGAAATGAGAATTAACAGAAAAGCAGGCTCATTTTCAGAGGCAAAGGAACTAAAGACTGAATTGCCAACATTCTCTGGATTATGGAGAAAACAAGGGACTTCTAGAAAGACATCTCCTTCTGTTTCACTGACTACACTAAAGTCTTTGACTGTGTTGATCACAATAAAATGTAACAAGTCCTCAAAGAGTTGGGAGTACCAAACCATCTTATCTTCTGAGGGACCTGTATGCAGGTCAAAAAAGCAAGAGTTAGAAGTGAACATGGAGCAACTGGTTGCTTTAAGATTGAGAAAGGTATATGACAAGGCTGTGTATTGTCACCTTTTAAAAATTTAATTTATATGCAGAATACACTATGCAAAATACTAAGCTGGATAAATCAAATGCCAGAATTAAGGTTGCCAGAAGACATATCAATAATCTCACATATCTAGATGATACCACCATGATGGCATAAAGTGAAGCAAAATTAAGAAATCTTTTGATAAGGATGAAAGATGAGAGTGTAAATGCTGGCTTGAAGCTTAACATGATAAAATAAGCTCATGGCAACTAGTCCCATCACTTCCTAGAAAATAAAGGGAGACGAAATGGAAGCAAGGTCAAATTTTATACTTTTAGGCTCAGAGATCACTGCAGATGGAAACTGCAAAGATGCTTGCTTCTGGGAAGGAAAGCTATGGCAAATCTGGTCAAAGAGCAAAGACATCACCTCACCAACAAAGGTCCACATGGTCACAGCTATGGCTTTTCTAGTTGCAATGTATGTTTCTGAGAGTTAGACTATAAGGAAATCTAAGCACTACAAAATCAATGCTTTTGGCCTGTGGTGCTGGAGAAGACTTTTGAGAAGATCAAACTAGTCAGTATTTCAAGAAATTATAGGACTAGATCTCAAGACTGAGAATAGAGGAGCATATAATTGTCCTTCATTCTCAAAGGGGAACAAAATGACATCACTATGTTAGTCAATTTACAGTGTGTCCAATTGTGGCTGATCAGACCAATAGGAACTCCAGATGCTCTACCACAGGTCAGGCACACATAGTCCATATGAAAATTTGGGGTGGATTCTCTAAATTTGCACAGCTCACATTTCTTTTGAGCTACTCTAATTCTGCTTTGCTCATAGAGCACAGTGCCTTCTCTGATGAGGGCATGCCATGTGGGGTCATACTGTGCCAGTGTCTTCTATGGCACCAAATCAATCCCAAAGCCCTTAAAAAAGACATTAGGGGTGTCTTCATATCACTTTTCCTGCCCACCATCGGAGCACTTTCTCTGTGTGAATTCTCTATAAAATATTCTTTTTGGCAAGCATGTGTTTGGCATTCAAACAACATGGCCAGTCCATCAGAGTTGCACTCTTTGCAGGAGAGTTTTAATGCTTGTCAGTTTATTTCAAGGAAGTACCTCAATGTCTGGTATCTTATCTGGCCAGGTGAGCTTCAGAATCTTCCTCAGATAATTCAAGTGGAAGTTTGTTACCTGGCATGGCACTTGTAGACTTTCCAAGTTTCACAGGCATACAACAATGAAGTAAGCACAGTGGCTCTGTAGACCTTCAGTTTGGTAGTCAGTCTAATGACTCTACTCTCCCACATTTTCCATTGGAGCCTCCCGAACACTGAGCTAGCTCTGGCAATGCATGCATCAACCTCATTATCAGTGTGTACATTCCTGGAAAGTATACTGCCAAAGTAAGTGAACTTAACCATAGCATTCAAAACTTCTGTATTTGCTGTAATCAATGTTTCCATGTACGAATTGTGTGGTGCTGGTTGATGGGGCACCTATGTTTTCTTGGTGTTGTTAGGCCAAAATTAGCATGAGCAGCAGAGAATCAATCCATGATTTGTGGCATCTCAGCTTCAGAGGTTGCATTGAGTGTGAGATCATCTGGAAACAAAAAATCATGGACCAACACTCCTTCCATTTTGCTCTTGGCTTGTAGCCTTTTCAAGTTGAAGCATTTACATCAGTGCAATAGCTGCCCTTGATGCCGTGTTTGTCCTCATTGAAGGTGTTTAACAACATGTCTGAAAACAGCATGCTAAAAAGCATGAAATAATTTTTCATGAGGCCTCATGACTAAAAGTATCAAAGTCCTTGCTCAGATCTGCAAATGTTGTGTACAGACTTCTGTTCTGCTCTTGGCATTGTTCCTGAAGTTGTTTAGCAGCAAATGCTGTATCAACCGTTCCTTGGCCCTTTCTGAAGTCACACTGACTCTCAGGTTGATGACTATCTTCCAGGTGAAAGATCAGCTCATTAAGGAATACTCTGGGAAGAATCTTGACAGCAGTGACTGAGAGACCTCCCTGTGATTGTCACAGGATGACCTATGTCCTTTGCCTTTATAGAGATAGGCAATGGAGATGTCCTTGAACTCCTGAGGGCTAACCTCCTCTTGCCATTTAATCTAGAAAATTTCAGTCAACTCAAGTATGAGCAATGGACCCCCTCTCCCCAACCCCAACCTTGTAAATTTCAACTGGAATAGAATCAGCACCAGTTGCTTTGCCACCTGAAAGCAGCCTAATGACATTCAAAAACCTCTTCTGCAGTTGAAAATTTGTCCAGAGAGTGATTGACTTTAACCTGAGGAAAACAGTGAATAGCTTCAGCATTGATTGATGTTCTGTTCAGCCCATCTCTCTAGGATCATGTCCTTATCACTTATCAATGTGGCTTCATCAGCACTGTGTAATTGAGATGCACCATTTGTCTTTGGCCCATAAATAGGCTTCAGGGAATCATAAAAGCAATTTGCCTTGTTACTATCAGCATAAAACTGAATTCCATCTGCTTTTTTTTACTGAAGCAAGAATCCTGCATCTCTCTAAGCTTTGCTTGTACTTTACTTTTGATGAAATTAAATGCTATATTCTTAGAGATAGATGAACTGTCCTGCTGGTAAACCCTGTGGAGCTCTTATTTTTCATTTAGTAGCTTCTGAATTTCTCAATCATTTTCATCAATTCAGTCTTGATGTTTGCTAGTGTTCTGACCAGATGATTAAATGCAGTGCTGTACACCAAATCTCTGAAAACTGCCCACTCCTTTTCTCCTCCGCTGTTGGGCAGCCAAGTGTTCACATAACTTTCCCTCCAAGTTAATAACAAACTGTTGCTGCTCAGAGAAGAGTTCTAATCTGTTGACGTTAATTCTTCTGGTAGTGATGTTGCCTTGGAGTCGCCACTTTGGTTGCTTGCAAATTTTTAGCTTGGAGAGGATAAGTCTATGATCAGTCCAGCACTCTATGCTACACATTACCTTCATCATTCTCACATTCCATCTCTCTCTTCTCCTTACACTCTTCTCACTTCCACTCATATAGTATTAAATGCAAATGTTTGCTGTGAGGTTGCTTCCATGAAGTTTTATTACTTTTAGGTAAATGGAAAATAGTGTTGTTGATGAGAAGGTCATGAGATTGCAAAAGTCTTCAGTAGTAAGCAACTATTGTTGTTGCCGTTTCCAACTCCATTCTTCCCAATGATTCCCGCCAAAGCAAGTAGTCTGAGCCTACTCTAGCATTAAAGTCACCCAGAGTTATATGCTTGTCCTCTTTTGGCACATTGATGATAAGGGTCTCCAGGACTTCATACAATTTTTCTTTGACCCCATCAGGGTTCATCATAGTTGGAGAGTACACACTGATGGTGGTGGCATGGCATGGCATTTTCCTGCAAGTGGCAATCAAATTGTCATCAGTCATTGTCATTGTCATCATCATTCACTCCTTTTGGTAGACATAAAAACTTAATGACTAGATTAATTTTGATTGAAAAATCTACACCAGCTTCTTAGTGCTCCATTTCATTGTGGCGAATCTAGAAAAATGTGTATACAGCTCCAACTTCAATCTTCTTTCACCCAGAGCTGCTATTTGGATAGGATGCCTGCTTAATTCTCTCACAGCAAGAGCTATTTGTCTTTTAGGTATACTGAATTTTGTGTTGTCTGTAAATGTTCACACATTCCATGAACTGATGGTGAGTGGACTCATCTTTGCAGAAGTTTTTTGTACTTTTTTTTTTTTAATATTTTGAGCACATGCTCGGATTCCTAATTGTTGCAGTATTCAGGCCAGAAAATTTTTAAGACCCCTTTTCTAGCTCTTTCCTCATGCCAGGAGATGAGTAGTTTGATCCTTAAAAGACTGCTGAAACATCCAGGTTACTACAAAATCCCACTGCAGCTTTCAGTGAGACAATGACCCTACCACCAGGGCTGCCTGTGTAAAGGGTTGTGATTATAGCTCCCAGTATATCCTCACTTTCAAAGGGTAGTTGGTGATATAGGACTAGATCTCAGGACTGAAGTTAGGGTATTGTTGAGCTCAAGATATTTCTTGAGGTCACTGAGAGAGGTTCACAGTCAACTCATTTATTTTATTAGATTTCTGTATGTGAAGGGTAGCTACATGGCACAGTGAACAGAACACTGAGATTGGAATAAGGAAGACTCATTTTCATGAAATCAAATCTGACCTCATACACTTACTGGTTATTTGATACTGTACAAGTCATTTAATCCTCTTTACTTAATTTCCTCATCTGTAAAATGTGCTGGAGAAGGAAATAACAAATCACTACAGCATCTTTGCCAAGAAAATCCCAAAATGGTGCCACAAAGAGTCAGCCGTGACTGAAAAATGACAGTGGCAAATCTTATTTTGTCAAATATAGATAATAATATCTGTAGTACTTATATAATGGTTTTGTTGTCAGGATGAACTAATATAATGTATATGGTCCCTTGAAAACCTTAAAGTGATGTGTATGTGTATGTATATATATATGTTTGTGTGTGTGTGTATGTGTATATACACATACACATATACATATATGCGTATATACAAATATATGTGTATGTGTATACACACACACATATTCTATCACATGTAACTCTGGGTATTCTTGAAGGTATAAAAGAGGATAGAAATTTAGTATTGACAACATAAACTTAAGCTAGTGAATTTAAGTAAGAAAAACAACTATGTAGGAAAACCACATTGTAACACAATGTAAAATCCAGTAACTTAAAAAAATCCACATAGATCTAAAAAAAGATTATTTAAAACATTTATCTCTCATTTTATCTAGACCTGGCTTTTTAACGAGGATACATAGGGAGTATACGGCTATCCACTGCTATGGTCATAATGTAATTGTTTGAATTAAAGTTTTCTTCCATTAGCATCATGATTTCTAGTTATCAAATGATAATATGTTGTATACTTTTTGATTGTTGGAACAGGGATCCAAATTCAGTCAATATATTCATGTTTTGACATTTCTAAGCAAGACTTCAGGTCTTGAGTAAACTAACAAATGAATATGCTTCACAAAATAATAGTAAATGAGATCAAATGAGAAAGCAATTATAATGACAGAGTTAACATTGAAATAAAGAATTTCATATTTAGAAAGAATTTCAAAATCACCTAGTTCAATCTGTACTTGAGTAAGGATCACTTGTACAATGCCCCAGTAAAGTGGTCCTCCAGTCCTCCATGGAATCATAGAATAACATATCAAAGATGAAAGGTAATGCTACAAATAATCCAACAATTTGTCCTCCAGCTTTGGCTTTAGGACCTCCAAAGAAAGTAGACACAGTAATTACTAATAAAACTCATTCAAATTTTTCAATAGCTCTAATTAAGAAAAATTTCACTCTATTTTTCTCAAATTTTCATTTAATTAACCTATTTATTTCTTTGAATGAGAAGAACAAAAATCCCTCTACCTTAGCTCCCAAAGCATTCTTGTAATATTATATACTTCCTCTCTCTTCCTCCATTCAAACTTAAGACCATTTTATTGTGTGAAGATTCAATTTGAAAAAAAAATAATGGAGGAGATAGTTTCTTTGTAACTTCTGTAGATTTTTCAAATATCATATAGAGTTCTTTGTTTGCTAGTTATTTGAGCGCCTCAGAATACAACCCTCCTTCTGAGTATGGCTACCTGAATTAGTTGAAGGAAACTGAATTTCTGATCTGTTCACTTATTTTGGTTTCTAGTACTGATAACTGCTTCTCTCCTTCTCTTCACCCAAACATTGTGCTACTTAACTGTAACAACAATGTTACTAGCAGCTACTGTGGCTGTGTAAGACCAATAAAACCAGCACATAGGAGGGCTGCTAGTTTCTTTGATCAGTTTTTCTAAGGAAAGAAACTTTTAAGGAGTTTACAACCTCACTTTAATGAAACATACATATATCATTCACATAGTTTGGGGGAAGAAGTCAACACCCTGAACTTCAGAGCAAATACAAACAGAAATTACAAGCAGAAATTATAAACAGAGCAAAATAACACAAAGCAACAGTCAGGCTTCTATCTGTCTGAACAAAGCTATACATACATTGGTACCAGAGAGAGAAGCAGCAGCATCTGGGTTTCAAAAACTGGGGGCGGGGGGGGGGGGCGTTGTTGCTTCTTAATGGCTACCTAGAGTCCTGTCTCCTCAAATCACTTGAACACTCTTCTCGTCAGTGAGCTCCAAGGAAAATGCTAACCTCAGAGTGTATACACACACACACACACACACACACACACACACACACACACACACACACACATATATATATATATATATATATATATATATACCCTTTTTCAGGGCCTGAGGGCTTCACAGCTTTCTTGACCTACACACACACACACACACACACACACACACACACACACACACACATATATATATATATATATATATATACCCTTTTTCAGGGCCTGAGGGCTTCACAGCTTTCTTGACCTAATTAGCAAAAGAGTGTGGGCCTTCCTACAAACAAAGGCAAGACTCATTCAAAGGCACTTGATTACCTTAGTGCTGATAAGCACTCTAAGAGAAAAAAAAAAGTAAAAGGTCCCACTTTGCTTGCCCTTACATTAACAAAAAAAAAAAAGGAAACAAAAGAAACAATAGTAATACAAGATTAGAATTGAGTAGTTTTTTTTTTCTTTATTGGGCTGTCTTTTTCATCCCACCTACTCTAATAAATATTCTAAGCCTCTTTTGATTATCTTTTTTCAACCAAATAGTTAAAAATTCCTTTGAAATATCTGAAGCTTTGATTGACAGCCTTAAATTATCTTGAACTTTAGCACTCCTATAATGATTTGTAATTGATGGTGTCACCAGTTTTCACCCTCACAATTTTAGATATGTGCAAAAACACATCTCATTCTGGATTTGGGTAGAAGAGTGGGTAGCATGATTCATTTTACTCTTCTGTTCTCATGGTTTATGACTGCATTAATCAGAGTTCTAAAGTTTCTCACAATTGTTTGTCTCTACAGTATAGTTGTTATTTTGTAAATTGTTCTCCTAGTTCTGCTCACTTGATTTTGTGTCATATTATACAGGTCTCCTCAGTTTCATCCTGAATCTGTCCATTCATTTATCATTTTTTAATGGCACGGTAATATTCTATTACCTTCATATGCTGCAAATTGTTTAGCTATTCATCAATCTGTGGCTACTCCTTTCATTTCATATTTGGAGGTACCAAAAAGAGGGCTGCTATAAATACATTTTGTACATATTGGTCATTTTCTTCTTTCTTTTATTTCTTTGCAGCCCAGATCTAAGTGGAAATATAGTTGAATCAAATGGCAGGAACAGTATGGTAACTTGTTGGGCAAGGTCCCAAATTGCTTTCTGGAAGAAGTGCATCAATTTACAACTGTACTATATATTACAGTGTCTTTTAGAAAGAATGGGCTTTTGAAATAACAGTTTAAGCTTCTTTTATGTCTTCCTCTTAGTTTGATCCCGTAATCTATATTCCCTGCCACAATATTACTTGTATCATCCTCTAGTGTACTTCATAAGAATTCTCACCACCATATATATGCCTTTTAGTTTGTCATTTCCTCACGTGCACTTACAGTCTTGACACATACTGATCTACTATTACTCTTTTTAAATAACTTGTTCCTTCTGGGTAAGATATGCACCCCTGCAGCACTATATTATACAACTAAACCACAATTGACTATGTATCAAGGGTAATATTAAATGATGGAGGTAAATATATCCTCTCATTGAAATATCCAGTTCATTTTGTTTATCTTCTTACAGATCAAATTATCACATATTATAGATAGAAAGGTTGTAGGAACTTATCTAGTCCAAACTTTCTGTTTCTCTTACAGAAGAAAAATATGAGCTCTAAATAAAAAAGTGACTTGCCCAAGCTCATATGGTTACCAATATGTGAACATAAGTCTTCTGAATTGAAATCCCATCTTAGATATTTAATCTGTTACCCTAGAAAAGTAACTTCCCCTGGGTTAGCCTTACATCCTTTGTACCTGCTGTAACAGTTCGGCTAGCAGCTACTGTGGGGTGTAAAACCAACAACAATCAGCTCACAGAACACTGCAAGCCCAGATTCTTTTGATCTGCTTTACTAAGGAAAGCAATGTTAAGGGGTTAACAATCTCAATTTAATCCAGCATACAAATATCATTCACTTAGTTCAGGGGAAAAAGCCAGCACCCTGTACTTCAGAGCAAATACAAACAAATTACAAACATACATTATAAACAGACCAAATACAATTCATAGTTACCAACATCTGAGTTTAGCCTAGAGCTTGACAATGGCTGACTAAGTCACGCATCACTACTGCTGCAGCTCAGAGCTCCGAAAAAAGAAAGTCAACCCCTGGTTTTATAGCTTGTTCAGGGTCAAAGGTGAGTCACACATGCGACTCACTCACATGACCTAAAATCGTCACAAAAATGTGACTTAAACCCACAAGGTCTAAAAACCTCTGATGTCACAAACATGTCACTGAAACCCATGTAAACGAGGCTTTCCCTTGAGTCAAGGTCATCAAAGACTCCTAATTTGATCAAGGAAACAAAGACCAAACTCTTCAAGGGCACTTGGTTGAATAAGTGCTAAGAGCCCATCTTGATTCCCAATATAACACCTAAAATAGACATTGCCTTAGGTAAGCTGTTGTTCTTTCCAACTCTGAATTCCATAATACGTTTATTTATGATCTATCAGTGGGATATTATTTCCTTTGAATTGTCAAACCCATGAACTGCTTACTTCTTCCTTTCTCATGCATGCTACTTTCTCTTATACATAGCTTGGTTGATGTACGTGGTGAATGTTCTTTCTCCTTGCTTCCATTTGCAGCCCAATGCCTTCTTAATCAGATCTTAATCAGATTTCCCCAGTGAAGTATAAAGTATTTGAGAGTGAGAACTTTTCATTTTTGTCTTTGAATACTCAGTGCCATATTTTTAATAGTATTTAACTTTTCCCTGATTACATATGAAGAAATATTTAATATTCATTAAAAAAATTGAATTTCAAATTTTCTCCTTCCCTCCCTCACCAACCCCTCTGTAAGATGGTAAGTGATTTGATATACATTATGTATGTGCACTTGTGTAAAATGTATTTCCATCCTAGCCATGTTATGAAAGAAGAAGCAGACCAAAAGAAAAGCATCATGAAGAAAATAAAGACAATGGAGATAGAATGCTTCAATCTGCATTCAAACTCCATGAGATCTTTCTCTGGATGTGGAGAGCATTTTCTATCATGAGTCCTTTCAGGTTGTCTTGGATCATCGTATTACTGAGAAGAGCTTAATTGTTCATAGTAGATAATCACACAATGTTGTTGATACTATGTATAATGCTGTCCTGGTTCTATTCCCTTCGCTCAGCATCAGTTCTTTCCAGGTTTTTCTGAAATCCACATGCTCATCATTTCTTATATCACAATGCTATTCCAATACATTCATATGCCACAACCTGTTCAGGCATTCTCCTGTTGGTGGTCATTCACTCAAATTCCAATTCTTTGCAACCACAGAAAGAGCTACTATAAATATTTTTGTACATGTAGGTCTTTTTCTCTTTTTTAAATGATCTCTTTGGGTTACAGACCTAGTAGTGGTATTGTTGGACCAGAGTATACAGTTTGATTGCTCTTTGGGCATAGTTGCAAACTGCTCTCAAGAATGGTTGGATCAGTTTACAAGTCCACCAACAGTGCATTAGTGTGCTAATTTTTCCACATCCTCTCCAACATTTTTCATTTTCCTTTCCTGTCATATTATCCAATCTGATATGTGTGAGATAGTACCTGAGAATTGTTCTAATTCGCATTTTGCTAATCAATAGTGATTTAGAACATGTCTTCATATGACTATAAATAGTTTTGATTTCTTCATCTGAAAACTGCCTTTCTTATTTCTAACCATGTATCAGTTGGGGAATGGCTTGTATTCTTATAAATTTAACACAGTTTTCTATGTATTTGGGAAGTGAGGTCATTATCAGAGATGCTTGCCGTAAAGATTGTTTCCCATCTTTCTGCTGCCTCTAATTTTGGTTGCATTCAGTTTGTGTAAAATCTTTTTTTAATTTAATATAACCAAAATTTTCTGTTTTACATTTCATAATGCTATCTCTTGTTTTGTCATAAATTCTTCCCTTCTCCATAGATCTGACAGTAAACTACTCCTTGCTCTCCTAATTTGCTTATGCTATCTATCTATCTATCTATCTATCTATCTATCTATCTATCTATCTATCCATGTGTATATGTATGTGTACACATATATGCATATCTCTATCCACTGTGCCACCTAGCTGCCCTCCTTTTTATTAGTAGAATCTTTTGTTCATATTGTATATGTTCATGTATATTTGTTCATATATTGTATATGTTTCCAGAAAAAAAGATCTTTGCAAGTACACACAGAAAGGAGGTTCAAAAGGAAAAACAAATATAGGGCGGAGGTTGCCTGACTGTCCAACCTGGGGCCCCCATATGTAGTTTTGGCAGCCATAAGTGGCTGGGAGAATGGCCCAAGAACAATGGTGAGGGAAATGGTGCAGAAGCCTTGGGGGAAGAGAGAGGGACCTATACCCATTTTGTATCATGTACCCATTTTGACCTAATCTTGGTATATGGTGTAAGTTGTTTCCTAGTTTCTGCCATATTGTCTTCCAGCTTGCCCAACAGTTTATGTCAAGTAGTGAGTTCTTTTTCAAGAAATTAGAGTCTTTGAGTTTCTCAAACACTAGGTTACAATGGTCATTTACTACTGTGTCTTATGCACCTAATCTATTCCGCCAATCTGCCACTCAGTTGTTTAGCTAGTAAGAAATAGTTTTGATGATTACTGCTTTAAATATAGTTAGAGATCTGAAATGGTTAAACTACTTCCTTTGAATTTTTTATTAATTCCCTTGATATTCTTGACCTTTTGTTCTCACAGGTGAATTTTGTTACTTTTCCTAGCTGTGTATAATAATTTTTGATAGTTTGATTGGTAGGAAATTGAGTAAGTAAATTAATTTAGTTAGAATTATTATTTTTATTATATTATCTCAGCCTACCCATGATCAATTGATGTTTTCACAAATGTTTAGATCTTATTTTATTTGTATTAAAAATGTTTTTGTTATTATGTTCATGTAGTTCGTGGGTTAATCTTGGCAGGAAGATTATCAAGTGTTTGATATTGTCTGCAGTTATTTTAAATGGAATTTCTCCTTCTGTCTTCTGCTGCTGGGCTTTGTTGGTAATATATAGAAAGGCTGAATATTTATTTAAATAATTAACAACCTTTTTAGCTTATTCTCTAGGATTCTCCAAGTATACTGTCATATTGTTTGTAAAATGTTACAGTCTTGTTCTTTCATTGCCCTAGTCTAATTCCTTCAATTTCTTTTTTTCTTATCTTACTGCTATAGAATGATATTTATAGAAAGATATTGCATGATAGTGGTGATGGTGGACATCTTTCACCCCTGATGTATGAGAAGGGCTTCTAGTTTCTGCCATTGCAGGTAAAATTTGCTGATAGTTTTAGATAGACAGTACTTATCTGTTTAAGGAAAAAATCATTTATTTCTGTCATTTCAAGTGTTTTTTTTTAAATAGGAATAAGCATTACATTTTGTCAAAAGTGGTTTTTTGCACCTATTGAGACAATCATATGATATCTTTTGGTTTTGTTATTGATATGGTCAATTATGCTGATAGTTTTCCTAGTATTGAATCAGCCTTGTATTCCTGGTATAAATCCCAGCTGGTCATAGTACATGATATGTGGGAGATATATTGCTATAATCTCCTTACTAGGAGATTACATTTATTTTTATTTAAAATTTTTTGCATCAATATTCATTAGGAAAATTGTTCTATAATTTTCTTTCTCTGTTTTGGTTCTTCCTGGCTGTAAGCATAAACAAAATGGATTTTAGTTATTATTTCTTAAGAGTGTAGTTTCCTAGGATCTATGGCCAAAACAATCTCCTGTTCCCAGGTATTTTGCTTTGCCAATCAGGTGCTGAGTCACGTGGGCTTTCGCACCTGATGGAACTGAGCCAATCAGGTACCCAGGCTTTGTTTGAAAACCATGTATATTTGGGGGAACTTTTTTTTTTTTTGCCCTGGGACTCATTCATGGGAAGAATGCTTTGCCTGAGGTCTTTTTGATTTCCTACACAGGACTCTGGGTAGCCATCATTAAGCACTACCCCCCATGCCAGCCCAGATGTTAACCCTCTCTTGGTCTGGTGATGTATGTGAAAAGTTCTATTATTCTGTTAAGAGATAGCTGGAGCCCTACCTATTGGATCTAATTTCTCTATGTCTCTCTGCTTGTTAGAAATTGATTTTCTCCACTTTCAGGGTGCTGGATGATATTAATCTCTACTAGGTAATATATCTTTCTGCATTGTTTAGTTCAAGTAAGCCTATTAACCCCTTTGAAGATGTCTTTCCTTCTTAAAAGCAGATCAAGAATTTGTTCTAGCAACCTACCCTGTATGCTAGTGTGGTTGTTAATACACTGGTTTAGGTATCAGCACCACATCTGTGTTATAAAATGAATTTTTTGAGACTCTTTCTTTGCCCATTTTTCCAAATAATATATAGTATTGGAATTAATTATTCTTTAAACGTTTGGTAAATGTTTGGCTTCTGAACTATCTGACCTTGGGGATTTAATCTGGGCAATTTATATTTCTGTAACTATTCAGCAATTTCCCTTAGACTGTGAAATTTATTGTCATGTAGTTGGGAAAATATTTCCTAATTGCTTCTTCATTGGTGGTGAACTTCCTCTTTTCATTTTTGATGGAGGAATTTTATTCTTTATCTTTTTGTAGTTTCTCACATGTGGATAATTAGTAAATCCTTTTTGAATTATTTCAGAATCTATCAGTATTTAAGGAAATAAATACTTTTCTGGACTTTTCTTAGATTAATTTGATTCCTGGCATATAATTTCTATATCATTATATCAACAATCTATATCATTATATCAAAAATAGTTATTTCATTATTATATAACTTTCTTTCCTAGTTATTCAACTTCTGAACTACCATTAAAAAAACAAACAAACAAGTTATATGGTAAATCAGTAGTTCTGAGGAAAGTAACACAGGTCCCTCCATATTTTCACATCATCCCACATATCCAGGATAGCAGGTTTGCCCCTACCTTGTTTTTCTTACCCCCATCAGAGCTAAAAAAAAAATCTTTGTTTTTGTTGCTGCTGTTTTATTTATGATTTTTCCACAAACTATAGTTTCTCTTGAGCCAGCCTAGAAATTTCTATCTTTTATATTTGTCCTCAGTTACTTCCCTTGCTTCCTTGTTCTCTAGATTTCAGTATGAAGTTTGAATTAACATTTTTACTTGAAGCCACACCTTCAATGGCTACTTTCTGTATCTAATCAGTAGAATACTTTATTTTTTGTCACCAGAAATTAATTCTAGGAAGAAATTCAACTTTCTGCCCTTTCTCCATATTCCTTTTTAGAGATTCAGGTCATGAGATCACCCTTATGTCCCTGCCCTGTACTTTTTGAAATCTGTTTAGAGTGAAGTCTAAATTTTATTTCAGACTTTCCAGAATTTCTTTTTTATATTGTAAATTCTCTCCTATTCAATAAATTCCAGTGGCTCCCAATGACCTTCAGGATCAAATATAAAATCTTCTCTTTAGGTATTACACCTATTATAAACTGGCCCATTCCTACCTTTCCACCCTTCTTATACCTTACTCCACTCCACATAATTTATGGCTTAGCATCACTGATCTTCCTGCTCTTGCTTGCGCAAGAAACTCCAAATGCCCAAAACCTGCTTTTTTTTACCAGTTGTTCCCATGATTGAAATACTCTTGCTCCTTATATCTGTCTTCTAAAATTCATGTCTTCCTTTAAATGTCAGTTAAATTTCACCTTTTGCAATAATGCTTTCCTAATCCATGTTAATGCTAGAATATTCTCTTTGAGATTATTCCCAACATGTCCTGTACATATCTTATTTGTACAGTCATAGTTCCCCAACTCCTCTTACTTCTAGTATTAGTAGGGCAGAGTCAAGATAGCAAAGTAGAGAAAGCACTTAGCTGAGACCTCCCAATATTCCCCTCCAAACAACTTTAAAATAATGCCTCAAATAAAATTCTGGAATGGAGCCAACAAGAGGTCAGAGTGAGACATTCTTCTAGTCCAAGACAACGTATATGCTGGTAAAACTGACAATATATGCCAACTATGTGACAGTAAAGTTGACAATCTAAGGGAAATGGATGAATATTTGTAAAAGAAAATAAAATTTGGCCAGTTGATAGAAGAGGAAATAGAATACTTAAATAATGCTATTTTAGAAAACAGTATTGAACAAGGAATCAGTGAGCTACCTAAGAAAAAGTCCAGAGAACCAAATTGGTTTATAAATGAATTCTACCAAACATTCAAAGAATGATGAATCCTAATACTATATAATTATTTGGGAAAAAAAGGTGATGAAGGAATCCTACCAAATTCCTTTTTATGACACAGATATAATTTTCATTTTGGGATCACTTACAGGAGGTGATCAATAGATTCTATTAATTTCTATTTTCCCCTCTGGTTCACAGATATCAGGGAAGTTTTCCTTGACGATTTCTTGAAATATTTTACCTAGGATTTTTTTTGATCAGTGCTTTCATATAGTCCAATAATTCTCTTTTTTAAAAAAAAATTAATTTATTAAGTAAAACTATCATTTCCATAACATACTACAACAAAAAGATTATTGCACATGAAACTATAAATCTGCTATGCACAAGTTACTATTCCTATCAAATCTACAGCAAAACTATCACGTAATTCTTTTTTTCCTTTCCTCCTTCCCCCACACAAGAAGTGGCTACCATTAGAAACAGATAAGCATATATCAGTGTATGTATATGTGTATGTACATATGTGTAAAATTATTTCATGCATATTTCTATTTACCAGGTCTTTCTCTGGATGCACATAATGTCTTTCTTTATAAGTGATTTGTAATTAATTTGAGTATTTACAATAGCCAAAATAACTTATTTGCTCTAAGTCTTTCTTAAAACAATATTGCTATTACCGATACAATGTTTTATTGCTTCAGGTAGTTTCATTCTTCATTACTTTGTGTAAGACTTTCCGTATTTCTTTTTTCTAAAATCATTGTGCTCATCATTTCTTACAGCACAGCAGTATTCTATCATAATCATATACCACACCTTGTCTGGCCATTGCCAAGGTGATGGACATCCCTTCAACTTCTAGTTGGTTGCCACCATAAAGACAACTGATATAAACATTTCCTTTTTCCCTAATTGTCTTTGGAGATAGACTGAGTAGTGGGATTGCTATGTCAAAGGGTATAGGTAGTTTGATAACTCTTTTGGCATAATTCCAGATTGATTTCCAAAAAGGTTGGATCAATTCACAATTCCACCAACAATGAATCAATGCCCTGATTTTTCCACAGCCTTTCCAACATTTGTCATTCTTTTCTTCTATTATTTTAACCAGTTTGGTAGGTATAAAATTATATGTGTGTGTGTGTGTGTGTGTGTGTGTAATTTTCTTTACATAGTTTGTTCTAGCAGTAGTCACCACCTGCAGTGATCTTTGAACCCAAGAATATAAAATTTGACACTGCTTACATCTCTTCTGACTCTTCACCAGGAAGTGATGGACCAAGTGTCAAGATGTTAGGCGTTTTGTTTTTTTTTCTTGTTTGTTTTTGTTTTATATTAAGCTTCAAAACATCTTTTATACTCTCAAGCTTGGGGAAAATTTAATTCAAGTGATCATTCAACAGCAATCCCTTAAAAGAAATGGAGTACTTCTCATATTCAACAAAAGGATGAGAAAAGAAAAAGTTTACCTAGAAGAACAAAAGGTCAATAATATCAAGGGAATCAATGAAAAAATAAGAAAAGTAGGTATAATCTCAAAAATGAGAGAATGATAAGTGTTCAAATTCAAGGCAAAGTGTTCAAAATCACAGTAATACAAATCTATGCTCCAACCACTGATGCCAAAGGTCAAAGTTGATCAGCTCTGTGAACATCTACAACATTTTTTTAGAATTAACCCCCCCAAAACCATATCACGTTGATCATAGGGATTAGAATATTAAAATAGGAAAGCAAAAGATAATTGCAATGTTGCATTTGAGTACAAAATGAAGCAGAGCAGAGACTAATGGAGTTTTGTTGAGATAATTTGCTGATCATGGCAAACTCTCTTTTTCAACAACCCAAATGGTCACTCTTATAACAACAATATTGCTAGCAGCTGCTGTGGAAGTGAAAGACCAACAATAAGACCAACAACAAGAGCACACAGGAGGGTTGGTAGCACAGGTTCTTTGATCTGCTTTTCTAAGGAAAGCAACTTGAAGGGGTTAAGAATCTACTTTAACATACATATATCATTCACTTAGTTCAGGGGAAAAAGTCAGTACCCTGAACTTCAGAGCACATAAAACAGAAACTATATAAACAGAGCAAAATAACACAAATCAGCAGACAGGCTTCTTTCTGTCCATAGTGATACATACACTGTTACTTGAGAGAGAAGCACCAACATCTGGGTTTTAAAAGTTGGTGTGGTGGGGGGAGGCTCCTATGGCTACCCAGAGTCTCATCTGGCCAAATCACCAACATTCTTCCAATGAGTGTACTACCAAAAGCAAAATGCCTACCTCAGAGCTCATATGCCCTCTTCAGGCCCCTGAGGGCTCACAGCCTGCTTAGCAAATGGGTGTGGGAAAGATCTTTCATCACTAGCACCACATCATATAAATTGTTTCCCATCAATGACTCTTTGTTCAAACAAAGAAAAGACTCAAAGACACCCGATTGTCTCAGTGCTGAGAAGCACTCCAAGACAACAAAAGGTCTCACTTTACTAGCCATTACATTTGAAAGGCAAGGCTCATCAAATGTACTTGATTACCTCAGTGTTGGAAGCACTCCAAAATAAAAGCAAGACCCTTTAAAGGCACACGATTGACTTAGCATTCCAAAGAAGAAAACAGTAAAAAAAAGTCCAACCCAGCTCAACGTTACAACTCTACGCATGGACATCACCAGATGGTCAATATTGAAAACAGATTGATTATATACTTTGTAGCCAAAGGTGGACAAGCTCAGTTAAAATGACCCCTGGAGCTGAACGTGGCTCAGATCATTCCCTACTTATTACAAAATTCAGACTTAAATTGAAGAAAGTAGGGAAATCATAACACCAAATAGGTATGACCTAAATAACATCTCTTATAATATGAAGTGGAGGTGATGAATAGATTTAAGGAATTTAAATTGATAGAGTGCCAGAAGAACTATGGACAGAATTGTGAAATAGTGTACAGAAGGTAGCAACAAAAAACATTCAAAAGGGAAAAGAAAAGCAGGAAGGCAAAATAGTCAAAATTGTCTGATGAGCATTTACAACTGGCTGAGGAAAGAAGGAAAACAAAAGAGAAAGATATACTCAATGAATGTAGAATTCCAGAGAAGGTTTCCTGAAATGAACAATGCAAAGAAAAAGAAGAAAACCATAGAATGAGAAAGACAAGTGATCTATTCAAGAAAACTTCGAGGAAAGCTTCATGCAAAAATGGGCATAATAAAAGATAAAATGCTAGGTAGTATCTCAGTCGAAGAGAAAGCATGATTTGTAATGGGCATAAACTTGAAACCTTCTGAATAAGATCAGGAATGAGACAAAGATGCTTATTATCTCCACTATCATTCAATATTATACTAAGATTGCTCGCTATAGCAATAAGAAGAAAAAAATGCATGAATTAAAAATAGACAGTGAGGAAAACTAAACTATTAGCTTTTGCATATGATATTATGGTACACTTAGAAAATCAACTAAAACTAGTTTAAGCAATGAACTTCATAGACTTGTAGAATATAAAAGAAACCTACATAAATCATCAGCATTTCCATATACAACCAATAAAACTCAGCAAAGAAATGGAAGGAAAATTTCTTTTAAAATAATGGAAGATAATATAAAATACTTGGGATTCTAAAAACTAAGGGATTCTAGGAACACAATTACAAACCACTTTCCACACAAGTTAAGAGAGATGTAAACAACTAGAAAAATATTAATTGTTCATGGCTAGGATGAGCAATAAATAGACAAAATTGCTAATTCTACCTAAGTTAACTTACTTATTCAGTATCATCCCAATCAAACTACCAAAGCATTATTTTATAGAGCTAGAAAAATAGTAAAAAAATTCATTTAGAAGAACAAAAGGTCAAGAGTATCAAGGGAATCAATGAAAAAATATCAGGAAAGGAAGGAGTCTAGAAGTTCCCAATCTCAAACTATATTACAAAGTGGTCAATTTCAAAACAATCTGGTCTGTATTAAAAAATAAAGTTGTGGATCAATGGAACAAATTAAGTATACAATATATAGTTTTAAACAACCATAGTAACTTAGTGTTTTATAAACACAAAGATCTAATTTGGGTGGTGGGGGGCTCAAAACTCAATATTTGACAAAAATTCCTGGGAAAATCATAATTCAGTTTGACAGAAACTAGGTATAAATCAACATCTCATACTGTATAAAAAGATAATATTAAAATGAATATGATTTAAATCTAAAGGTTAATATCATAAGTAAATTAGAAAACATGGAAAAATATACTTATCAGATCTGGGAGAAAAAAAGAAGAGTTTATGAACAAATAACAAAAAAGTGGAGATTATGAGAAGTAAAATAAAAAAATTCATTTACATTAAATTGAAAAAAATCTTTTACACAAAATGTAGCCAAAATTAGAAGGAAAACATGAAACTGGGAAAAGTTTCTCTGATGAAAGACTCATTTTTCAAATATATTAGGAACTGAACCAAATTTATAAAAATAAAAGCCATTTCCTAGTTGATAAACAGATGATATAAACAGGTAGCTTGTAGAAGAAGCTATCAATGGTTATGTTAAAAAGTGTTGTAAATCACTACTGATTAGTAAAATGCAAATTGAACATCTCTGAGATACCATTGATCAGACTGGCTAACATGACACAAAAGTAAAATGAAAAATTATGAAGGGGATGTGGAACAATTGGAACATTAATGCACTGTTGGTGGCATTGTGAAATAATTTAACCATTCTGGGGAACAATTCTGAATTGCATTCAAAAACCTATAAAATTGTGTATACCCTTTGACCCAGAAATACCACTACTAGGTCTGTATTCCAAAAAGAACAAAGAAAATCAAAAAGAATCTATTTGTACAAAAACATTTCTAGCAGCTCTTTTTGTGGTGGCAAAGAATTAGAAATTCAGAGGATGACCATCAATTGGGGAATGCTGAACATGTTGTGGTAGATAATTTTGATGAAATAATATTGTTCTATGAAAAAATAGGGGCAGCTAGGTGGTCCAGTGAGTAGAGAACTCACCCTGGAGTCAGGAGGACCTGAGTTCAAATTCAACCTCAGACACTTGACACACTTACTAGCCATGTGACCTTGGGAAAGTAACTTAACCCTAATTGCCTTGCCCTTCCCCTTCAAAAAAAGAATAACAAGCAGGATGATCTCAGAAAGTAAAGAGAGCAGAACCAGTAGAACAATGTATACAGTAATAGAAATATTGTAAGGATGATCAACTGCAAATTACTTGGCTACTCTGATCAAGACAATGATTCAAGACATTTCCAGTAGACCTATGATGAAATTGCTATGCACCTCCAGAGAAAGCAATGATGAAATCTGAATACAGAATGAAGCATACTTTTTCACTTTTTTGTTGTTTTATTTTGTTTGGGTTTTCTTTTGCAACATGGCTAATATGTTTTGAATAACTTCACAAATATAATAGATATCAAATTGATTGCCTTCTCATAGAGAGATGAGAAGGAGGGAGAAGATTTGGAAATCATTTTTTTTAAAGTTAAAATTTTTAATATATAATTGTGAAATCTTTAATGAAATAATTTTTAAAAATCTAATATTACTAACTGAGGATGATCATTTTCTCTGTCCAGTTAGTTTGGTGGGTGACAGCGAAGCGTGAATGATGTCAAAAGTAAAATTTCAGCAAATGCATGAAATTGTTCATTTTGTTCTGTTCTTTCGTAAGAAACCATGACTTTAAGCCCCACTGCTTGTAACACTTTGCAAAATGTTTTTTTGTCAAGAGGATGAAAATTATATTTTAGATTTTATATTTTTTGATAGAATTTCACAGAATTTTGGAAGTAATCTACTCCAACTCCCCTTATGTTTAGAGGTGAAGAAACTGAGACCTAGAGATCTTAATTAATTTTCTTTGTCAGAGCTGTACTTGAACTCAGGTTATCTGATTCCAAAGCCTTTTCCCCCTCGATGTACAACAGCATGATTGGCTTAATCACAACTTCTTTCAATACTGAAAGTCTGTATGCTCAGGTCTCTCTACCAAATGATGCCTTAAGAAAGCTTGTTACTCAATTAAGAACAGCACTTGGCACAGATCCTGGCACAGAGTAAGTGTTTAATAAAAGCTAATGGAATGATTGAAATTTAATAATATTTATTAAATATTTATGACATCTTTGCTATTAACATATTGTAGTGACTCTCTATAAAGTGAAGGCATGGGGCAGAGCCAGGATGGCAGCTGGAAAGCAGGAACTTGCCTAAAGCTCTCCCCCAGGTCTCTCCAGACACCTGTAAAAATGACTCTGAACAAATTCTAGCACTGCAAAACCCATGAAATAGCAGAGGGAAGCATGGCTCCTGCCCAGAACAGCCTGTATGGTCGCTGGGTAAGGTCTATTGCACGAAGCTGAGAGTGGAACGGAGCAAGGGCCAGCATGGGCTGGGGACATAACAACCAGACTGAGAGCCAGGCAGAACAGGCCATAGAACCCTGAATCAGTGAGCTGTGGCAGTTACCAGACTTCTCAACCCACAAATACCAAAGAGAAGGTTAGTGGAAAAAGTTGCTGGGACAGAGTGAAAGGACTTTGCAGTCAGCCTCTTCCCCAGACGTGGTGGAGGTTGTGCAGCTCTGAGGATGCTTCCAGAGCTACACCTGCAGTTGCCTCTAGCCCCAGGCCCACCTTGAGGGAGGAATTAAGCAGCAGATCAGAGTGGGAGTGCAGAGACTCCTTGGATCTGAGTCTTGGTCCAGGTTGGCAGTTCTTGGGGGAGGAGGAGCGCTGATGTGGCAGAGATTGCTGTGTAGAAATAGCTCTGAAAACAGCAGTGCAGCCCATTAAGCTTGGGACAAAGTACTCTCTACTCTACAAGCAGTCATCCCCCAACAAAAAGCTCAAGGGTCAAGTAGTTGGCTGGGAACATGAACAGGCAGCAAAAATTCTCTCGGATTCAGATGCAGAATTTGGAATCTTTTTCTGGTGACAAAGAAGACCAAAACATACAGCCGGAAGTAGTCAGCAAAGTCAAGGAGCCTACATCAAAAGCCTCCAAGAATATGAATTGCTCTCAGGCCACAGAAGAGCTCAAAAAGGATTTGGAAAAGCAAGTAAGAGAAATAGAGAAAAAATTGGGAAGAGAAATGAGTGATACAAGAAAACCATGAAAAACAAGTCAATGACTTGCTAAAGGAGACCCAAAAAATACTGAAGAAAACAACATCTTAAAAAGTAGACTAACTCAAATGGCAAAAAAGCTCCAAAAAGCCAATGAGGAGAAAAATGCCTTAAAAGGCAGAATTAGCCAAATGGAAAAGGAGGTCCAAAAGACCACTGAAGAAAATACTACCTTAAAAATTAGATTGGAGCAAGTGGAAGTTAGTGACTTTATGAGAAATCAAGATATTATAAAACAGAACCAAAGGAATGAAAAAATGGAAGACAATGTGAAATATCTCATTGGAAAAACCACTGACCTGGAAAATAGATCCAGGAGAGATAATTTAAGGATTATTGGACTACCTGAAAGCCATAATCAAAAAAAGATCCTAGGCATCATCTTTCAAGAAATTATCAAGAAAAATTGCGCTGATATTTGACAGCCAGAGGGTAAAATAGAAATTGAAAGAATCCACCCATTGCCTCCTGAAAAAGATCACAAAAAGTAAACTCCTAAGAATATTGTGGCCCAATTCCAGAGCTCCCAGATCAAGGAGAAAGTACTGCAAGCAGCCAGAAGGAAACAATTTGAGTATTGTGAAAACACAATCAGGATAATACACGATCTATCAGCTTCTACATTAAGGGACCAAGGACTTGGAATACAATATTCCAGCAGTCAATGGAGCTGGGATTAAAACCAGGAATCACTTACCCAGAAAAACTGAGTATAATGCTTCAAGGCAAAATATGGATTTTCAAGAAAATAGATGACTTTCAAGCTTTCTCACTGAAGAGACCAAGGCTGAGTAGAAAATTTGACTTTCAAACATAAGAATCAAGAGAACCATGAAAAGGTAAACAAGAAAAAGAAATCATAAGGGAATTACTAAAGTTGAACTGTTTTGTTTACATTCCTGCATGGAAAGATGATGCGTGTATGCATGTAATTCACGAGACCTTTCTCAGTATTAGGGTAGCTGAATGGAACATATATGTGTGTGTGTGTGTGTGTGTGTATATATATATATATATATATATATATATATATATATATATATATATATATATATATATATATATATATAAATAGACAGAGGGCACAGGGTGAGTTGAATATGAAGGAATGATATCTAAAAATATAAAATCAAATTAAGGGATGAGAGAAGAATATATTGAGAGAGGGAGAAAGAGAGAGTCAGAATGGGGTAAATTATCTCACATAAAAGTGGCAAGAAAAAGTAGTTGGTTGGAAGGAAAGAGGGGCCAGGTGAGGGGGAATGAGTGAATCTTGCCCTCATTGGATTTGACTTGAGAAGGGAATGACATACACACTCAATGGGGTATCTTACCCCACAGGAAAGGAGGAAGAGGGTAAAAGGAAGGATGATAGAAAGGAGGGCAGATGGGGGAGGAGGTAATCAAAAGCAAACCCTTTCAAAAAGAGACAGGGTCAAGGGAGAAAAATGAATAAAGGGGGATTGGATAGGAGGGAGCAAATATAGTTAGTTTTTCACAACATGAGTATTGTTGAAGGGTTTTGCATAATGATACACATGTGGCCTATGTTGAATTCCTTGCCTTTTTAGGGAGGGTGGGTGGGGAGGGAAGAGGGGAGAGAATTTGGAACTCAAAATTTTAAAAGCAGATGTTCAAGAAAAAAGTTGTTTTTGCATGCAACTGGGAAATAAGATATACAGGCAACGGGGCATAGAAATTTAACTTGCCCTACAAGAAAGTAAGGGAAAAGGGGATGGGGGGAGTGGGATGACAGAAGGGAGGATTGACTGGGGAGTGGGGTAATCAGAATATATGCCATCTTGGTGTGGGGGTGAGGGTAGAAATGGGGAAAAAATTTGTAATTCAAAATCTTGTGGAAGTCAATGCTGAAAACTAAAAATATTAAATAAAAAAAGGAAAAAAAATAAAGTGAAGGCATAGACCCCATCTTTCAAAAAGTTTCCAAAGATATGCCAGTGTACCCTGAATTTCAACCAGCTCTACTAGTTGAAAAGGTTTTGGTAACAGGTACAATTATACCCTCTATGTTAGTCATCCAAAGACCAGACTCCTGGGTGTATAGCTTAATTCTCAGAGGTTGGTCACTTATTGATGCCTTTACTATTCCCATAATGAGTCTTAAAAGTATTTCTAAGGCCTCATTCTTGCATCAGTAGAGGAATTAGACATATAAATGAAATCAGCGTATGAACAAAAATCCATGGAGAATTTGTAGAATAAAGTGTGAAGTTATTCATTTTTAATTCAAAGATCGTTGTTGAGTATAATAACAACAGCAACAACTAACTCTCTCTAGTAGAGCATTATCAAGAAATGAACTTTGCCATCTCACTGTTTGCAAAGTATAATATGGGAAAATGCTACATGCATATAAATGGCTTCAGCTTTAGAGCATAGATAATTCTCATGTGCTCACTTTGTTGCATAGGATTGAAACATGGCACCAAAGGATTTTCATTCACAATAAAAATTGATTTTAGATATATATGAAGAATAAAGTTTGCTTATGCAAATTATTGACTTGATGATTTTTGTAGCCACAATTATACCTTACATTCCTTCACATACTATGAGATATAGTTAATCTGGCCTTCTTAATTATTATCTCTGATATAATGCATTCCATTTCCCATCTCTGCCTTTACACTGGTTGTTTCATGAATGTATTTCACTTTATCACATTTTAGAATCCCCAATTTCCTTTAAGACTCAGCTCAAGTACCACTTTGTGCATGAATCTTTTCCCAGTTGATTAGTTGCTAACATATTCCCCATATAATTATAATATAACTATTTGAAACCTCTTTTTAATCTACCATTATGTGCATATGTTATTTCTCCCAATAGAATATAAACTTCCTCAAGTCAAGCGTTCTTTTACTTTTCTATTTATATCACTAGTGTAATGACTGAGAAGTAGTGAGTCCTCAATAAAAGCTTTTTGATAGGCTTCTATGTGTGTATGTGCCTATGTGTTTGTGTGTATAAAAGAAATATTAGGCCTGGTGTGAGAATAGGAGAGTATCTGATAAAAATGGGAAGTTTTTCCAAAAAAACCTGATAATTCAATAGTGTGACTATTGTTGGTCACTAATCAAATAGAAGCAATTCCTTATAAATGATGTATGATTATAAGGAGTTAGTTACTATATTAACAGTTGATTTGACAAAGGCAACTCACAGGCACTGTTTGACTGATAATGAGCTCTCCCCCTCTCTCCCCCTCCCCGCCCCCCAACTGTTTGGTATTAAAGTCCCATGGTCACATCTTCACAAATTGCTTTTTCTTTCAGAATATAACCAGGAGAGGAAAAAAAAAACCTTCCCCTACTTCTAGAAGCATGATTTTGGCAGAAGAGCATGATCATAAAAGTCTTACTTTTATAAAACATGAGAAGGAAGTCAAGGGTATTTCTTCTTGAACCCCAACATTTTACATGGAGGAAAGAGGAATCTCAGCAGTTTAGGCAGCAGGATACAAGAAAGTAGTCTTCTAGAAGTGAAGTAATATATCTAGGATAGTGCTGGTTTTTGAGATTTGCCTTTGGGGTAGCTTCAATTTTAAGAACACTTGACTTTTAGTGTTCCAGGCACTGGATATTCTAGAGTGAGTTTTAATGATGCATTCTTCAAGAAGGTAGGAGAAAGTCAGCATGGACTTCATGCACACCATTCTCCGTGGAGCCCAAAGTCAAATAGGGTTTCTCTTTCTGAAAGTCCATAGCATTCCCCTTGTCTATGAGAATTTCATTCCCTACTGCTTATAAACATGCCCATGCCTCCTCCACTTTGAAAAGAAGAGAAAAAAGAAAGACTCACTTGATCCTTCCCTTCCTGATAGCTTCCTATATTTCTTCTGTTCTTTGTAACTAAACTCTAGGAAAAGACCATCTACAATAGTTTCCTCTACTTTTTCTCCACCCACTCTCTTCTTAACTCATTACAATACATTTTCCGACCTTATCATCCCACCAAAACTTTCTTCAAAATTATTGATTTCTTTTTGTCAAATCCAGTGGCCTTTTCTCTATACTCTTTTTCCTTAACCTCTCTGCAACTTTTGACACTATTGATAACTCTTTCCTCCAAGAAAGCCTCTTCTCTATATAATTTCAGGAAACCACTCTCTCCTGCTTCTTATTCTAGCTATCTGACCAAGCCTTTTCAGCTTCCTTTGATGGATCCTTTTCTGTACCACATCCTCTAACCATAGATGTCCGTCTTATCCCTCTAAACTACTTCACTTGAGGATCTCATCAGCTCCCATGGATTTAATCACCATCTCTGCTGAAAATTCTCAAGTCTACCTATTCTTCCCTAAACTCTCTATTGACCCCTAGTCTCATATTTTCAATTGCCTTTTAGACATCTCAAACTGGATATCAAGTAGACATTTTAAACTCAACAGGTCTAAAACTAAATTCATTAACTTTCCTCTTAAACCCATTCCTTGTCTAACTTTCCTATTACTGTGGAAGACAAAACCATCTGCCTAGCATCTTAGGTTTATAACCTAAGACTCATCTCAGACCCCTCACTATCCGATCATACCATGTCCAATCTCTTGCCAAATCCTGTCTATTTCACCTTTGCAACATTTCCCATATATACCCTCTTCTCTCTTCTAACACTGTTGCCATTCTAGTGTAGGCTCTCATCACCTCATGTTTGGACTATTTTAATAGCCCACTCATTGAACTGCCTGTCTCAAGTTTCTTCTCCATCCCAATCCATCATCCATTCAGCCAATAAAGTGATGTCTCTAACGCAGGGCTGCATTAAAGTAAAATAATTATTCAAGGGATGCACCCAAAATAAAAAATACAGTACACTCATAGAAAGTGGGGAACGTGCATCATCAATATGACAGGCGAAGGTGCGAAGCGTAAAAGCAAACACAAAACAACAAAGCACAACACAACAGTATAAAGGTACGTGCATACTGACTAGTCTGCATAGTACAGGCTGAACGCCTCCCACAGATCGATTGCAAATTCTGTGAGATATGTTCTGTCCATAATACTGCTTAAAAACACCAAAGAAAATTAACATCCATGAGATTATTTTGGACAGCCCTGCTCTAAAGCATGGGGAGGATCATGCCACCCCCTTCCACTCCACATACATACATACATACATATATACATATATACACATTTGATTGTAAACTTCTTGAGGGCAGGGACTGTCTTCTGCCTCTTTTTGTATCCCCAGTGCTTAACATAGGTGTGATTTATTCGGCCTGCCTAAAAGCATAGAAATTTGCATAAATGCTTCAGTAAACAATGCCAAGCCACCACAGAGCTTTCACTAAAATGGCAAATCAGAATGTATTGTCTATTGTTTCAATAAAAACCTAAGTTTGGACAGCCCTGACATAGATTATGGCAAATAGTAGGTATTGAATAAATATTTATGGATTGATTGATTGATTGATTGACTGATTCAAGGAATCTCTTCTTTGAGTTGAGGGATTAATGACCCAGGCTATGTTATTGGAATGAAATATTCAAATTCATGAGATCAGGGATCATTTTAACATTTGAATTTGCAGACTATTTCCTATCACAGTCTTTTTGAAATTAAGTTTCTGATGTTACTAGCAATTACCTCTCAAAGGCTTCCCAAGTAAAGCACATATATACATATATTTGTGTGTGTATATACATATACACATAAACATACACACATGTGTGTATATATGTATATATATATAAGATTTTAAAATTAATTCAATATATAAAGGTTTTAGGTTTAAAATCATCGTGAACACAAGGACCTGAGCACCTTTGTACTCATACTAGACCTATCTTAGTGTCATTTCTGAGCAAAAACTTTTGAAATGTAAGCATTGTCCAGCAATAAAAATTCTTTGAATCCAGAATTGGATCTAACCTTTATGCTTGACATCATTTGCCACAAATTGAACTATAATTTCCTAAGTTTAAAATGAAGGTATTTTGGGTATCATCACATTTAGCCCTCCAGGGTAGGAGATCAAGCAATTGAGGTCTAGAGAGTTTATCAATTACATAATTTAAGATTTATAGCTATTTTATTGCTAATCTAGAACTAAAACTCATTACAGTAAGTAATCTCTTCAGGAACAAAGAGGATGTCTTTTGGAAAAAAAAAACACTAGATTGTTCAAAACATTTTGCATTTAGTTCCACCTCTGCTACTAACTAACTGTGGGCACTTGGACAATGATTAGATATGCCTGAGGATCAAACTGATGTTTAAAATAAATATAATATAAAACAAGCTAAGTATAAAATAATATAAAAATAAATTGCTGCCATATTTCTTTTGGTTTCTCTTCCCATAAAATTAGTGTTTTTTTTGAGAATAAGATACCAATATGGAAGCTAGGTGGTGTAGTGCCAAGCCTGGAGACAGAAAGATATCTTCATGAGTTCAAATCTGGGCTCTGACACTAGCTGTGCAACCCTGGGAAAGTCAAATAACGTTGTTGCTTCAGTTTCCTCATCTATAAAGTGAGCTAGAGAAGGAAATGTAAGCCACTCCAGTATCTTTGCAAAAAAAAAAAATGGGGTCACAAAGGGTCAGACACAATTGAAATTTATGAAACAACAATAACAACAAAAAACACCAATAAATGTTTATTGAGGGGACTAAGCCCTGTCTTGTAAGAGCAGTTCAGCCAATAGAACTCCTGTGTCAGGTTAGATCAAAAATATGAAACCAGGAAAGAGAAATATTTTAATCTGCATTGGTCAACATCTGGTGAAAGTCACAGTGCATTTGTGAAGGAAGTAGCCAAATTGATTTCAGTGAAACTGATTCAATCAGTCCAGATGGCAGGTTAATAAACCACCTGGCTTGTTGTGAATTATTTATATTACTTCTCTAAACAGGACAAAAAAAAAAGACATTCCAAATAGTTTAAAAGCCAGGAATCCATCACCAGTAAAAGAAGTTGCTTTTCTATATAATTAGTAACTAAGTCAGTCATTCACAAATGGAGAAAATAGACTTGAGCAAGTCATTGCAAGAAACAGCTTTTGTATTTCCCTTTAGGTGGTTTTCCCCTCCCCCATTTAACTGGAGAATGGCCTCCAGAATTGAGGACATAACGAATGATTATTGCTTTAAAAAAATAGGCTATTCTGTCCAGTCCTCAAATCCTTTCCAAGGGACTTTGCTAGTATTTTTTTTGAAAATATTCAGATTATGCATATAAGCAGAATTGACCATATGACATATGATCATTATTTTTTTTCTAGATCCAAGCAATGAAAGCACAAAAATGTTGTTTTGTATAAATACTTAGAGAGGATCTGTCTCACCTTGAATTTCAATTGAACTCATTCTTAAGTATTATGAGGGTTTTTCTTGAATATTCATTGATTTTCTTCAGAAGCCTGAAAATTACTGTAAAGTCACTGGTGAAGTTTATTCTTTTTACTTCGTTTTTTTTTTTAGTGCAAGTAAGCTAGACAAATGGCAAATCTGGACAGCATACTAAAAAGCAGAGACATTACCTTGCCCATAAAGGTCCATATAGTCAAAATTATGGTTTTTCCAGTAGCAATGTTTGACTGTGAAAGTTGTACTGTAAGGAAAGCTGAGCATAACGGAGTAATGCTTTTGGACTGTGGTTCTGGGGAAGACTTTTGAGAGTCCCTTGGCAGGAAGGTGGTCAAATCAGTGAATATTTAAAGAAATTAATTCAGGCAATTCACTGGAAGATTAAATACTGAAACTGAAGCTTAAATACTTTGACCATAATGAGAAGACAGGAATCACTCAAAAGAACTTTCTGTTGGGAAAGATTAAAGGCAAAAGGAAAAGGGGATAGCAGAGGGTGAGATGGATGGATAGTATCTTGGAAACAGTGAACATGGACTTGGGCAGACTTCAAGAGATAGTGGAAGATAGAAGGGCCTGTTGCGTTATTGTCCATGGTGTTAGGAAAACTCAGATGTGACCATGTGACCACACAACTGAACAATAGGAAGCATGATAAAAAGAACAAGGCTTTTTAAAAATTAAAGGAAAAGTATAATTTTTTTTATTATATTGATGGATATTTTCGTTACTGATAGTGATATCTGGTGAATGAAATATTATTGTGGTGTTGGGGTGCTAATAACCCTGAAAAGACAGAGCAAAGTACATGGGTCCCCCTTTAAAGGATTTGACCACTCAAGCCTTCTTTCAGTGAGAGACAAGGTTTATTTGTGTTGCCAATGGAAGTGGGTAGGATTTTAAGAATCTGCTCATTTGATAGGGACAAGACTGACTTTTTTATGGGGAAAAAGATTGTGAAAACATTTATATGGGATCAAGGAGTGACAAATAGCCTGTGGTCATCTGGAAGTAACTGAGAAAGGGTCTAGATAGGATTAAGGGTGGGAAGTAACCTGAAGTGGTCTGGAGGTAACAGACAATAAAAGGTTGGGCCAAGTCAAAGGTAACAAAGAATTGAAGGTTGGGCTGGGTAGAGGGCCACAGTGAAAGGACGTAGGAAAGGATTACTGAGTATCTAGGTGGGGTTGTGTGGGAAGGTTCTGCAGCTGGGTTGCTTTTGAGGGTCCAGGTTCCATACCCCATCAACATGACTTAAAATGCTGATACATTAGACAGTGGGGTTTCTGATCTCTAGTTTTCTCTGCTGTTTTCAAATTCTGATCCTATTTTAGTCTTTGCCTCTTCCCCTTTCATGTATTTAAAAATGACTTTCTGAATGTAGGCTACCTCTGTATCTTTATGTTACTGTGGTTTTTAGTTTATCTGAAGTTATACTTCAATTCAAGGCTAAAAATGTTTATTTATCTCTCTACTCAAAAACCAGATATTCAATTTTAGTTTAACATATCAAGGGTATTAAATATTTTTGCAAGTCACTCTGATTAGAGTATATGCAAAAATGCAATGGTACAAGCTATGCAATAGCTTTTAAGCAATCCATACCATAATTCTGAAGCAAGAAGAGTACTTTTACTGCACCCAGTGTCACCTCACAGAATGGTCCAACAGGAAGCAGCATTTTTAGATGGTATTAGTAGTATATTGCTCATACCTCTCATTCTGATGAAATTATAAACTGAACAAATGTGATTTGACTTCAGACAAAATTAGAATTTCATATGGTTATTATTCCCAAATGCTTACTCCAAATTTTATTAAGATTTTTGTCTATCTCTCCTTCTTTGACTTACTCTTATATATCTACATATCTAGTTCAATCAATCACTATTGTGTCTATTATACATGTATATTTATTATGCTTAATGCTATTTATAGTGGCTCAACTTAATATAATGGTTTATAAAGCTTTTCCTCTTTAAATAATCCAAAAAGGTATTATACATACATATATATATATATATATATATATATATATATATATATATATATATATGCATCTTATCTCTCTGATCTGTCTGTCTGTCTGTCTGTGTATCTATTTATTTATCTGATTGACTACATATTCATTATGGTACCATTTCTCAGCAGCAAATTTGAAAGGGTTATTGACAAGTTAGATTGTCCCCAATATAGAAAAACTAATATTTCCATTAGTACCAAAATTGATTCATTTTTGTCCATGTGTTCCCAAATGGCAAATGGGCCTGAAATGTAGAAAGTTCTTAATAAATTTCTGTTAATTGATTGAAAATACGTTTGAAAAATCATTGTATCTTTAAATAGACAAAAATTCCAACTACAATCTAACCAACAACTGGTCATCCAATCTTTGAAGGCTTTCTGGGATGGAGAACACATTTTCTGTCAAGGCAGTCCATTCTACTTTGGAATAGCTATAATTGCATGACACTGACTCTCCCCCTCCCCCCACTTTACATCTTTCACCCACTCATTTCTCCAAGTTCTGTGCTCTGAGGCCAAGGAGTAATTTAGTCTTTTTAGGCTAACTATCCTTCAAAGACTTGAAGCTGGCTATTGTAAATATTTGAAGCTGTTCATTTAAAAGTGTATAGACTTCTATTGTTTTGTTTAATTTTACTTTAGAACTAGAAATTACAAAGGAAAAAAGATTCTGAAGCTTTTGACCTGTTAGTCTTTGTGTCAGTAAGGCAAGATTCATAGTATTGATGGTGACCATGAATATGTCTGTATAGTTCAGAATCACAAAGTATGGAGACTCTCTATATAGAAGGCAGAAGAAGTAAAACAATTTATTCAGACACCAGAAGATCAAATACCAGAACCAGTAACCCCAATTTGACATGGCAGTAATTGTATCCCAAAACCAGTAAGTCCACCTCAATGTAACAGCTAGGAGATTAAAACACGGTGTCACAGCAAAGAGCCAAGCCATCCTGTAACCTTCTCTTCTGCTAGGGCCTTCTGGTAAACACTCACTCATGAATCCTGACTGTCTGCTTGCCTGTGTCCTCTCCTCCCACAGTTCTGAAAGCCCTTGCAGTTCGCAGAGACCTTCCAGTTCTCTCTCTGTCTCTCTGTCTCTACATCTCTTATAGTTCTCCGTCTCTCCCAGCTCTCTCTCTACTCCATGTTTTCTTCTTCTTCCAGCTCTCTCATCTCCACAGCTCTCTAGTTTCAGCAGCTCTCTAGTCTGAGCTTAATGGCTACCCTTTGGGTCCTTGGGGCTTAGTACCCCCTTAAAAAGGAGTGTAGGCCTGGGTCTTAACATCTATGGCCTCTCCTAATCAAGATTCCCTTAACTAGCTCTACCTGAGGCCTATTAAATGGTCAGGGAAGGTCTTTGATCACATCAGCACCACAGTCTGTTATAAGCAAGTTTAGTGTGGCATCCAGTAATCCTGCCCACCCAATTTTCAGCATGGTTTGTAAGAGGCTTTTGTTCATAGAAGACTTAACATCTGTCCATGTCCTTATTAGTAAGTACTATGTACATATTGGCTATTGTGATTTTCAGTGCTTTATTCATTGTATCAGCTTGCTTTGTGAAAACTCTCAAGGACTTGTTTGGAGGCCCACCCTGCTGGGCCAAAAATCAACTCTCCACCTTGAACAATAATATTTGGCCCAATCTACCTAGAACTAAACTAAAAATAATAGTTGTGAAACTAAATTGGTAAAGCTTTATATTACTTTTGTTGAATGCATTTTATTTTATTAAGATTGAAAAATCTCTTTCTTGTTTTATTTTCTAAAATGTTGTTTCTGTTTTTGCCAGAAACCCTGAGTGTCTTCCCCTCTCAGATCTATTTTTTTTAAAAGATGCCATTCTTTGCCTCGTTTTATAAAGCCTTAGTCACTGAATTGACACTGCCTTAGTCAAACCGAGACCTATTAAAGACCTTAGCTTGAAAAGACCAAGGTCCCCCACTGCATCCTGGGCCATCTCCACTTGTCCTGATCCATACCTGGCCAGTGGGCTGGTGACTTTGCATAGCCTTCCATCACTTAAATCCAATTCACTTGTATGTCATGACATCACCTCCCGGATATCATGGTCCTCTTTGAGAACGAAGGACAAATGGCAAGCAATCTAAGATGTGTGAGACTTGCTATTTGACATGGCTATTTACTTTGTTTCAGCTCTGCTGGTGACATGGTATAAATTTTGTAATACTCAACCTGAGAGCTACTAGGCATCTTTCAATGTCAGCTGTTCCTGTCATTGTGAAGCAGAATTCACCAAGAATTGGATTGTTCACCTACTAATCTTTGGGTTTTTAAGCAAGAAGTGTCAGAAAAGTTAGCACAGGGATAACTGAGTTGTTGCAGTTGTAAAGTTCTGAAATAAATCAAAACCATGACTTGAGGAATAAAGTGTCTTTAAATTGAAATAGCACCTGCCACCCTAAGGGATGTCCTATGAGTGCAGAGCACAAAGGATTTCTCTACTCCAAGACTCACGCAAAAGCTTCTTATACCTTTGATATGAGGAGAGAGTGAAATAATAGGAGGTAGCAAGGCCTGGTCATAAGGCGCTGGTAGCCCTTGACAATCTGGACAAGGAGAATCACTTCATTCTGACTATTTTGCCTTTTATGCCACAAATCCCAAAGGAAGGGGGCAAGGGCATGAGATACAGCTTAAGCTAGGGTAATTTTACAAGGTAAAATCTCTGGGTCAGGGTACTTAGGGTATGGTTCAGCTCAACCTAATCAAAAATAAATATCTTATGAGTTGAATTGTAAAGTATTACTTAAATTCTGACATGACTAGGATCATTAATGGCATGGCAAGTAATACATGGTGTTAGCAATTCTATGTCATGATATTAACAATTATATTAACAATTTTTCTGTCACAGCCAAAAATTCATAGTGACTCACTTTTTTAAGGAAGTAAGTTCTACCTAAATTTGTTGTGTTGTGTTAAAGCCAAATGTAATTTTCTTTTCTGATCTTTGGTGCAAATGGAGACATGCCACTGAACTTTCCTTTCTTAATAGGTCTCAAACCTGTTGGTAAGTTAAGGGCATGTCTGCCCCAAACATGTGAAAACTTCCCCTGGCTGAATGGATGATTGAAAACATTTTTTTCCCCCAATGGCTATGAAAGTGCTGAAGCAGGTTCTATGGAATGATTAAAGATCTTCATCAGACCTTGAAGATGCCAAGGTTATCTACTTACTTTTGTCTTGCCACTAGACTTTGATGACTCTGGAAGAATGAGGCTAACTGCTTTGCACAACTCTGCCTGGCTTAATTCCAGTTCACCCACAAGGCAAGACATAACCTGAGATGTCTTTGGTCCTTTTCATAAACAAAAGAAGAAAAACAATCCCACCTAAGAGCCTTTTCTTAAGAAACTTAAGAGAAAGGTTTGATAGGCTCAATAACTGTCCTAAGGTATTTCAAGGAATGCTATGCAAATATAAAATAGATATCTCAGGGTGGGAGGAAAAGCTCAAAAGAGCTTAGCAGCAGTAGAGTCAGAACAGATGTAATGAAGTATAAAAGTGCTAATCTAGTATGCCATGCTGCTTTAATTTATAAAATATATAGTTGTATAGCATTAAAATTCTAAATACATTGGTCTCATGGCAAAAACTGAAATGAGAACAGACAAATGTGTTCAATTTGCTTGTATGACAGTTACTGTAATGGAAATGGGGAATGGTATAAACTCCTAACTGTTCTTATTACTCTAAGATTACAATCTTAGTGTCCTCTCATTCTATGCTCCAATACCTTGAAACTCAGTGTTTGGGTTATAGTCAGATTTACCTTATGCCAAGAGGGTGGAGATGTAGGAAGTTAGTGAAGGGCCTTTGATGTCTTCACTGAAGCTAATTCCTGTATGAAAGCTTTCCACCCTCACAAATGCCATTGACTATACTCTGAATTTATATCACCAATGTGACACCCACAGCGGCTCCTATGAATATGCCAGTGTACTTACAGGTTTGAAACTCAAGATATAACAGACTCTCTAGCTCAAAGACAAAACCAAGACATTTATTCAAACGCCAGAAAGCCAGATCCACCATAGTAATAAAGAAGTCTATACACATTAGCAATGCAGTAGGCAATGCCATCCCCAAGTCTTCCTTTTATCAGGCCTCCCCACAAATAAGCTC